>NW_027397064.1:40530001-40873425 GCF_003265705.2 Callorhinus ursinus | reverse complement strand
TGTGTGTGTGTGTGTGTGTGTGTGTGTGTGTGTGTGTGTGTGTGTGTATCTTAGGGAATAGAGCAAATGCGAGTTGACAGTTGGAAAAATGTAGGGTATCCTCTGGCTCCAGAATGACTAATTTCTCAGATGCTTCATAAATGCACAAAGATGCTCCTGGGACTGGATTTTTAAATCTCTGAATAAGCTTAAACAGTTGTAAAATCACATAGAGACAGTTTACAATTGACTGCAAATCAAAGGAAGCTCCTATATGTTGTTTGTTCTAGCAGGCATGGGGAATGTGTTGAACTTGTGAAATGTGCTTTTGATAACCCATTAACAAAATCTGCCTTCAGTTACAACCTCCCACCTTCCAAAGCCTCATTTCCCCTTCTTACCCCCATATTAGAGATTGTCAAAATCCTCAGCGCCAGGAACATCCAGGAGGTGGTTTTCGATATAGGCTGTGATGGCTCATTGAGAGCACCTGGGCTATATTCCTGGTTAGCTCCTTTACATCCCTAGTCCTGACATCAGAACTGATTTCTGTCAGCTCTAATGTGCCTGAAAAATATCTTTCAAGGCAGTTTCCTCTTCTAACACATCCCAGGGGAATTTCCCCTAGGGGGTGTGAGGCAACATTAGATTGTGACTGTGATAAAATATTCCCATGTTGGAAGAGTTTCGTATGACAAGCAGCACATTACATCTGTTGTTTTCCTTATATAGGGTATATTTCACACTGAATGATACTGGAACACAACCCAGGACTCTGTCTTAACTCCCCTGCAGTCTTGTACTTCCTCCTCCTCAATGACAGCAGATCCTGAAACACTCAGTGACATATGGTAGCCTATCTGGGAAGTGCGCTGAACGGAGCGCGTTTGCTTTCTGACTCTGGAGTATTGTGTTTCATTTTGGGCATCATATTTTTTAAAGGGGTATTGACACTGGAACTCAGCCACCGGAAATATTTTTTGGAACAAGGTAGGAGAAAAAAAATAATTACGTTCATGTGTACATCACCAGTAACTGCACAGAAGAGGCCTCCAAGAATGGTGAAGTCAGCAAAGTGCTATGAGGAGCTGTTGAAAGAATTAGAGGTGTTCAGCCTGGATGGAGCAATTGTTTATTTATTTATTTGGCGGGGGTGGGGGGTAGTGGGCGTGATTCAGATGTTTGAAAGGCAAATCATTTTTTCTTTTCCATGTAGTTCCAGTTGGCAGAACTAGAGTCGATATGTGGGCTTCATGGGTAAATAGATTGTTGTTCTATATAAGGAAGACCATTCTGCTTATTAGAGTTGTAAAATGATGGAATATATATGTGCAAGCGAAAGCTACAAGAGCTTGTAAAGAGAATTTCTTCACTGAATATGTGGTTAGGTCAGACCTATGAAGATTCCTTCCAATTCAAACATTCTGCAGTATTCAGAATTAGAAGTTTCTTGTTCAATTTTCATTTTGACAGAGGATTGATAAAGGCTTGAAAGGCTTCTTTTTTTTCCTTCCTATATCCCTTAATAGGATAAGATAATTAAGCCAACTAAGCCATTCCATGGCTTTAATAAAGTTGGTTTTACATCCTTTTTTTTTTTTTGAGTTATTTTCTTTTTTGGAGTACATAATCCTATATTAAGGAAAACATAATATCAGCTAAGTATCCTCATTATAGCCTGCACAACCTCTGAAGATTTTAACTGAGCTTTGTTGTCTTGTGACTTCCCTGCTTGGAGAGCTAACCTATGGATTTTGCCCATTGAGTATTCACTCCCATTTCCTCTGATTTTCCACCTCCCCACTGCATGTAGTCTTGGTGTTTCCTTCAATCAAAGATCATTTGCTTTTCCAGGCAAAGGGGCGGGGACTGACCCACAGTTGGCCAAGCAGACTCTGTCCTGGGAATTTGAAGGTTGAGAACTAGAGTCCAAGGACCGAGAACAGTTGGAGCTGATTGTTTCACTACGGTGCACTGTGAAGGGAAAGTCTTTTAGTTCCTTTTGCCTACATCCACATGCAGATGGCAAGTTGATCTCACAAGTTGCGTATGTTTATTATGTAGCCATATTGCTTGATCGTTAAATGAGAAACTTATATCAAGATTTGGAGTGTGACCTTGTATGTTTTCAATGAGAAGAGAAAATGATAAAAATGCAGTGTGTACAATTAAGTATTTCTGGGGGAGAGATTTCCATGGGCTCACTTAACTAGAGGCCTTAGGGTGTGAGAATTCCTGCTTCCTGAAGTGCTGGAAAGTTAAGGTCAAATGCTGGATGTGTTTCAAGTTCTGAGACAATACCAGCCGATTTCAAAGCTGGTGTTTGTGTGTGCGTGCATATGTGTGTGTACAGAACTGGGGAGGAAAGGCAGCTTCTAAAACTTTGCTTTGAAGGATGCCAAAACACTGAGCCACATATTTGTATGGGAAAGATCTGTGTGTTTGGATGAAACCTGTCTTGTTCATAAACACAAAGCACAGAGAGGCCTCACTGCTCTTGCCCTGCTTTTGAACTTTTGTTCGCATTAAGCAATTTCCCTCACCTTGGCTGTTGAACTTCCCTTGTAGTGAAATTCACAAGTACAGTGAGTTGGCAAGACAATGATGGAAAGAAAGGGTGTGTTGGACTAGATTGCATTTTTCCTGAACACTCTGAAATATCAGGATGTATGGAACATGAGTCATCACTTTCAGTTGGAAACTTTTATGACCTTTACAGAGTAGGTCAAATTCCTCCCAAGCTGTGCTTCTTCACACCCCAGTGCGTGACAGTAAAAGGGCAAATCCGAGGGAGGCAAAAGCATATTCATATTTTTTTTTGCAATCTGTTACACATTATTGTTTTTTGACACACTTTGCTTCACATGACAGTACTAATGGTGGGAACTAAAGTCAAGAGTGATGAGAGACTTGCCTGGTCTGCCTTGCATGACTATTCAAACTCAGGTGGGATAAACCCAGAGCCTGCTAGAATGAGCATGGTAGAGAAGGGGAGGGAGGTCTTGCTGAGGATTTGGAAAAATACTTGTTATAGGAGAGGCCCCTGAGGGAAGAAGGCCACCTTCTAAACTGTGATTCCTAGTCATTTAACAAACCTGGACTTGATTTGACAGACCAGAACAAAACGGGAAGATGTACTACAACAGTGCTTCGGCCAAGGACCATTTTGTGGAGGGCCACACAATCCTACAACTCTGCCAAGCCTGAGGGCATCATGGTTTGACCACTGATGTCAATAGGGAAGAATCTTAATTATCAAGAAATGTTGATGCTGCATACACTATGCTCTTAAGAATCTAGGAACTGGGGTGTGGCCTAAGGGAGCCAGCTGGGAAAATTCACTGAGAAATTAAGTCTGAATAAAAGAACTTGGCCAGGGAAAAACCCAACTGTGTCAGCTCCCTTGTTTTAATTCTATAGGAATACTTCATCTTTTAAAAAATCATTTAGAAATGCAGAAATCTACATGGTGAATTTTTCTTATTTAAAACATACCTTTAGGGCTTCTGATAGTTTTTTATTTTAACAAATATTAACGAGAATCTTTCCAAAATGACTTATGCACTTTTTGCTTTCTTAAAAGATTTAGTTAAGATAATGTAACATTTTCATTTTTTTCTGTTTACTGTCAGATGCTTGCCTGTCACTTCTCGTGTCTGCCATTCTGCCTCTGATAGACATTCTCCCCATGTATAATTTGCTGCTTGTAAATGGCAATGGCTACAAATTCAGCATGAATAAGCTTAGAAATCTTGATGATATATGCACTTAAGTCAAGTGCATTAATTTTAGTGAAATGAGTTTGGTGACGTGCATTTAGTTTCTTGGAGACCTTTAAAGACGTTTCTCAGAGGACTTTTTTGGTCCATCTTTGTTTCTCAGCTGTGTCTTAGACATTTCAAATTACCAGATGAGTGAACTCAGATAAGCAAGGAGTCATCAGACTGACTGTTCTTCAAAGGTTAGAAAAAGAATCAAATCTATCTGTCGTCCAATTGGGAGTTGGAGTCAGCTGCAGAGTAGGTGGCAAAGTCATTTAAATTCAATAGCTTAATCGCAATTCCCATGCTGACTTTGAGTGAATGCAGAGGAGTTTTTCATAGAGAAGATGCTGTGTCAGCATAAGGAGGCGCAGTGGACAGCTCCTGAAGATGCTACATGCTGGGGGCAGGCTGGAAGTGCAGTGTTTGGATGCAATAGACAAAATGGGAGGAAGTCTTCCATAGTGTGGCTGAGGGACTCTGTGACCATGACAGGGAGGTAGCAATCTGGGGTTTTTAATTGAGCCATCTGTAAAACTGTGGGTGACCTGTGGTTTGGAGCTGTATTTATCAAGAACTCAAATGTGCCATTAAGACTTAGAGCATCTTGAAGTGGGGAAGAAGAGCCACCCCCCCACCATTTTATTTTAGAATAAGGAACCTAAGCTGAAGAGAACAAGGTCTGTGCCTTAGGATGAACTAGCACAAGAACCCAGAGTCTGTGACTCCAAAGCCAGTGATATTTTTTCTTATATGATAATTGTTTTAAATGTAAAATGTTGTGAATGCAATCAAAGGTTTTCCACTAGAAACAAACCTATTCTAGTTTCTGGATATAAAAATCTTGATGTTTAGATTAGGTGATTTTTCACACTGAAGCAAAAAAAAAAAAGACAATTGATTATCTATTGTATGATGGCAAAATGATTCAGAAAAGTTGTTTTTATCTATTTTTATCTATCAGTAGATGGCAGGAGATACCATCAAATCAAGATTAAAAAGAGGAAGCAAATGATAGAATTCAGTTACTGTTCCTTGTATTACCTGGAAAAATTGGTATCCAGGGTAGTAAGTGTGCTGTTATGTTGGTACCTGGGGAGAGAGTATTTTTGAATATGGATTTGAGTTCAATTATTAGTTTCCTGATTAATCTGGCATGATTATAGTTGGTTTAAAACAATAGTCAAATGTTGGAACTCAATTTACTCTCTTTTGAAGAGACACCTGGAGAAATGATTCATCACTCATGTTGCTAAGATTAATTGGGCATTATAATTGTGTTAAGTGGATTCACACACCATGTAAGAATCCAGGAGCTTTTCCTATTTTCTTTTACTTTTTTTTTTTTCCTTTCAAGCAGAGATGAGAGAAAATAGAGCTAGCTAGTTTTAGTGTGGGTTAGGGAAATCCAGCATCATAACTGGCTTTATCCAAGGTTATGCAGATAGAGACTACAGTTAAAAGAGTATTAACTAAACACAAGGATGTTTTCCACATGTTTAATAGACTCCTCTGGTCCCACAAGCTAACGATTTTTCTATTCAAAAAGAGGTCATTTTCATCAAGATTAAATTTGATTTTACTTATTAGTTTTTCTGAAGTGCAGAATTCTCTTAGAAGCTGTGGTCCCAAGTTTCCCTTATTTGAAGATTACAGAAAGGGGAAAAGCCTGTGGAATTTTCAAGGATTGAAATTTTCAGTCTTCAAGTGTTTTGCTCCTTTTTTATCCACTTGTCACCACTTCACAATGCTGTGACTCTTCTCTATGATACAAACATTTGAATCAGCTACTTTATTTCTCTTTAACTCTTTCATCATTTGATTCTTATTTCTTGGAGAGTTTTTAATAAAAAGCTCAATCCATTTATTGATTTTTTTTCTCTCTTAGACAACAATTTAACTGAAAACAACCCGTAGGTTAGGAAGGCAAACTGCAAGAGCATTTCAGGGGAATCATGTCTACCATCAATCTTGGTTGATGCTGAGCTGGAAATTGTCATGGGTGTGGCCCCCACAGCTCTCTAGGTGGGGCAGTGTGCTGCAGAGAGCACTGAATCTTGGAAAACAAAAATGGAACTGGATTTGCTTTCAAGTCGACCCTGTTACTTTTTCTCATGAATTTCTCCACTGGGAGGAATCTTTCACTCAAAAACACATTGTGTCCTCCTTTTTAAAAAAGTCCAAACTGTGACCAGTGCAAAAATATCCTGTCAAAGACTATAAAAAACCAATCTGTCCAGTCTCTGCGGTATGTCGCCTGAAATTCCCACATTTGTCAATCAATCAGTGTTACTGAACTTGACATTGTGCTGTTGCCCTGTTGGAGATGCTCTTTTGGGTCAGGGTACAGTACCTCTAGGTGTGGGAAAGTAGGTGTGGGGTATGGAGTAGCCTGAACACCCTTTTTACAGTGATTTTGTAATTAATTATATGCTGTAAATCTAATACCCTCTTCTATTGTTCAGTAACACCCCTTTCATACTCCAAAGTGACAATAAATTACATGGTCACCCTATTCACTGGTTGTCTGCTTCTCCTTACTTCCCTTTCAGAAGAGTCTGCTTCTCCTGTTTTGTATGCACCATTATCTACTGAGCTCAACCATTAAGGATGCATGATATATTCTTATCATAGTCTCCTCTGCCTGAACCTTGTTTGTAACAAAGAATCTTATAAATTCTGTCATGTTATTAAGTTATAAATGATGAATAAAGTATAAGTACTATCTTTATTAATGTATGCTCATTTTAATAGAAAACTTTTAAAACCAAAGAAATACATTTTTAATGAGATAATTGTGAAGATCTGTGAAGAGTCTGAGACGTTACCCTACTTGCAATCTAACATGTTAGCCTGTCAGTTTCATGGATGCTGGCAGAAGATTTGGTACACCTGGGTCAGAGACAAAGGACCGTTTATTACTCACAGTGATATTAGGTGCCAGATATTAGTCGCAATTCTCACAGAATGGTGGGAAGAGGGCCAGGTGACACTTGCACATACGGTGGGTTGTGTTACAGGAGGGGAATCTAGAACATAGTGAAGTCAAACCTTTGAAAATGGGCAGTAAGCACGTCTGCTGTTTGCTCTGGATGGAGACACTATGTATTCCATAGCCGTTCACTAGACAAACATACTAAGGAAGATAGTTAAGAATAAAGACTTGCTAAAACATGAGAGAGCCACAGATATTTGTCTCCCAACAATAATTGCAGATCAATAAGAGGACTGGGAGAGATCATTTTGGAAACCTGTTTCTGGCAAATTTTTAGTCATGTACTTTGCTTATGCTAGAGTCTGACTTAAATTTTCCAAATCATCCCAGAAAGCTAGTCTTCTTACTTTAAGTGTATTTATATCAATAAATATATAGGTAAGATCTTATTTTTTCCTGATTAAGAGTAACATTTGTGATTATAATCTAATCACCAAAGGGCAATCTCTATTGAAATACCGGCCAGGCACCTGGGTGGCTCAGTCAGTTAAGGGTCTGCTTTCGGCTCAGGTCATGGTCCCAGGGTCCTGGGATCGAGCCCCGCATCGGGCTCCCTGCTCAGCGGGAAGCCTGCTTCTCCCTCTGACCTTCTCCCCTTTCATGCTGTTTCTCTCTCTCTCTCTCTCAAATGAATAAAATCTTTTAAAAAATACTAGGCTTTTCAATGCCTTAATACATAATTATTTTTTATATAAAATTGAGATCGTTTTATGTACAGTGTAGTATCTTGCTAGTTTGGCTCATTTACATATTGAAAGCATTACTTCAAGTCATGAAATGTTCCTTTAAATTATGGATTTAAAAATAATTGCATAATATTTTATGATGGATATACCAACTCCTAAAACTATTTCTTTATTGTCAGAAAATTTGTTACCAAGTACTCTTACATCAAATAATCTGGTTTATAAATGCCTTTTAATGCCTTTAGCTAGATTCCTGTAAGGAGGATTATTGGCCTGAAATGTTTAATTTTTTTCAAAGTCCTTGATATCTACTGCCAAATTGCTTTCAAGAAAAGATTACATCAATTTATACACATGGCACGGTCTCTGAGATCACTTTTCTCCCCACATAGTCCTTACAATTGAATTTTTTAATAAAATCCTTTAAGAAGGCAGTTGAAAACATATTTTTTATTTATTATTAGTGAGGAGGAAATATTTTCTTTTGTGTTAATTGGTCATTTGTATGTGTTCTTTTATGAATTATTTATTCATGTTCTTTACTCATTATTCTAATAATGTTTTATTATTTTTCTTACTACAGAAAAACTTTCCCAAAACTCTACATGTAACATTTTGTATACTAGAATTTTGTCAGATATTTCCCCAATATATTATTTTTAAGATGCTAATGCTAGTTTTAGATATTTGAAACTTAAAAATGATTTATGATTTATTTCTGTTGCTTAGAAATTCTTGCCTATTTAGGAATTAAATATTTACTCTATATTTTTTCAGGTATTTTATATATTCTTAACATTTTTTACATTTAATTTTTTAAATGTGTATTTCTAAATACAGATGGTCTCCAACTTACAATGGTTCAAGTTACGATTTTTTGACTATGGTGGCATGAAAGTTATTTACATTTAGTAGAAACCATACAAAAAATTTTGAATTTTGATCTTTTCCCAGGCTATTGAAATATGGTAATATACTGTCTTGAGATGCAGGGCAGTGGTGATGAGCTGCAGCTCCCAATCAGCCATGTGATCATGAGGGTCACCAATGGATACATTTACAATCATTCTGTATCCATGCAACAACTCTGTTTTTCCCTTTCTGCACAGTGTTCAATAAATTCAATAAATTACATGAGATATTCAACACTTTATTATAAAAGTTGGCTTTGTGTTAGATGATTTTGCCCAACTATAGGCAATGTAGGTGTTCTGAGCACATTTAAGGTGGGTGAGGCTAAGCTCTCATAGTCGGTAGTTTAGATGTATTAAATGCGTTTTTGACTTATGATGACTTTATGGGGATATAACCCCATTGTAAATTGGGAAACGTGTACATTTTGATATGGGATATTGGCAAAGAAATTTCCCTCCCTAAATAGCCAGTTTGCCCAACAGTGAATGAGCTATTCCTCACTCAATTATTTGTGGTGCTTTCTTGATCATGTACTAATGTTGTATTTTAGAGTGTCTATAAAGTTAAGTGTTTGACGTGTATCCTTCCCTCTCTTCACAAATGCATTGTTGAATGACAGCCATGCCTTGGATACAGGCTGCATCTTATTGATCTTTTAAGGACTGGCATAAAATATATGAGAAATCTTTTATTTCATCCATTGGGAAGAAGAAATGAAATGACACAATACTTACTATCACTCCAACATACGCTCCAAAATGTCAACAAAAAATATTTTCCCAAGTTTAAGAAAATATTTAAATGGTAAAGGTAAAATATATCATGATTTCTTTCACCAATCTTCAATTTTTAATTTTTTAAGTCCTTGAGAAGTGAAAACTAACACTACGCTCTTTTAGTGTGAAGTAACCTGTTTTAATATTCAGTTCTTACTCATTTGGAGAAAATTTGCTTCTCAACTGGCACAATGCTTTTTTTTTTTTTTGTGATAGTGGTGGAGATACGGGGGATTTCTTTGAGAGACAGGCAGTGGAGTTATTGGAGGGGAAGAGAGAAATAGGGAAAGATTAAAATTTTTTCCTTTTTTTTTTTTCTTTCAGAGCCAGATACAATTAGGCAAGGGCTGGTTTCATGCAAAATCGATGGGGGTGAGTTATTTTGACAGAAATTTGCCAACCTTCACTGATCATGTGGTGCTCCAGATTATAAATATTTTAAGCCAGTACACTGCTGGTAATTTATTAGGCAGTATGAAATAGTAAAAACAATACAAAAGTCTAGAGCTGAAAATACTTGGACTGGTGAAACAGAAGGTCTGTATAACTGTTGGATGCTTGCTTGAGTTTTAACATTATAGGTTAGTGCAAGAGAAGAACATGGTTACTAAGTAGACCTGGGCACTGTCATTTCTTGTAAAATTGTCTTCCTCTGTATTTTCCTACATAGGTTGTGCCTTTTCCCTATGAGAAAAAAAAAAACTCGGGAAAACATTTTTTGTTATAAGTCTAGCATGTAGTTTTATTTTGCTCTCATTCAAATCTAAACAACGGATTCACATCTCTAAATTCAGACATTGTTCATGAGTATTAATGTAAAAATTACATTCTTCACAGAATACAGCAACACCAGGGTCCATGAAACTCACTCTCAATGAATTCGAGTTATTATTATTATTATTTTTTCATGCTAGTGGGTCACCAGCTACTGGAGCCTATGTTGGAGGAGCACAACTACTTTCGAGATGCTTGGCATGTAAGAGTAGCATGTGCTCTGACCTCGTAGGAACTCAAGGGGGCTTCAGGCAGATCAAAACGCATCACACAGAGTCGAGTGGAGACAGAGTCCAGTTAAGCACAGATTCTAGACCCTGTTGCCCCAGTCCCATCCTGGCTGTGCTACTCGGGCTTGAAATTTTTGTATGAGCCACTTAACTTCTCTCCCTTTTAGTTTTCTCATTTGTAAGATAGATAATAATTCTACCCATGGGTGTTGTTATGAGCATTAAATGGGCTAATCTAAATAAGACACTTCGAACAAGGACTGGCACAGACTAAGAACTTGATATAAATGTTTGTTAAACAAATAAAATAAACTTCTAAGGACAGGTATGAAGGCAGGAGAGGGAGAACAGGCACATGGAGTCTCCAGGGGCGTGTTTGTCTGAGATGGAGGATTCCAGGCTGGGGAGAGTAGAGAAAATGGGTCTTAAGAAGATTCTGTGGCCCACAAAGTTTGCATTCACTTCACAGAGTGAGATTAAGACCATATTTATCCAAGTGAAGTGACTGATTTCCGTGTGCAGCATGTGAGTGAGAAGCAAGACAGAAGAAGCCGGGGCACAGCAAGAGTAAGACCTGGGAAGCCCACCTATGTTGTTCCTTTGAACTCCCCAATCGCTCATGTGTTTTTGAGTCACCTCAGATGCTTTTGGAAAGTGGGTGAGCTATATATTTACTCATTTAATGAAATAAAAAAGAAGTCCAAGTCATAAATAATTAAGCATTGGGCCAGGAGATCAGAGGCAGAACAGGACGTGGATTTAGGGATGTTGGGGGAACACTAATGTTCAGGCTTTACAAACTAAGTGTGGACAAGGCAGCACGCACATTATCTGGGGGTACTGGGATCAAGGAAAGGTAGTTACAGATGAAGCTACTCTCATGGTAAATGTGTAGAGATTTTGAACAAGTGAAAACACAGAATTTACTTTTAATTTAAATTGAGATGTTTTCAAAATAATAGGCAACATGGGCTTGGGATAGAAGCAGAGAGAAGAGGAGAGGAGAGAACATAAAGAACTATTTTAATGCTGGGGTGCCTTTGCCCTCTGCAGCAAACACCCAGAGACGCACTGCCTACAGTCTCTCACCTAAAAGGAATCACTGATGGAAATACTGTTTTCAATGATAACTTCTGTTAGCAGTGAAAGTATGTTTTTAAATTAAATTTGGAAATTTCTTCAGAGCTGCTTCTTCAAAGACAAATGACTTTCTTACAATATGTCTAGTTAAGTAAAATACTGGATGTGAAAGGCTTTGCAAAATAGTACCATGCTATCTAGATGTAAGGTGTTATCACCATGTAGTATATGTTAGAAAACACGCAGTAAGAAGCGATTATTTTTGTGAACTAAATAGCCAAATATGGGCTGCATGACAGCACCCCGAAATGGAGTCGTAATTGATGAACACCTATGCCCAGAGAGGGTTGATGAATGCATGGACGCCAACCTGGAAGAATACCACTCGTGTAACACCACAGGGTCTTTTGTTCCCATTCCTTTCCTTGGCCCTTTCTCGGTTACTATTTTTCAGTGAGTTAAAGACACACTTATCGAATCTATTGACAAGACTCGTAGAGGGGAGATAACTAATATACATCAACCTTAGGAAGTCTGCTGCTATATGAATAAACCAAGCTTCAGATAGGCTAGGATCTTGCCCAAGATCACTCATACAATGGGAGATATGAGTATGAGTAACCTACTCTTCGGCAAGACTAACAACTTACCCAGTAGAATGGTAGATCTACTTGAAACTGAGCAATATGAATCTAGAGAATATATGCCTCGACCGCTGTGCTTGATTCTTCACTCATTTATTTAATGAACACAAAATGCCTACACTTACATTGGGGATTGATCTCAGCATTATACAAATGTTACTCACTAATCGTCATGGTGGCCTTATGAGGTAAGGACTATTTTTATTTTCATTGGATAGCTTAGAAACTGAGGCATAGGCAGTTAAGTAACCTGCCCAAGGTCACACAGCTAGAAAGTGGATTCAAATGCAGGCAGTCTGGTTGGAGGATCCATGCCTCTGACCACCATGTTATACCATCTCTGCTCTATGTTATACTCCTTTCAGTTCTGGGCCCAACTTCATATGGCCAGATCTGAGATGATCCTGCCTTCTCCTTACACCTGGGAGCCCCAAAGTCTTTGAGGTTACAAAGGAAGCAGTGAGCCTTTATGATTCAGTGGATGCTCTTTTGACCTACCTTGGAGCATCCATGCCTGAAGGCATCTTTTATGATGCCACCAATTCAATCCTAGACTCTTAAATCCTTGTCTATGGTTCTCCAGTGCCAGACAGCATTTCCTCCTGCATAAAATACATCCTTATTCTCATTACATCTCCCCATAAAACTTTCATCAATTTGAAAATTGTAAAATGCATTCCTTTTTTATGCAGACATTTAATCTATGGTTAAATGACAATTGAGCAATATATCCTCCTGCATACTCAAATACCATCCCAACTCTGCAATTTGAAAATAAATTGACAATCTTAAAATTGGCATGGGTTTTAAGGAAATAAAATATTCTCAGCCACAGACTTTAGAGGATGTTTGTATGCAAAATGAACTACAGGATACACTTTGGCTTGATCAACAGATTCTACTTAAGAGGGTTTCAGACAGAACTACCAGCTTAGCAAATCTGATTTGAATTTATCTGTGGGCCGAGAGCTGTGTTCCCTTCTTATGTGCATGGATGAAGCCAGAACTTTCAACCTTTCCGCCTCTCAACCTCTCACTTTCAGAAACAGTGTAGTTTTAAAATATAAAGGTGTTGTTTTTGCTTCACACCCAAATGTCAGAGCAAGATTTTCTGATTTCTCTTGATTGGCTCCAGGTGATGTTAAGTGGAATGCAGGAAATTATCAAAATCAATCTATCTCCAAAGGCTTTCTTTGAAATTACAGGATCTGAATCAAAATGTAAAATAAAATTATTTTTATTCTAAGCTCCCTTCCATGATTGTTCATAGCTCTCCCTCTACCAAGGAACAAGTAAAATAGCAGTTTTTTGTTTTGCCTCTAGAAAGGTGATATACCTTTAATATTTCCAAAGAAATACAGTATTTCTTAAACAAATAGACTCTTGCTTACTGGATTTCTAAAGGATTTAGTTACTAACTTTCTCAAAAATTGGGAAAGAAAATTTCTGCACTTCAACTCATCAGCATAGTGACTTACACATTAGTAAAATGCAGAGCATGAAATGTAAAGAATCCAGCTAACACTGGGAACAGTAATACATGACCAACCATGATTGTTAAAAAGTCAAGATATTCAAATGCTGTCATCAGAGAATGCGCAAGCACTGAGAGAGCAAGGGTCCCGAGCAAACCCCAAATCTAGTAGAAACTCCCATGTTCTATAAAGCAAAACCAAATACAGAGTAATCAAAACTATAATTCTGAAGACACTCTTTACTGTCTCCCTACACGAAATGTGATTGGCAGACCTACAGACTTTGACCAAGGAATGAGTTAGTAATGCAGAATTTAGGCCACACCCCAGACTCTCTGAATCAGAATCTGATTTTTAGCAAGATTCAGGTGATTCATCCGTATGTTAAAGCTTGAAAACCATATAAGGTGTTTTTTGAGAATGGAGTTATGTGAATAATTGCCGTTTTTAAAAAAACGATGCCACATAGCAAGAGAGAATGCTCAATGCTCAGCCTTATTTCACGGTGGAGGCATCATTTCATAATAGGAGAAATCTTCATATTCTACTGCTCTGAAAAGATGATGACTGACACCGAATTATTTTTCCCGGAGGAGCAAAAACAGTTATGGGGGAAGGCATATGGCTCATCACTTTCAGCAACAACAAATGTAGGCTTGACCAGCATTGTGATTTCTGACATACCACCTTGCATTTCTCGTCACATTATGCTGGTGGGTTCTTTTCCTTCCTTTTTTATATTTGGGTCAGAGAAGGAAACTGACCTAGAGGTTGCTGCAGGCACTTGGAAATACGATCTTTCTTGTCTGTTCAGTTCGATCCGAGGCTGTGCCGCAGACGCTCCTACCTGGGTGATTTTAAGAGCTTATCAATTGAGAGACTGTGGAGCTACCCGAGCCATCAAGAAAGCACCTCTCCCGAGACAGGCTAACTTGTGTTAATAATAAAACGAAGCTGCGAAGGGCATTGTGGGAAAAATGAAAACCAGAGTGGTACCTAAAGCGGGGAGGGCGAGGGCGAGAGCGAGGGCGCCGGGACGAATCCAGGAGGGCTATGCCCCTAAGTCACAGGAAGGATGGGGAGGAGCGCTAGTTATGGGGAGGAGATGGCCAGCAGTCCCTCCCTGCTCCTCCTCGGCTGCCTGACAGCACGGACAGCACCTGCTAGCACACATTTCTTGATCTATCATCTTGGCGAAGTTTTATGCTGAATTTACCGGGAAAGAAGACGTGGCTATTAGACACAAAGACCACATTATTACTTTTTATAGTTCACATTAGCCAGAGAAGTAGGGGAGTGCAGTTGGCTTTTTAACCTTGACACATTTTTTGGGGGCGGGGGGAACCGGAGTCCCGAAGCCCTGGGTGAAAAAAGTCCCCTGCAACAGTGTCATTAAGGCTTTCAGTGGAATTAGCCGGAACACCTTTGCAAGTCACCCCTCGTCGGGCTTGGAGAGGTTGACATTATAGCTGGGACTTCTGTTTTCCACAGCAGACCCTTAGTTCACCCTTCACTTGAGGTTTCTGCTCAAGAGGTACCTTAGTAGAAAAATTCCCCGGAACCCCTTCTGTAACCCTTGCTTTCCATCATTTTGTAATATGAAAACATATACAGAACTTGCATAACTTTAAAAAACATCTGATACATTATATGGTGGTACATATCTTCCTCGGCTAGGAAGTAACTGGGCGAGCAGGGATTTTGTTTGTTCAGTTCACTACTGTCTCCCCTGTGCCTTGAAGCATGTCAGAAACATACTAAGAGAAATGTTCAGTGAGTATTTCTGAGCAATTTTCAATGCTTGCTTGCATGCATGGTACTTTGTTCATTTTCTCACTCTACTTGGCTCAAAAGCCCTTTTGTACCTTCCTGCTCTTATGTTTTCATGTTCCTTCCTTTGTCTGGGGTGCCCTTCCACTCCCCCATGTCACCATGTTGAAGTGGTCCCTTTCTTCAAGGACCATCTCCTCCAGGAAACCTTCCCTCATTTGCTCTCCGAGCTGAGTGTCTCTCTCCTCTGCTCCCCCCAGTGCTGTTTGAGTCCCTCATGCACAATGGAGGCCTGTCTGCCCTGCATTAGAACGATCTGTCTTCATGGACCGGGAGCTGTGAAGAGTGGGCCATGTCAGCTTTACTTTTAGCCCATTCCCCATCGTCTCACAACTCTGCTTGCTGCTGTGCACACAGAAGGGGCTCAGTGCACATTTGGTCAGTTAATACTAGCGAATGGATTTATGTTACTGTGGCAATGTTGATTTGATGGTGTGCTACCTGGATAAGAAATGGTAGCAGAAGGCTCTCATAACCCTGCAGTGTTGTTTTTCCAACATCTGCCCCCGAGGACTCTTTGGTTTGGTGTTTTGTGTGTGAGGAAGGTAGAAAGAATTTTGCTCTTGGGTACGGTCATTTTGCTTTACTTTAGTGAATGCTGAAAGGGAAACAGTCCTATAAAAGACAAAAGATATACTGATCAGGAAATCAGTTGTCCTGCTCAGCTGTCTCACTTCCAGGTCGCAACAGTAACGGGGGGAAGGTTTCTATCACAGGGAAGTGCCTTGTTCACCGTCTGAAAAATCCTTTTCTCTGCCTTTCTGATGGAACCCTTCCCCATGTCCTCCTACAGGGCTAAGAAGGGAGAATCAAGGCAGGAAGTAGCTGTGCTCAGAAAGACACCTGTTGAAAAATCTGATTTTTCTTGGCATGGATTTTTCAACTCTGAACTGTCAGGATTCTGCATTAAAAGTTCACAGTGTACTTTTTTAATGGAACAGCTAGTCTAATTGGACAAGTTTTGCTGTGGCGACATTAGGGCTCATTAGGCTTTCTCTTATCAGTGGTGTAAGCTGAGATTTCAACCAGGCAGAGGATTTAGATTCTAAATGAGAAATATAGATTAGCATTTCACATAATGAAATAATGGACTTCAGTGTTACCTTTTTAGTGACAAAAGTAGGAGCTTCAATCCATTGTAGGATTCCTTGTTTAATCAATAAATAAACGAGAGACACAGAAGATTTATTTCTTCTGTGGCGACAAACACCATCATTTTTCTTAATTATCCTTAGGTTTGCCTCTCCTGCTTTCAGATTCTTTGCAAGTAAAAAGCTCCTCCACATTAAGAGAGGGACAAGAGATCTCTTGCCGTGTTTTCTTTCTCATACACACAGAAAGGTTTGACTTTTCTGTGGCAACACCTGTATTTCTTAATTAAACCCTAAGAAAGTCAAAGGCTTTGCAAGCTTGTCCAGGCTACCTTAAAGATCAGAGGTTCCAGCTGAGGTAGACAATGATCAAGGCAGCTGAAGGAGAGAAAACAAATAGTTCAAACTTTGGATCCACAGATGGTTATGCCTGCCAACTGTTATGAGCCAATGAATAGCTGGCCTATCATTTGTCATATTTACTGCAGTACATAAATGCTGTAATTTCTCATGGCATGGTTATTTATCTTGCTGTGTTCTCTGAACAGCTAAAATTGCAGCCATGTTGGAGCATACGTACACCTTGTGGGTTTCATCTTTAAAAAGCAGCCATGCAAATAGGTACAGGTCTCCCCGTCCAGGCACTGGAATTTTGAATATTGCAAAAGCACTACTTGGCAGATTATGGAAAATTCTGACAACAGTCGAAACCGTGCCCCGGGTCTTGCTCCTCTGCGTGGAGCCACAGAACCTGAAGTGAGCAGGAGCTCTCCATTGCAGTTTACTTCCCGTCAGGGGTGCCAGGCTGGTTTCCTAAAGTGGCGTCTACCGAAGAGGTGAGCACACTACCTGAGTACTATCTGGAGTGTTCGCAGAGCTCTCCACTATACCGTGAGGAAGTGGGCTCTGGGAAGGCCAAGGATGAGGGCGGGAGGGAGGAGGCGCGAGGTACTCAGTCATTCATTCCTGACAACCGTCTGGGGACACTGTGACGTCAAAAGGAGCAGCGGGAACACCTGTCTATACTGGCAGCTCCACTCCTAGCAGTGGTGAGTCAGTGAATCGAGGCCACAGGATGCCGGGTGACAGAAGGTATGACTCACAGGTGGGCAGAGAGTCTTCAGGTTGCTGTTGCTCACTTGCCACATCTCAGCATCCATGATGAATCAGGGGGTCCAAATGGGGCTTGGAGTTGGGGCCAATTTTAGTGCACGTTGGGGCCCCCATGAATGGCGGAAGTGCATGAAGGTGCCTCCCCCCCCCACATACACGATTAGTTGCACTCACTTCCTGAGATGTGAAAACTCCCCCTTTGTTAAGGTAGCTCTGCTGTTTGTGACGAAGGGGTCGTTAGCCACTCACTTCAGCCATTGGTTTTCCTCGATGCTTCTATCACGTATGTGAACAATGGCTATCCCTAAGAGTCCTGAGACCTCTCTCCTCGTCCTTCCCCTTCGAGGTAGTGAAGCGGCCCCAAGGTGTTCGCAGAGGGAAGGAGAGGCGATGATGTCATTCTAATTATTATGAGGGCTAATGTCAAAAGGCCGAAGGTGAAAGAGGCCCAAATCCTTAACCCGTGCCTTACCGGCTTCAGTCTCCTGTCTCAGTTCCTGGAGTAGGTGATGGTCCCTTCTGCCTCAGGACTCTGCCCTGCCAAGACTCTACTAGGCAAGGTAACTCAGGAGAAAACGGAGAGACCCGAAACATTGTAATTCTGAAAAGTATACTTCTGAAGTAAATATACCTGTCCTTGTGAAGAGACAGAAAGGGTGGTATCGTGGAGGCTCTAAGGCTGGCTGAGGACCAACCACTTGGGTTGTCTCAGGTTTAAAAGTGCTCAAAGAAAGGGAGAATGAATAAATGACCTAGTATAAACATGAAATACACACGGGAACCTTCCTGAAGATAGGTAGAAAGGTTAAGACTCAGGAAGAACGGAGCCTTTTGAAAAATGCCAAAGAGAACAAGAGGCTTTTAAAGTTAACATCAGGGCTTCGTGTTGAGTGGGAGTGGGAGTGCGAGGTCAATGAACAACAGCGAGAAAGCCCCCTGTTGCGGTCCTCTTTGCATCTGTCTCCTGGGTCAGGCAGAATGCTTTTCAGTCGAGGAAGGGGGGAGGAACAACCGGTAGGAGAACTGGAAGGCCGAGATATGGGAAAAGGTCACCAGAGAGCACTGTTCAGATTCTCAGGTCTAGACACCTTTGTCCAGTTCCTATGGAGATGCGAATCACTGACATGCAGCGCTCCAGGGAGCAGAGACCTTGTGGGAAGGGGAGGAAAGGACCAGCTGCCCCAACCTGGATAAAGGGCTCCGTTTTCAAAAAGGGAGGGTATCTTGTGTAGCAAATGATTTATGCACGTTCACATGGGGAGGCAAAGTTGGAAATGAGTGCCACGGTTGCAGAGCTAAGGGAGTCTGGCAGAGCGGGCAGAGAGGCACTGAATTTGGTCGAATGTGTTAATGAGGGCAAACATGGAAGGGAACATGCACAAACCTCAGGCTGGGCAATCTGTGCACAAAGAGCAAAAATCCTTAACACAAAGCAGCGGTTGTTGTTTCAAGCCTTGGTGAAAGATGGGAGGAGATCGCAGCTCTCCTGAAATCCCTCCATGCGGGTCTCTCCGACCCCTGAGATACAGCCAGCTTTTAGAAATGACTTTCTAGGATATGATTCTACTCTTTGTCCTTTTCTCACCACCCAGCTTGAACTGCTACATCTGGTATAAGGGCCATTGATGTGGGAAAGGCAATTGAGAAGAAGCTGTAAGGTCTGGTTGTCAGCCATCTGTTGGAAAGGTGGCTGAGAGGAGATCTGATAAATGTTTGCTTCCCGGCCACCTCGGGCAAGCTAATGGCTCTGATCCTTGGTTTTCATCTCAGAAATGGGAACGATGGCCGGTGGCAACTAGTGCTCTCTCTCCTCTCCAGATTTCCTACCCTCTCCCTTGTTTTCTTGAGGCTTTCATTGGGCTTTGCATTCATTTTATTTTGGGCTGATTACACAGCGTATTTTATCAGATTCACCGGAGTTCTTGAGCACTCTACGTAAATAGCAAACTCTTTTAAAACACTGAAATGTGACAAGCAATGAAAATAAAGCAGAAATTCAATCAGAGCATGTCAGGTCAAACGGTGTGCTGTTGGTGCTGCTATAACTCATTTCAAGGCGCCTCCCGCCTGCTGCGTTCCCTCCCAGCTGCTCACACCCCGCACGGAATCACTGGGAGGCGCTGGCTGACTGGGGATGCAGGTTCTAGCAGGCGCTTTGCCACTAATTAGCAATGTGACTTTGGACAAATCTTTTTACATCCCAGCTCTGTTTCCTCGTCAGCACGGTAAATGGGTTGACCTTTATTATCTCCCAGGTCCTTTCCAACTCCAGAATTTTAAAAGGCCCATGATTTCAAGCCAGAAACTATATTATGGGATGGGAGTGACAGCAAGGGTAAGTGCAAATTGATTAGGGAAATGGCATAGGATTTATCTTTCAAATTGGCTTTCACAATAATAAATTATGGAGTAAAGATACAGAGAAGAGAGATACATTTTATGTGAGTGTTCAAGGAAGCATAGCTTACTTTAAACAATGGTTTCTGAAAATAACCTTTCATTCTTTGCCCTTATATTTTGCCTAATGGATGGCATAGAATGGATACTCAGCCTGAAGAGTGGCTTTCATTCAATTTCAAGTCACCCCGTCCTGTGGTGTACGGCTGCGTTCCGCGTTAGCTGACATTGCAGGATGTAGCGCAATGCAGAGTGAAGAGTTAGAAATGTGACATGGCATGTCGGAAACAATGCTTGCTTTTTGCAGATCAGTTATCATTTAAAGGCTGGTATTTAGAACCATCTTTAGTTAATTCAATAGCTCTGTATCTCTGGTAGGGAGGATGTCAACCTGAGTTAATTTTTTTTGCTTGTCAGATATGATGGGACAAGATGACATTAAAACGATGGAAAGAAACGATCCAGAATGCATATTTAAAAATAAAAATCAAGCAAATCTTTAAGGAGCTTAGGAGTTGCTTAGATTGATTTACTGCAACCATGGGTCTTAAAGAAAAAATGATAATTGCCACAGACCATTGACCAGGATAAACTCAGATATTTCCCATTGTTGTCCTTTAAGCTGATACATCACAGCCTCCTGTAACATCACAGTCTTCGAATTTTGATTGAGGTCAAATCTTGTAAAGGGGAAAGTGCTTTAAAGTGAGTAGGGCTTATTCGTTTGTTTGTTCCCTGAGTTGACTCAGGCTTGTTAATCTCTAGGTACAATGGAGTCACATAATCATTAATATCCTGGATTTTACGGGCTCTCACTAACACCTGCTCAAGCCACATGCTGTGCTCCTCTGAAATGGCAGTTCCAGGGATTTCCACATGTACCTGTGACATGCCTAGCCTTGTGGCCGCTCTGCTCTCCGAGAGTCAGGCACTGCTCCCCCCCACCTCCCCCATGGGTGTACAGGGGACAAGACAGAGCCTCTCAGTGGCCCACCTGCAGGGTGGTCTGAGGCAAAGTGGGGGATGGGACCTCTCTCCCAGTCTAGTTGTGTATGAACATGGCACTGCTGGTATCTATTTACGTGGAGATTTATGACATGGGATGTTGAGGTCTTACCTGGTATCCGCTCTCCTCCAGGGGATAGGGAATGGAAAGAGGTAAGTGCCAGCATGAGGGGCCTCTCTTCAGCAACTGTGTCATTGTTTGGGGGTAATTTTTATTCTCTTAGGATGGCTTTCTCTGGAAAGTTCTTCATCCCCTGGAGCAAATAAATTTCTGTCAGGTCCTCCGTACCAGCTTCCCTGAGATGTCCAGACAGAATTTTCTGAAATGTGGTAGCAGTGTAGGCTTCAGTTGCGATCCCTGACACTGTTCATTCAACAACCACTTTTGGAGCATATTTTATATGAGAAAGATTTTCTTTCTCCTTTATTCTTCTCTTTTCTAAGGAAGATTTTTTTCTTTGGAAGATTAGCTCGAATTGAAGAATTGACATTTAGGACTCCTCTGAACTGAGACCATGAAGCCATTTACAAATGAAACACAATTAGTAGAGAAGGGATGTACTTTTGGAATATGGGTTTGTCCAGCCAGCGTCTTTATATGTAAGAAGGCCATTATTGAACAACTTTGATCTAACTGGCTGATCAGGCATCTTTGCAGAGAAACAGAAATAATTAGAAAAGTGCAGAAGTATTTAAACTCTCCATAATGAGGCACTGATGGATAATATATAATCTAACTTTCTCCTTAGTGTTTGAGTGGTTCTCTGTCTGGACAGGGAAAGCACATTTTGGTTGTTTTAGAACTAGCCAGCATTTTTATTGATGATTACCTTAGAGTCAGAACATTACTTCATGACTTACTTTTCGTGTATAGTCTGGTGCAAAATTATTTCAGTGCATTGCATATAATCACATTTGCATGAATGGAGTGTGAGACTATATTTACTCCTGCATGCATGTTGCTATTCAAGTTACCTGCATTTAAAAAGACCTTCATACTCACAGCCTTTCACAAACTGCATATTAATATTAATGGACTACAATGTTGATTTAGACATGGCAAGGCCCTGACATGTTTTATATAATTGTTCATATAACATTCTCAATATCAATAAAGAATGCCTCTTGGCTAATTGTGCTTCTGCAATATAGGGTAGTCCTTCATACTCTTGCCAAAATATTGCTGCCCTTCGTGTTTGGAAATGATAACACTGACGAAGATATGTAGGAATGTATCTACCAAATCAATACGTGATCAATAGTTCACTGCACATGGAGTGGGAAATACTGTATGGTGGAGTCTCACATTGTAATTTCGTCCTCAAGTTGAGTGATCAATCAATAAATTGTCTAATTGATATATGTGTACATGCAGCACACCTTGGTCTTTTTATCACAACTTCGTTGAAAAGGATGTGTGCTGCCTCTGATTGCTTTGGAGTTATGCGGTCTACCTGAAGAGTGCTTCTTGCTTGTTTCTTCCTCCCATCCTAGTTCTGTTTGGCTCTAAGCTGCTTCGGTTTACCTGTTGTTTTCCAACACATCTAATTTCGTCAAGTCGTATTGGACGGCACCGCCTTCCCACATCCCAGGTCCAGGCTTTTGGCATGTCCCCCGTGGCCCAGGGTTAGCATCTGCTCTGCACATTCCACAGCCAGGCACTGGGCCGTGTTCTGGGGAGACAGAGATGAATGGGCCTCTTGCAGTTCAGTGAGGGAGATAGGAGAAAGCCTCTCTTGCTTTTGCCTGCCCAGCCTGCACCCTCCAATCTCCTTCTTTTTTGGCCTTGTTTTGCTTTGGGGAAATACAACTCCTTACAGATACAGCCATGTTAGGATTGTCAGTCAAGCCCCACGGAGGGGCCTCGGCCCAACCCATACCAACCGAAGACTCTTGAGCAGAGGGACTGAAAGCTTGGAAATAGTTCTAGGCCATTCCCCCCTGGGGGTGGTGCCCTGAGATAGCATCCATTTGTTCCCGCTACCACATTATCTGATGTGGGTCAGGTCTCCGCCCCTTGTCAGCTGCTTGGTCAGCCTCTCCTTATACTGTGAGTTACCCTGCATCCTTCCAATCATTTCCTTCCTAGATTCAGCAGCAGCAAGAACCAACTGCGCCACCAGAGAGCTATCATCGAGGTAGAAATAGGTGAAATGCCGTAATTCGGAACAGTAAATTGTCCAGAAAAGGTAATGCAAAACCTCTCTTTGACTTTTAGGACATGTTTGTAAGTTTTCCGAGGAAACAGCACATGCAGTTGGTTATAGTAGGTTGGGGTTTCCCATCGCAGAACACTTAGTTTTTTTAACTCCTGGCCACAGTGCAACAAAATCTCGCCTGTTGTCTTTCCTGTTTCAGGATTTGTTATATCCATCTGGAGTGAACGATACAGTGTTGTAAGAGTCAACTTGAAATCATAACAGTATTTTATGGCAGCAGAAAACAAACAAACAAAAAAACATAGGTAGTAAATAATTACACTGCAGGAGCAATTAACATTTTAAGGTCTCTCTAGTTCTGAGTTTAATTACAAACATTTTCAAACTTTGTAGATGGAAATGATCTTTTTCAGAAATTCTTCAGAATTTGAGAATGGAAAATAATTTTCATGACTAGCCAACAAAAACAGGCCACCCAGAAAGATACATTTTGATCTCAGTGAATTTTGGAGGCTATCTTCATGAATGTTGTCAAACAATTACATTAAAATAAAAGTTTTTATACTGTGGAAACATTTAAATGCGCAGAAAAATAGAAAGAATATTATAGTAAACTCCTATGTACTTAGTACTTTGCTTTAACAAGTATTAACTCACGACCAAGTTTATTTCTCTTTTCTCCATTGACATAGGGAAGTACACTTCTCCATTTATGTTGGAGCAAATCCCAGATATTTTTATTAATTCACCTGTAAATATTTCAAAATGTATCCACAAAACAAGAATTTTCTTTCCCTCTCTTAAACACACCACAGTATAATGATCAAATCTAAAAAAAGTTAACAATGATCATCCCTCCGCATCATCAATATGCACTCCATATCCTTCCCTCCTTTCTGCCTGGTCTTCCATGGGTAAGGCCTTACTGTCTTTAGGTCACACTGTCTCAGCCGCCTCCGATTTCAGCCTCAGAGTTTCACATGAGCTCAGGCTCCTTCCTGCTGGCACTCTTACTCTAAGTCTGAGGTCTGTGTCCTTCTGCGCCAAAGGAGCCAACACACCATGGAGTACATAATGCATCCCCAGCGTGTGGGTCATAAAAACCCGGAGGTGGCACTGCACTAACAGGGAGGAGGAGTCGGTGGAGTTAGGATTCCACCTCCTGTCCTACAAGAAGACAATTTTCGGCAGCCTGCCATGTGCTTTTCAGAGGCTTCTGGCTGAATCAGCCCCTATGTGTGGGCCACCCCCCTGATGTACCATCCTATCAGTTTTTCCTCCTTCCCAGCAATACTTCCCTGTTCCCACGATTCTGTTTCCTGGAGTGACATCTCAAGCCCTTGGGTAATGCAAACTATGTTAGCCTATCCTTTTATTTATTTATTTTTTTTTAAACAGAGTTTGAATCCGGATCCAAATAACACTGTAATTTGTTATCTCATAGTTCTTTTTTTTTTAAATTGTGGTGAGATACCTATAACATAAAGCTTACCATCTTAACCATTTTTAAAAAAGATTTATTTATTTATTTGAGAGAAAGAGAGAGAGAGCGCACGCGAGCGAGCGCTCACGAGTGGGAGGAGGGGCAGAGAGAGAGAATCTTGAAGCAGACTCCCAGCGGAGCACAGAGCCTGACGCGGGGCTCCATCCCATGACCCATGAGATAGTGACCTGAGCCGAAACCAAGAGTCCGACACTTAACCGACTGAGCCGCCCAGGCGCCCCCATCTTAACCATTTTTACATGTACAGTTTAGTGGTGTTAAGTACATTCACAATGTGCAACCATCACCACCACCCTTCTCCAAAACTCACTTCACCTTTCGCGACTGAGACTCCATACTCATTAAACAGGAATTCCCCATTCCTCCCTCCTCTCGGGCCCTGGCAACCTCATTCTACTTTATGTCTCTATGAATTTGACTACCCAGGGTACCGCATATAGGTAGATCGTAGAGTATTTGCCTTTATTTTTTTGTAATTGGCTTAATTTCATTTAGCATAAGGTCCTCAAGTTTCATTCATGTGGTAGCATGTGTCAAAACCTTCTTGCTTTTTAAAGCTGAATACTATTCCATTGCATGTATATGTCACATTTTGTTTATCCATCCATCCATTGATAGAAACTTGAATTGCCACTTTGATTGGCTCTTGTGGATAATGCTGCTATGAATATGGGTGTAAAAATATCTCTTAAAGACCTTGCCTTCAATTCCTTTAGTTACATGCCAGAAAGGGGAATTGCTGGTTGATACGGTAATTGCATTTTACATTCCCATCAACAATGCACAAGAGTTCCAATTTCTTCACATACACCAATACATGTTATTTTCTGTTTTTTTTAAAGATGATCAATAGAATTTTATTTTTAAAATCTGAAATGAAAAATTGCACAAGATCAGGATATTTGAAATACGGGGTTCCAAGGGCTAGTGGAAGCAGAGAGGTCAGGTCTGCTGGGGAACATCCATCTCTGTACCAAAGTGTGTGTGTGTGTGTGTGTGTGTGTGTGTCTGTGTGTGTGTGTGTGTGTTTTATAATAACCATCCTAATGAGTGTGTGTTTTAATTCTCTTCTAATCAATACATTTCTTCTCCATCTTTCTGTCTCTTTGTCTTCCTCTCATTCTTTTTTAAGGAAATAAGATGGTACTGTTTTTCCATAACCAGGGTTTTTCCCATTGCATGCCTATACTGCTGATTTACAATGGAAGGGTTGTTTCAAAAAGACTCATGTACCAGCTTGAGTAGGTTGTCACTGGCTAAAGATGGACTAATTTGTGCATGAATAAAGATAACAGTTATGATGAATTAAAACACATCAAATATATTTAAAGAAATGATTTCATAATGACACTAAAATAAAAAAGAAAGAAAAATCCATCAGTCACCTTTGAGGATTGTATGGCTCCAATTCATTATTTTGAAAGCTGGTAAGTGAATGAATAGAATCAAGGTTTTATTCTGCTTTTCCTATACTTACTGTACCTGAGGTAATCAAATTATTAATGAGATGATTTCTCTTTACAAAGCAGCCCAGTTAATAAATGAGGACAAAAATAATACTGCAGTAACTTTTTGCAACTCCTACTGACCTGACGGAGCTGGACATTGGGCGTCATTGTCTGTTGCCATCATAAAATGGACATTGACCAGACATTGACCATACACTACGTGCCTCCCAGTGGAAGTTCACAGTGTCTCCTTTGAAATAGTCTTGCCTAAAAAATAAAACCTGAATCTCATTAAGCCTGTAGGTTTACTTACCAATTTACAAGAAATGCAGGTCAAAGGAAACAATTGTGTTTAAAACCTATTTTATATAAAATTAATTTTGGAAATATAACAGACACTGAAACTGTGAATGAATACATATCCATTGTGCAAAGTAAGCCTAGACTTTTTGAGAAATTTCACACAAAAGCACAAAAATGTTTGCCTAGTTCAAATTTTTATCTTAGGAAGGGGTTAATCTTAGTGGCAAAGAAGACTTTTAAAAAAAAAGAGGTTGGCACTTAACATGATGCCTATTATTTCTCTCGACATCCTATCTTCTTATCTTGCTCTTGGTTTTGTGGAATAAGATGAAAGAAAATTGCTAGCACTCTATAACACTGTGTGCTTGGTTTTAGTAATCTCGGCTTTGATTCAGATATTTTAAATGTTTTCCTCCCTGAAAAAGGCATGAGACTCAAATAAGGGGCCAGTGGGGTGAGGGGCAGTTAAATTGGATTCTACGGTGTTCGGTCCCCTGACTACAGGAATAATCCTATTAATAATCTTGTCTTCTGACCTCATGTAGTCTGGAGCCTTTGTTCTCTATCTGTTGAATACACACATTTTTCAGTGAACAGTGAAAATCTGAAAATTTTGAAATGCCAACTTAAAAGTGATTTGCTTTACTTAGAAACCAAGAATGAATTCTAAGAGTTATCCCCTATGTCAAGTCGAGGAATGTTTGGATGTTATTGGCTTTAATGATTAATACAGAATTCTTTTTTGTGTGAGAGCAAGCTGCAAAATGGCAAGATGACTTATAATGAACCCTCATTTGAAGGTGAGTTATTTACTGCTTGTTTCAAATCTATTCATGGTTAATACTTATTGCTGAAGACTGATGGTGTGGTGTCATTTCAGTCCTTCAAACATTTAACAGTTATTCATTAAATATGTCTTGAGTGCCAGCTATGTACCAGGAATTACACTGGGTCATGGGACTTCAGCAATGAACAAGATGTACACCTTCTCTTCTCTCTAGAAGATTATAGTTTGGTGGGTTTTCCAGGAAAGCACATGCCAAGACGGAATTAGAAAGGAAAGAGATTGCAGAAAGTACCTGTCATGGATCACGAAGGGAGTGCGGGTCATCGAGGAGGACAGCCTCAGAACATGAGAAGATCTGACAATGTTGCAGGAGGGGAGGATAAGGTAGGAAGAACCTCAGCCTACAATGAGGCTCTGAGAAAGTCTCAGCTAGGCTGATGGGGAGCCCCGAGCAAAACTTTACTTATGGGAGTCACATTGGTCACAATGGCCAGGAGGGGCCCAGATGTAATACCTCTGTTGTGTTTAGGCATTGGCCCAGAGCAACCCTGGCAAAAATGACCTTGGTGTGAATTCCACTGTGGATCCAGTAGGTATGGAGGCTGGAGGCTGTCAGCTAACTGGACAAGTTCTTTTCTGAAGGGTGATCTAAAGCGTCCATGGTCATGGCTGTTGCCATGGGGAAGGCAAAGACTGAACACATGGATATAAGGATAAGGCATGTTACCATAGGGATACTGTAGGCGTATTTGGTGGGATAGAGGGGAAGTTTATCTGCAGTCACTCCTTTCCCCTGTTCTGTTCTGTGTCCTACGGAGCAATATTACCCAGCTTCCCTTGTCCTGTACCTTTCAGATTGGTTCAGCCAGTGCGGGACACGCAGGAATTCAGAAGGCAGAGGGGAGGAGATTCTAGTGTGTTTCTCCCCTTCTGTATCTGCCTCTTCTGGTCTCTCCAGCCATAGCTGCATCCCCTCTGGGTGTCCAGCTCCCATCAGAAAGTCCCTCACTCTGTGGCCCTAGCTTCCTCTGAATAACGATGGTCTCCGGGACACTGCTTGTTGTCACCGACCTTTTACTCCATGGAGACCATAGTAACTTCCCGCTGCTGTTAATCTCTGTTGCTATCTCTTGCATCACTCTTCCCTATTTGACTTCACAGGTTTTTCACCACCTTTGTAACCAGTTCTTTGTATTAAATCCCCTTTGTTTGAAATATGTAGTGAGCTCCCATTTCCTAGTTATACCCTGACTGGTAGGCCTCATAGAGATTTCCCTAATGGAGTGACATTTAAGCTAAAACCTAAGGGATGAGTAGAAGCTCCCCTAAATGGGCTGACTGTAGTGCGACAATTGGTACGGCACTCGTACATTATCTTTTATTTGAGATGATTTGTTAGTTTTCAAACAGCATAAGGGCTAAATGTACAGATTTTGGAGCTGGAGTGCTTGAGCGCAAATCACAGCGTCTGCTACTTTCTAGATAGGTGACCTCAGGCATTTTACTAAGTTCCCTGTGTTTCAGCGTCCTCTTTTGTAAAATAATAATAACGTCATCCTCATGGAAGCAAGGAGAAGTCAATAGGCCAATATGTGTAGACACTTAATGTTTGATATTTTTTCCCCATGCATAGCAGGACTTAGCAGAGCTGTTCTATGCTGATTGCACTCTGGGTCCCCAAGAGAAGAATTCTGTAGATAGGGTAGGTGTTGCTTCATTTTCTTTTCTTTCTTTCTTTTTTTTTTTTTAGATTTTATTTATTTATATGACAAAGAGAGAGAGCACAAGCAGGGGGAGCAGCAGGCAGAGGAAGAAGCAGACTCCCCACTGAGCAGGGAGCCCAATGTGGGGCTCAATTCCAGGACCCCCAGGATCATGACCTGAGCTGAAGGCAGACGCTTAACCGACTGAGTCACCCAGGTGCCCCTGCTTCATTTTCAACTAGCATCTAATGTTTTAGGGGAGAAGTCTGAGGTCAGCCTGATTTTTTGTTACTCAGTCTAGGTTACCTTCTGTTCCTGCCTGAATTCTTGTGGGTTTCTTTCTCAACCTAGAAATTCAATAAATTGGGGAATATGTCGAAGTGTTGGTAACTTTCATTGTTTTGACTGACATCCAGGTATGTCCTATCCTTTTGCAGGTTTATTTATTTTTTCCTTTTGGAAGGTTTTTTTTTTTTTTCCTATTATATTATTGATACCATTTTCTGTTCTATTCTATTGGTCTGGGAGAAGTCAACGTTTTCCTTTCAATTTATAAATTGACTCAGTCAGTTCATTTGACATTTTACATAAAAAGCAGCAGGCCCTTATAACCAAGTTAATGATTATGGTTTATACCATCAGTAAGGCCAAATCTGGGGATCGTTCTATTGTTTTCGGGATATTTAATGACCTCCCTGATGTCACTAGTCCTATCCAGCTGCTGGAGGTGTGTGGTCGGCTGGCACCCGTGCGGTTGGCTAGGAAGCCACTTTTGCTCTCCTCGTCTGTTGTCTGCCCTCTGCTTCCTCCTATCCTGTCTCTTTTTTGTTATCTTCTTCATCTGGAGCCGTCCCAGATTTCACTGATACCCAATACAAGGCTTTCTTCAGGGATGAATGTAGTTCTGGGCTGTGGCCAATTGCGGCCTATAAATATCTGTACATACTATAAAGATAATCAAAACTTAGGGCAAAGACCCTAGGGGGCTGATTTGCTCACCCCAGGGGCCCAGCTGGTCCTGATTCTTCATTGGCCACACCTGGAGGTACAAGCTCTAGAGCCACCATGAAAGGAACATCTTGGGAACGAACATCACAATCCAGGATAACCTGGACTTGTCACGTAGCAATGGCATGGGGTTGAGAGCATGGACTCCAAAAAACAAAAAACAAAAACCAGATAAAGTAGGCTCAAGTCTCTGTTCTCCCTTTTCCTGACTGGGTGACCTTTGACCAATTAATTTTGCCAAGCTTTAGGGCACTAGTCAGTAAAACCGTGATGAGAATAATACATTCCTCATAGGGTTGTGATGATTCCTAAATTAAATAATGTTTTGCCTGGTCTCCGATACACAGACAATATTTAATATCCCTAAATTGTTATTGTCATTTTGATTATTACTAGTCAATATCTGAATCAGTATCATGTATTTTACTACTGTATCTTTCTTATTTTTATCTAATAAATATACTTACTCTCTTTTAAGATAAAAAAAACTGGGGGTTGCTACTCTCATATTTGTCTCCTAAGGAAAACAACCCACAATAATCTGGGCAAGAGGATCAATGAACTGGACATTTGAGCTAGCATTCAGTTTTTAGCAAGAATAAACTGGAGGAGAATGCTGGAAGCTTAAAGCCCTATTTCTTAAATGGCTTTGGACTGGGGTATTCTAGTTTCTCCTCCAGGAAGATCAGTTATCTAGGTGTCAGATTTCTGCTGCTTGCTCTTCTGTTTTATCCTTTTTTTCTGACGTTTTCATTTCTTTTTCCTTTACCTTTGCTTTCTGAAAGAACATGTCAAATCTTTCTCCATATCCCAAATATTTTTTTCTTTTAGTTTAATTGAGATATAATTGACATACAGCACTGTATAAGTTTATGGTGTATGCCATACTTGGCTTACATATATTACATATATTGTGAAGCCATTACCACAATAAATTTAGTTAATATTCATCTGCTCATATTAAAAATTTCTTTTTTAATTATGAGAACTTTTAGGATCTACTCTCTAAGGAACTTCCAAGTATACTGTAGAGTCGTGTTAACTGTAGTCATTCTGTTGTATAGTCTATCCGCAGGGCTATGTATCTTATAACTTGAAGTTTGTATCTTTTGACCACCTTCCTCAAGCCCCCCCACCCCATAACCACAAATCTGATCTCTTTTTCTATGAGTTGATCTTTTCTTCTTTTTAGATTCCACATATAAGTGAGATCATATAGTATTTGTTTTCTTTTTTCTTCTCTTTCCTTTGCCTGACTGATCTCACTGAGCATAATACCCTCAAGATCCATCTATGTTGTTGCAAGTGGCAGGATTTCCTTCTTTCTATGGCTGAATAGTATTCTTTTAGATATATCTATATCTATATCTATATCATCTATAGATATAGATATCTCTCTCTCTATATATATCCATTCACCTGTCCATGGACATTTAGGTTGTTTCACGTCTTGGCTATTATAAACAATACTGCAGTGAACTTGGGAATGCAGTTATGTCTTTGACCGTGACTTTGTTTCCTTTGGATGTATACGCAGAAGATTTAACATTCGGCAAGGTCATTTTAGTTCTTTAGGGCTGTAAGTGATATTTTTCAATACTGCCATGACCTGATTAGTTACCTTATATTTTTTACATTTTTTCCCCAAATGCAGTTGCCTTCCTTTAAAAAAATATCTTCCTATATCTTATCTTTTATTTTAAATATTATAAAAACAATGTTCTAAAATGTTTGTTTCTTGGAACAGATGTTGTAAAAATACACATTTCCAGCTTTATCATGTTCTTTATTTTCTTGCCAAAATTTTTCTAAGGATTAAACACTTTATTTTTTTATACTTATCTTTGATAAAAGGCAGCTCTTTTTTGATCTGTTATTTGAACAAAAATTAAGAGGCACATTCTCTTTGCGTCTGTTCACTGTTTGGCTTGATATTTTCACTCCTACTTTTCTATCTTTCTATCTTAAGATAAAAAAAGAGATAATACAGATTCGTAGTAATAGTTTGATTATTAGGCAGACAGAAAGACATGGAGAGAAAACCAGGGCATGGGGAGTCCCAGAAGGAGGGCCACAGTTTCTATACTTGTTGAACGCAGTGTCCAGGCTTCCATATCTGATTTTCCCTTTAACCTGGTGATGGCTTTTAGGTACGTAACATCATATCCTGTTATCTTCCTGTCAATCCGGCCAAATGTCCTTTTGTTTTAGGGAAATGCCTCAGGGTCGGGATGAATTGGCCAGTTGGTGAGAAGCTGCCTGTTTGTGCTCCTTTCTGTGTGGCTTCATGTATTTCTTTAGCTCAGTGCTTCTGCCTTGGAGTGTTTTCATGAAGCGCTGAACAGACTCTAAGGCAAGGAGTTCCTATTTTTTCTATAATTCCTTCCTCCCTTCCACCCTCCCTCCCTTCCCTCCTTCTTTCCTTCCTTCCTACTTTCTAGACCTGTCCGTGTTGTTACACATGGCAAGATATCATTTTTTATGGTTGAATAATATTCCATTGTGTATATATATGATACATCTTCTTTATATAATGAATCATCTTGTACATTATTCATTTTACACATGGGAAAGAATGTTGATAGGATAAATACCCAGAAGCAAAAGAGCTGAGTCAATTGGTATTTGAGTTTGTAATATTTATGGATACTGCCAAATTACCATTCTTAAGATTTCACCAGTTTACATTTCTATCACTAGAGTCTGAAAATGTTTCCCCACAGCCTTGCTAGAAAAGTGTATTATCAAGCTTTTAGATTATACTCATGATACATGATAGTTGAGACAGGGTATCAGTGTCAATTTAATTTATGTTTCTCTTACTGTGAGACTGAGTCTGAGTATCTTTTCATTAGGCTATAGGCCATTTGTATTTCACTTTCTGTGAGCTCTGTTTATATTCTTTTCCTCTTGGGTTATCGGTTTTTAATTATTCAATTTTTGGGAGCATTTGATGCATTAATGTAGTTTTTTCCCTGTTATATGAATTGTAAATACTTCTTTTGGTTGTCAGTTTATTTTTTGTTTTTTGGCTTTGTTTTTATTTTATTTTGCCTGGTAGAAATCTTTTTTAATATACAAAAATTATCAGTCTTTTCCTAGATGCCTTCTGGATTTTGAAGAATATTTTAAAAGAAATCCTTGAAACGAGGTTTATGAAGAGATACTCCCATATTTTATCTTATGATTTAATTGTGCACATGTACGTTTTTGGGTTGATTTGGAATTTATTCTGGTATAATGTATAAAGTATAAGTTATGGATATAATTTTTTCTAGTTGACTAGCCACCCTAAACAGGAATAAGATACCTGTTCTCACTCTCACCAATTTTATTCACCCTTGTACTGGAGGTAATATTCTATGCAATTAAACTCAAGAAAGATAATACAGTCACAGAAATTTTGAGGATATCTAAAAAAAATCGTTATTATTTGGTGATATAATTGTATACCTGGAAAACCCAAGAATAAACTAAAAAGGAAATACTAAAAAAATAAGAGATTAAATAAGACAGTATGGTATAAAAACATTTTATACATATAAATCAATAGTTTCCACATACAAATAATAGTTTTAAGAGCTAACATAACTTTTAAAAATCCTATGTATAGTAGCAGCAAAAAAAAAAATACCTAGGAATAACATTTAATAAAGTATATACATGATCTGTATAAAGTTTAGAACACTGTTAAGAGGCACCCAAAACTGCTGAACAAATTGAAAGTAATATCTTATTTTGGATAGTAATAGTCAATAAAAATATCATTCTTACTAAGCTAACTTATAAATTGGCACGCCAATAAAAGGATCAATAGACTATTCTTAAAATATACATGTTGATGCAAAAGGGTATGTGGGAAAATAAATAGAAATAGCTGATGAAATTCTGAGAAAGAACACTGAAAAGGGACCAGTATTACCAGATGTTAAACTTATTATAGAGCCTCAGAATTTAATGCAACACGCTTCAAGTGCGTAAATAGACAGATAGACTGGAGGAAGAACTAGGAAGTTCAGAAATAGACTCCAACAAATCATGGGAATTTTGTACATAGGGTGCAGTCTTAACCTTGTGGGTAGAAGATGATGTTGGAGCAACTCGTTTATTTTAACCTGCCAAGTTGTGAATCGTCCTATAAACAGTAAAAAATTCTAAAATGTACCACAACAGCCCTGCATCTGAGAAAAACTAATGAGATGGAAGATGCACTTTGGATTCTGACTAAACCCACAACTTGAGCAAAGAAATAACTTGTTCCTATGCCAAAATAAAGCATGTTGTCAAATTCCATCTACAGAGAGCAGGGCAGAGTTTATACATACTCTTTTCCCATTGACCAGTGTAGAGGTATATGGAAGGGGAGGGGAATGAGACTTTTTATAAAAGCAAAGCAGAATACTTAACAATATAACCATAAGAATCATTTGTAAAAATTGCTTTTAAACAATCCACTGCTTGTGGGGGAGACAAGACGGTATTCTTGAACAATTTTTAAAATACCTGTTTCACTCAGTGTAGAGGAAGTTTTGTAGGACAACGGGAACGCTGCCCTTAAATGTCTTACAAATAGGTTTTGCTCTATTCCAACGCCATCATGGAGAAGACCTGTAGGTCACCGAGAGTCCACCAGCAGGTGGAATATGGGGAGAGGCAAGCTGTGTGCAGTGTTAATTGCTCTCATTAGTGCTCGGGAATTCTTAGGGAAGTAGCTTGGCTTAGAGATGCAGCTCTAGGTTTTTCATCTCCAGGTGTTCTTATTTTAGACTTCTTGCTTTATTGCCTTGCTTGCCTAATTTCACTTTCACCCATTTTCTAGGTTAAATTTGAATAAAATTTCTTCAGCTCTTTCTGAGATATTGGGCAAGATAGCAGTGTTGTATAGATTAACCAATTCAGGGTCTTAAAGTCATTTGATTCAGGGTGCAGTATAAATGCAAAGCAGGATGCATCATAAAGCAAAATGCTAATTATTGCAGGCAATGCAGATGCTAGTTTTAAAGGTACCAGATGTGAATCGTCTCTCAATATCATGGGCTGGCTCCTGGAAAAGAACATGAGGCATGAGAATGGTATAAACTGAGGAAAACAAATCGCTCAGAAGAATAAAAACCACTGAGTAAGCAGAGCTACAATTATCCTCAGAAAAATTAGAATACCACTTTCTGGAAGACAGCCATGTGGAATGGGCAACAAAATATCTGGTACAATACTGGGTCCAAAAAAAATTTTTTTTAAAGATTTTATTTATTTATTTGACAGAAAGGGACACAGCGAGAGAGGGAACACAAGCAGGGGGAGTGGGAGAAGGAGAAGCAGGCTTCCCGCTGAGCAGGGAGCCTGACGCGGGGCTCGACAAGGGGCTCCATCCCAGGACCCTGGGATCATGACCTGAGCCGAAGGCAGACACTTAACCGACTGAGCCACCCAGGTGCCCCTGACTACAAGTACTGTGTGTGTGTGTGTGTGTGTGTGTATTAATTTACAAGTATCTGAAGTGATTCTTTCATTGAAAAATGTTTTGAAAGTCACTAAAAAGTTGAATTATTTAATTCACATACTCATTTTCATTGTTAGTTTACTTATAATTACTTATTCTTTTTCTTCATTTAGTAAATAACTATTGATATGGTACTATAATGTGCCCAGTACCAGTCAAATGCTTTACAAATGTTAGTTCACATCTCCTTCACAACAACCGTGTGAAATATCATAATTATCCCCATTTTAAAGATTTTATTTATTTGTTAGAGAGAGAGTGTGGGCTAGAGAGAGTGAGCAAGAGTACAAGCAGGGGGAGCAGCAGGCAGAGGGAGAAGCAGGCTTCCCGCTGAGCAGGGAGCCCGATGCAGGACTCGATCCCAGGACCCTGGGATCACGACCCAAGCCGAAGGCAGACGCTTAAGGACTGAGCCACCCAGGCGCCACGCCCCCCCAAATTTTTTTGAACACTTATGAATTATACTTTTGTTGGTTTTCTTTGTATGTTGTCGTATGGTTTAACAAGAGGCTGGAAAGCCACTTAGTAGGTTTGGACACAACTCAATTTAAATGTTTAGAGTTTTTCAAGATGGTTTTTTTTTTTTTCTTCAGTGTGGGCTCAGGATTTTAGAGCAAAACGGAGTATTTAGTTTATAACAGATTTATCATGTGCCACGAAGACCAGGTAAACACCTAATTGTTCATGGAGAAATGGAATTGTTCTCGACTATCCACAAGAATAAGTGGGTCTTTTAATGAGTTTATTTGTATGGCACATCACAAAAGGTTTGTGTCTGGTAAGAACACACCAGTTCGGGCTGACAGACCAGAAGGAACGGAAAGGAGGCACGGCTAACCACAGGGGTAAACACTGTTGCCTCTGATAGACGAAAACGTTTCCCTCTAGCCGTGTCACAGAAGGACACCCAGGAAGTTGCCTAATTTGTGTCATCAGGAAAGAGGGAGGGAGAATATCAGTTCTTCAAAAGAGATAGTTTAGTATTTGATTCTGAATGAAATTTAATACATAGGATCAAATAAAGGGATCTCTAAGCAACATAATGTACTGTATTTTTGATGACAGTTTTATAAGAAAAATGAAGGAATTCAAAATATAAATTTGACTCAGTTCTGAAAATTGTACTATTCTATTATAGAATATGGGAGATAAAAAGAATCAGCAACTTCACAAAAATTTAGTGCTGGGCTCTTTTATGAAAGAATTCTCTATATGGGTAGAGAGGCCCCAATGTCCAATATGAATATAGAAATAGACAAGACCAAAGATGCTGGAAGTTTCTCAAATCCATTCTATATAAGAATTTTTCATCACTTCAACTGAAGAGGAGCTTCCTACTAGGATAATTTCTTGGTTGTTTTTTCCTTGATAGGCTTCATTATTTACTTCTGTAACTCCATCTGTCTAGCATAATTCCATCCACGATATTTAATATTTGAACCAGCTCTTCTAAAATAATCAAGTAAGAAGTACATGAAGGGCTCCTGTGAGGCACGGAACTGAGCTACCCGCACGAATGGTCAGTGAGGGCTACAAAGCAGAGGGGTCATCTTCTCTAACCTCCTCCCTGTCTTTCTCCTGGCCCTCGGCAGATAACCTCACCCCAGTTTCAGAGGAAGTGGAGACTGTTACTCAGAAATGCCCTCTGCCCCTCACTCTGCCCCTACCAAATGCAGGCCATCTTTGTCCCTTCCTTCTGTTAAAAGATAAACCGAGCCATTTTAACATTTCAAGAGTTTACTTGAGCAAAACTCAGGCAGTGCCAAACTGGAAGGAATTAGGAAAACTCCCCCGGTAGGAACTAAGGAAAGACTTTTATCGAGAAAACGTGGACTCAAAGCAAGGAAATTATTTGATTGGCTACAGCTTAAAGCCTAGTTGGCTGTTTGTGATGGGTTGTCCTAAGGTTTCCATTTCTCGACCGCCGGGCGTTGACAGGCTCAGATTATGTGCCCTGTAGGATGCTTTGGTTCTAGAGTCCCCTCAGCCTAGCAGCGTCCTTGTTTAATTAATTTAACACCTCCTTTCATCCGGACCCAGGGATCCCTCTCGACTTGCAGGCTCAATCCTCCCTTCTCCAGGGTCTCTCCTTTGTAAATGCTCTTAACTCTCTGCTCCTTCCCATCAGTCTTTGTGCTCACATCCTTGTGAAAAGCAACGGTCATGAAAGTGATGACAAGGATGATGCCCACTGTTGTCTTCTGCCCAATTTCTTCTTCCCCTTCCCAGCCAAACTTCCAGACGTTTCTAGCCCGTTTCCACTTCTTCACCTTCACTTTGCTACAGTCTGGCCTCTCCCTCCAGTCTGCATGAGAACAGCTCTTGCCCAAGTCACTTAATAACATTTTTGTCCTTCTTGCTGCATCCCATGGAGTCTCTGGAATCTTCTCTCCTGGCCCCTCAGCAGCATTAGACCTCTGCTCCCTCGTGACACCTTTTTCTCTTTGCTCCAGGACACATTGCTCTTCTGACTTCCTACCACCCTGATGGCTTGTTCCATCTCCTCCGTGGGCTTCTCTTCTGCCAATCTCTTAAATGTGGGGGAATTCTCTTCCCATCCTTGTTTTAATTTCATGCTTGCTGCGGCGGTCCCCTCCACTCCCATACTTTTAATTACTCTCTCTTTCTCCTGAACTTCAGATTTTCACATCCGACTGCCTACTGGACATCACCTGCTGGGTAGACAGCAGGCCCCCTAGACACAGCACATCCTGGCCTGTCCCTTGATTGGCTCCTCTGTGTGCCCTCTTCTACCATCCACCCAGAAATGTGGGCGTCTTCCTTGACTCCTCCCTCACCACCAACCCCCACCTCCAGTGAATCCCTCCATTCTGTTAGTTCTGCCTCCTGCATCCCCTCAAATGGGTACCATTGTCTCTGTCTTCCCTACTCCTGTCCTCCATGAAGCAAGTATGGTCTCCCACCTGGGTTGCTGCCGGTTCCTCCTCTCTCCCCACCCAGAAACCTGGTTCTCCCTCATTTGTTCTCTGTAGCCAGAGAGATCATGGTACAAAGCAAATCAGATGGGGTCATTTCCATGCTTAAAAACCTACAAAGTCTTCCCAATCCCCTCATGAAGAAGTTAATCTCTTTGATATGGCTTATAAAACTCTCCATGATCTCATTTTCCTTTTCCTTTTTAGCCTCATTTTTTTTAAGTATAAAATTTATTAAGCCAAAGGGAACTTGCTTCACTTCCCCTAAATATAGGCCAAAATCTATAGTTAGGAGAACAGACTTTGGCACCGGACTGTTTAGGTTCAAATGTCAACTCTGTTACTTACTAACGTTTGACCTCAGGCAAGTTACCTCACTTCTCTGTGTGGTTTTCCCATCAATAAAATGGGATGATAATTGAGTTATTGTGAGGATTAATTGAGTCAGCTGAGTGTAAAATACTCAGAGCTATGCTGGGGCATAATTGGCATTCTATCATGACCACTGAAAAGATTGTGCACATTTGGAATTCAAAATAAAAACTCCAAACCGTAAGGTGCATTTAGACACTAAGTCAGCATTACAAAGGTGTGCTTTTTTTTCTTTTTTTCAATGATTGCTACTTTGAGTCTTTTTGAAAATAGATTGAAAAAAAGAGAGATTTTGTTGCTCTGGCTTTGTTGGCAGTTGACCCCAGACTTGGTCTGGGTTTTTGATCCAGTGCTTGCTTTTCCCTCCTCCCAGAATACTCTTCCCATTCCCACTGCCTCTTCTGGAGCCAAATGCTGTTCCTCCTGTAAGTCTCAAGTGACATGTCAGTTCTTCTCAAAAGCTGGCCCCCCTGCTTATGCCCTCTCATTGCGTGCTGCATCCCCTCACTTGGCACCTACCATTCTGTGTCATAATCTCCCTTTTACTTCCCAGGTCCCCTGCTGGAATGCTGGTCTCATAAAGGCGGAGACTGCATCCCGTCCACATTATTATCCTGTGCCTCGCATAGTATGTGCTCAGTAAGTCAGAGGCTCACTGAATGTCAGGAGCCTCCTTTTTCGTTAGGCATCATCTCACTAGGACAGAAATAATTCTGTGTAAGAGCAAATTCACCTATTTTAAAAATACCATTTGTTTGTTTTCTTTTTCCTTCTGACATTATGGTGCCTTAAACACCACTCGTAACTAGCCTTAAACACCACTCATAACTAGCTCGGGCTTTGCAGCTTTCAAATTCAAATGAGGCAGAAACGAGGCAATGCATCTTCTAAGAGTGTGTGTTTGAAAACCTTTTCAAAATGTGAGGAGGTTTTCTCTGCGCGAGGTGCGAGAACCAGGTGTGAAGGCATCTCTCTTGAATCTCTTATCTTTTTTTAAACTAATTTTTTTACTGCAGTGTAATTGACATGTGACATTATTAAATCGGTTGTCTTGAGTCTATCCCAAGATCCTCAGTGGTGGGAATCTCGATCTTGGGCTGACTGGTAAAGAAGAAATGTCTGTCTAGGAGCCTCTGAAATCAGGGTCTTGGGGCAATTACTTGTTCACTTGCATACAGAGCAGTTCCTGTGTTTCAGAGTTGAAAGCCCCTGGGAAGGCCCTGATTCCCTGTTTGGCAGTTAGGTGCTGAGATTTCATCTCACTATTATAAATTATTCAACAAACATTCATAAGTTCTTCCTAGGAGGTCTGTACTAAGTGCCTGTAGAGGCATGATGTGATACACAAAGACAAAGCCATGGTCCTGCCCTGCAGGAGAACAATCCAGATCTGTCACCAGCTGCTCTTAAGAGCCTCTGCCTGACACCTTAAAGGGAGTACCGGTGTCTGTCCCAGGGGTTCTGCGAATGTCCAGGGACTTTGGTTTCATCTCCTCGCCTTGGGCTCTGATTCTTACTGATGCTGGCTTTTTGCTGTTTGTTTTGTGGCTCTTCCTTTATCTCTGCCCTGGCTGCAACCCAGACCTAGAACACCCCCCCTTTTTTTTTTCCCTCCAGGATTCTTTCCCTCAGGCTCCTGAAATATCGTTCTGGGCAGCATTTTACTGAAGAAATGGGTAATAGGGAGAGAAGTTATATGGCATCCTGCAGTTGGATCATCTAGAATCTGAACGTGGGGCTCTTTAAAAAGGCCCTCCACTGGTTCTCCCAACTTCACCTCTGGATGCCCACTATGCTTTTTTGGGGGGGGTGGGGCTGCTCTCTCTCTTTCCTCTCCATGCTGCCTCTCGGCCACGCCAAAAAAGAAAAATAATCTGTTCTCATACTTGTTTATGCTGAGTAATTCAGCTCTCTCCATTTCCTACCCATTAACGGCTCGGGCTTCCTCTGCATGCCTGCTATTCACCAAGGCACTTTGCTCAACCACGACCCCCCCCACCGCTCCCCGCTCCTCTGGAGGCACAAGTGGTCATAGTCACATCTGGCGTAAGTGCCACCTTCTCCTATTTTCCTCACAGAAGTTTGAGACCTAGGGACAACTTGGAAGAAGAAGAAGAGCTTATTTATTGAATGCATTAGTTCGGCACTTAAAGGACAAGGACCAAGTCTTGCTCAGTACCATATTCCTATCTCCTGCACGCAGAGTAGGCATTCGACACATATTTATTACCGGAAGGAGTTTACAATTTCTGGGAGAGCTGCATCGGAGTGAAATGTGTTCATTATTTTTCCCTAATAGCTCAGCACCACCTACTCTTTCTAGTTACCTAGCGTATACTATATTCTAACATATTCGGGGCACTATTAATTTGAAACCAGATATAGTCGTCTGGCTTGCAGGCTTCTCACAGCATTCTCCCTGACGGCTAAGGCGAAACAGCAAGGATCTGGCAAAACGTTTTGACTTTGCAGACTGTGGTGTTGTTCTCTTCAGGGGCCCTGGCTGCCAATATCCCCGAGATAGAGTGAACTTTTGACTCTGGGCACAGCACAAAGCCTCACGCTGTTCCCTGTAGGAGTGAAGAGCTCGGATGAGGTTAAGGACTTGGGTGGCTTTTACTAATGCTCAAAGGCAGCTTCACCTGCATTTTCATCAGCAAGAAGGTCTGTGCCTGAGAAGCAGGCAACCCAGCCAAAGATTGGAGCTTGTTTTGAATATGCCATCCAGGTTTCCTGGGAATCCAGTTATCGGGACCAATGTCTGACAATTGTGTTTTTCTTTAAATAAACCCCAACAGCTTCGCCACCAGCAGCTGTCTCCTGTGTGTGTTTAAAGCATCGTGTCCTTGAAAGGAGTTTCATCTCTTACGTATCCTGTTCATTTTCTCAGGTGAAATGATCTCACAGAACCATTTTAACTTAATGAAATTACTAGCCTGGGCCAAAAAGCTTTATGTTTGACTAGGATATTTCTTTTACTTCCAGAGTAGCTTTTCAATGAGGAAACCAATGGTGATCTAGCTGTTGACCCTAAAGATGAAATATTTGCCTTTCTGCATTGTGCACTTTCTCAGGAGAAAGTTCTGTTATTTTCCTGGTCCTTCGGTGAAATATTGTGGTCCCTCACGTAGGGAGGACGCTTTGGACCTTACATCAACAATGTCACCGGTTTCCCTACTTTTATCACCCGCTGGCTGCATTTTGTTTGGAAGCTGGAACAGCACAGCCACTGGCTGTCTGAGCAGATTTCTTTGTTGTGTTCTCTTCTCGTTTTCAATTGCTACTCCATAAAAAAATAACAGTTGAGCTACATTTTAGTATTGGTACTGTGGCTCCAGCAGTGAGCACTGCAGCATGCTCTGGAGGAAGCTTCTAGGAGACTCCATAATTTCTTCCTGACCCCAGCTGGTGATCAGTTTATGTCCTGAAGCTTGCCGAAGAACAGCCCTTATAATTCCCGTCCTAGTGTGGGTGCATTCTGGCTTGCCCCTATCTGAAAAGAAAATCTGAAAGGTGACAGTGTTTTAAAATGTTATTCCTCCATAAGCAGGCAAAGAAACACCTTGGATTAATAGTCTCTTATGTGCTAAAAAGGAAAAAGGGTTTTGTGAGTCACATTAGAATGCTGTTCAACTACTCTAATCTACTAGGGTGTTTATGGTCCATTTGTGGCTTTGTTCCCTCCCCTTTCCTTTAACGTATTATTCAATAACCTAATCATTCTATGACTCTTGTACTCTTTATTCACGTATTGTTCAACACACATCTATTATGCGTCTCTCATGTACAAGATGCTATGTAGGATCATTGATCCTGCCCTCCTCAAAAAAAAAAAAAAGCACAAAAAAATAGGTTGCTGACATCCATGGGTTTACAAGCAGATAAGGCAGATGATAATCGAATGTGTACAATATAGGGTGGCTACAACTTCCTTTATGCTGCATGCTTTTTAATTTTTTTTTTTTTTTTTACAATTTCCAAATTACTTCCACCTAGACCATCTGATGTGCACACTCTGGTGAGTACATGTAGAGTTGGGATTAGAATTCACATCTTCTGATTCTCTTTCCTTTCGTAATTTTGACTTTATCATCCTCATGCCAACTGTATTTTACTTGGCTCTAAAACTACACTTAAAGGGTATGTTTCCTTTTCTGAAGATTTTGTCAAGGAATGCATAAGGACATTTTTTTTTCATCATAATAATCTCCCCTGTGTCATCAAGGTGGTTTATTATGGTATTTCTTTACATGCCTGCTTATTTCCCTTCATCCCGAGACCATTTGGAAAAGGGGTCATATTGTAATTAGAATGTTCATCGGGAAGTCGATGGCAGACTGCATGTCTGGTAGGACAGCAGCAGGAGACAAAGAAAACACTGGAATAGGTACCGGTAACTACCACTTAAAATATATGCAAAGAGGAAGGAATTTCCTTCTTTAGAAGACACAGCTAATTTACTCTTAAGAAGGACAGGACAATCTGGAGCAGATTGTACTGGTCATTTAACCCACAAAGGGGAAAAATAAAACTGCAATTCCTAAATCAACTTCCTTCTCAATTATGATCTCTATGTCTCCTCCAGTGAGAAAATTCTATGATTCTAATTATGTTCCGTGTGATTGTGGGCCTCAACTTCTCTGATAAAAAAAGACCACAAAGCTTAGGGTAAAGTGGAGATATGAGAACAACCAGTTAACATGACAGATTCAGAAATTGGAGCCAGACTTAATGATTCTTCCCCCGCCCCCAGCTCACATGACTCAGTTCAACTTTGTGTTGGGTAAGTAATATCTGAAAGAAGAGCCACTTCACCAACTCTATGGGGGCAGAGAAGAACTGATGGATTATCAACAACACATTATCCCATCCTGGGAGGATAGACCTATTTAGGTTACCTAAAATGTGACATTTAGAGTTTGGTTTTTTCTAATAAAGCATTTTCATATTTGTTATGAAATATTCATATTTGTTTTTCAACCTTGTGATATGGGAAATGTGATCATCAGCATGACCTAAACCAGAGGTTCTAAAAAGATTTTTTTCTTTCTCAAAATACCCAAGTGACATGATATACTAAAATCAGTAACAGTGCTCAGGATGGTAGCTGTTCTCAGCAGGGGTGCTTTTCCACCCTCTCTAGGAAGCATATTAGAAATCTAAGGAGGGGTTCACTTTATAGTAAATTTGATTTACACCTCACTACCAACCAAAAAAAAAAATATGGCCCTCCCAGTCTCTTGCAGTTGTAAATTATTATTTCTAGCTGAGTGACTGTCTTTGATTACCTGAGACTCCTGGAAATAGCGGTTGAAGAAAGTCAAGAAATCACCAGGAATTCTTCACAATCAGAGTAGAGGGGTCAGGAGAGAGGCACACGGGGAGAGTGTCGCTTTTCCAACTAATCTCTACCTCAAGGTAGTTGGAGACACCTAAAGACCATGAGGTAGAACCATGTAGGGAATCCCTTTGGAGAACATGGGGGTTTATCAGCTATACAAGTCATGTCTCCCAGTTATTTGAATTTGTTATTAACCTAATCATGAAGATACTTACTTTTCATTTATATCATAGGGAAGAATTATAACTACATGACTATAACATACATGTGGTATGTTTCACAAAATAATCTCAGACATAAACCCTGCTATCTTACTTTTAAAGAAAGAATATTGGCAAAAATGAATGCTAAGTTAATATTTATTTATAGGGTGGTTGAGTTAGTAGTTTATTCGGTGGGGGAAGATACTGGTAATACCTCCTGAAGGATATAAGGTTTGAACAATCTAGAGGTTGGATAGAATGTGACAGAAAAATTTAAAGTTGGGTTATTAGTGCACTCTACTCCAAAGTGGCTTGAGGGCAGAAATTAGGATACCAGCAGGACTATATCCTGAGGTATCAAATATAAGGGAAATGGAGGTAGACACAAGATTTGGAACTGACTGGATATAGATTTAGGGTACTGTACACAGAGTCAAGAATGAGTTGAAGTTGGTTGGTTCATAAGTATATAGAATGTTATTTTCCCAATGAAATAATATTCCAGTGGTTATGTCCCCATTTTTATCCACAAAGTACAGTTTAATTTATAATGTGGCCCCTAAATTAGAGAAGCATGATGGGGATGATGTTCAGAGGTCAGTGCAAGAGATAAGAGAGAGTTAGTCAACGACGTTTGCGTCAAATTGGGTGTGGGAGACAAGAGAAAGGAGAAGATGATTCCCAGGTTTTAAACTGGTGAATAAAGAGATAATGATATTATTCATGGAAATGGGAGCATAGGAGGAAGAGTCTTAGACAAGTGGAATTTGAGTTGGTGCTGAGTGCCAAAGTATATTGCTTGCCAGCTCTGTGTACATCATTAGTACCCACCAAAAGGCCAAGGATGATGTGGGCCTGGGGTTCATACATGGGTTTTAGAGAGAGACTGATAGTCTGATAGTCGATTCTATGTAGAGATGATAGATGAAATTGCAGGAATGAATGGGATACCGTTGCTAATAATAAGTCTAAATATAGATAATAATAAGTCTACACAATAATAAGTCTAAAAAGAATAGAGCAAGGGGAGATCTTTGGAGACCAAGAGAAATGGCTGATAAGAGGAATGGCTGATAAACATACCGGGTAGGTTTGGGTAGATGAAGAAATCACAAATCAAAAGGGCACCACTGAAATATGCAGCTTCTCTGGAATCACAATGTGTGTGTGTGTGTGTGTGTGTGTGAGAGAGAGAGAGAGAGAGAAAGAGAGAGAGAGAGAGAGGTCAAATATTATGTCCTGGTTTCTATTCCTTAAACCAAGCAGGGCAAAGGCGACAAGATTTGTCCATGTTCTCAGTTGTCATATTGGTATTTATTTGCAGCTGGGGTTGTTTTCTCTTGGAAAGATCAGAAAATGCTAAAGCTGTGCATTTGGGCTCACGGAGTCATTCTTCTGGTTTGTAACATGTGTGCTTCCCAGTTGGTTTAGCCAGCCACCTCCGATTTGATTCAGAAGTAGTAGTCACTGCAGAATGAGAAATAATTCATTTCTGGTTCAACTTTAGCCTTGGGCCTTCTCCTACATAAAGAATTGCCTGGTGAGCCTGATTATATGCAGAGGCTTAGAGGCTTGAACTTCCAGAAAGTGCTCTCTTAATCATTTCACTCAGGTCCTCAACCTGACAGAGCCAAGAACCCCGAAGGGGAAATGCCAAAGGCTTATCTGTTTTCCACCAACGTCTTAAGGGATTTTACTACCCTTGGGGCTTCTGTGGCCTGATGTGTCCCTCGCCTTGTCCCCTCCCATTCTCCCCCGAGTGTGTTGAATGTAAAGACTAATTGAGGAAAGCCTTGTAAGTTATCATTGTCGCTAACAGAGATTCTGAAACCCCTCACTTAATCCTGGCTCCCTTGTCGGGCTCTGGCAATCTCTCTATCTTGCTTCTATCTGTCCTCAGCTTTATTTCCTTTTCCGGACCCTTTCCAGGTCCCCCCTCCCTCTTGACAGCCTATCTTGTACCCTGCTCTCCTGAGTGGGGAGAGCGTCGCTCAGCGGAGTGGATTGCCCTAATGGAAACCGGGTCCCACGGCGCCCACTGCCTGTCCCTGAAAGCTTTCTCGTCATGTCCCTTGTTACCCCCAGAGAATAATTACTTCAAAGACCAGTCCTAGTGCCTGGTATTTCAGTGTATCTCATTACGTCTGCTCTTTGCCAAGCCCGCCGGGAAGTGCCAGGAATCAAATCAGGGTTGCTGGCAGTCCTGCCCGCCTCGCCCCGTCGGCCTCCCCGCTGTCCGACACTCTAATGTCCCCTGATTGCCAACCCTGTTATCATCTTCTCTGAATTAGCTGTGCCTCCTGAAACGGCATAATGGCCCTGCAGTGGTGGAGTCCTGTTTTAACGGTCTGTCAAAGCCCAGGCTAATGAATTCTATTAGCACAGTAGCTTGCCAGCTTTGGGAGCCCAGAAGGAGCCGGGCGACCAAAGCCAGTTGGCAGAGCACAGGCACAGGGCCTCCCGAGAGCTCGCCAGCCGTGGCGGGCCCCGGAGACTCCAGTCAGGGCGACGCCCAGACACAGCACCTTACGCAGAATTAGGAAGGTGATTTGTTACAGTGTTCCTCGAGCGGGGAGAAAATGGGATGAGAGATATTTTTTGACTGTGGGCCTACCTCAGGCATTTTTAAGGATAGGATAGCCTTGAGAGTACCCCAAGGCACTCATAACCTAATCTTCTATTCTGTTTGGAAATTAGAATGTATGGAAGCAGGGTGTACTTTCCACATGGCTTAAAAAAAAATGGTTTGAGAGATTCATCTGATATTAATTTCACTTCAACTGTGATGACCGTGATTGGCATCATTGCTTTAATAATTGGGCATCATTCCTAGGACAGCTTGTTGAGAGTGGATGATAGCTTAATGACCAAGACACCCCTTCTCAACTCTTACACTGAAATGCAACTCTCTGGGATAGTAAACTACAGAATCATTAACAGCAGAAAAAGTGCATTTTTCTAGCAAACAGACTTGAAGGGGATGTATATTCATTGCTGATTTTACATTAATGTTTAGGATAAACTTACTGCAAGTGCTCATATCAGGGTTGCTAGGCAACCAGCGGTGATTCTTATGCCCAATGTTCACCTCTTAAAGGTATGCTTAATGGGTGTAATCTTCAATTTAGTTTGAGATTAATTTAAAAAATGTATAGCTTGAAATACTTTATGTTAATAAACTTTTAAATATTGCAACATGGTATTAATGCTGTATGTGTGACAGGCACTGAATTTCAGAAAGGTTCCTTAAAACTGAATTAACCTGTGGTTAGAGCTAAATTATTCTGCCCACCAAAATAACTTTTGAATAAATTAGCAAATTAATTAGCATTATCCTCAAAGACTTGGTGAAAACCTGCATATTTCTGGGTGAAATATTGCAGACATAGCAAATATAAGAGCTGTAGCTGGTAAGTTCAGTCTTTGGTGGTTTTATTTTAGCCTATTGTCTCTTGTATTAAATAAGATCACTTCTCAACCTTTACTGCCAACAAGAGAAATACGGGTAGGAACTTTGACTTACTGCATTTGGATGTAACACTGAAATTTTAATATTTATTCCGGAAAGACAATCCACAGGAGTTGAACATACTTTTCCACGCAGATCGATAAGGGTGCTTAAAATTGTTTGTGATCTTTTTATTTTACTTTTCTTTCATTTGCTTATTTTTTTGTTGTTGAAGTGTTATTTGTTTCTTCTTTCGTAAAAGTAAATACAGCTGTGCCTCTTTTTGTGGAAAATATGGTTGACCTGTTGTTTATTTGAACATTTGGAAGTTGAATGAGCACAACAAAATGAAGTTAAAGAGATCATTGACTATTGTAGACAATATTGGTTGTTTATTTAACAACAAATCCTTCTTGTGTTTCCCCACCCTAATTCCTCACTTCATAACCCTGCTTTCTTTCATTTCCTGGAGGAAACTGGGGCCCCCCCCCCCCCCCCCCCCGCCCCCGCTAGCCTCTCAGCAAGGTGGATCTTGATTAGTCTGCTGCTGAGCCAATCACAATAATTCCAGCCCCTTTGACTGTCTTTGGCTTAGGGCATGTGATGTAATTCTGGCCAAAGAGCTAGGAGGAAAATACAAAAATGATATGCCCTAATTTCTCAATCTGGCATTTGGATGTTATGTGATCATGTGATGTTTGAAGCCACTGCACCAGATTAAAACCACAAAGGAGGCAAACAGGAATAAAAACATGAAGATAGCAGATAAGGAAGATGTCATTATTGAACCACTGAATTAATTAAACCTGGAGCTTTGGGATTTTTCCTATGTGAGACAATACATTTTCCTTATTGTTTAGGCAATAAAATTTCCATTTTTTAAAAGATTTTATTTATTTATTTGAGAGAGAGAAAAAAAAGAGAGAGAGCAATTGGGGGCAGGAGTAGAGGGAGAGGGACAAGCAGACTCTGCGCTGAGCACTGAGCCCGATGCGGGGCTCGATCCCACAACCCTGAGATCATGACCTGAGCAGAAATCAAGGGTCAGACGCTTAGCTGCCTGAGCCACCCAGGTGCCCCAAACTTTCCATTTCTTGTAGCAAAGACATCACGACTGTATTACATGGCATTGTTTTATTTTTATGTAGGATATATGCAAAGACAAATGTTTATGATCTCTCATAGGTCTTATTTTCTTAGATCATTAAAATTGCAGACAATGGACAATATTTTCCTTTGCTTTAGTCGGTTGGCTGTATATGGCATAGGCTTCCACACTTGCCTTCAATGCAGCAATCAGATGAACTTACTGATTGATTGTTCTGTTCATCAATCATTCATAGGCAAGCCCCTCTGCCAGCTACCTGGGAACAGTTATAAATACAACACAATCCCTATAACCAAAAGGTATTCAAAAAGACAAAACTGAATTTTTGGTGCATACTGAGAATGCATCTTTGACTGGAGAGGGGAGGAGGTGGAGGGATAGGGACAAGGGAGGGAAGAAAGAACTTAATTGGTATTTTCGGCAATAAAGCCCTGTTAGTAATTACATTTCCATAAAAAGGCATTTGCTCTCTCAGTGTCAGTTTTCTTTTTAAGTGTTTGCAAGCAAGGTGAGCAGAGGTTACAATGGAGCACAACTTGAAGTTCAGTCATGCAACGTGGCTGTTGATGACCAGGAACCCCTGTTGCACGGGAATACGGAGTGATAATCAGAGCCTCAATTTGGACTGAAACTGTACAACCGTACAACCCAAACAGACTCATCTCAGTCAATAGATGCCAGTTAGGGGAGGGACGGACAGATATACACGTAAAGGACAAGAAAGAGGCTCTTACTATGGCTTGCTTTTCATTCCAACCACGCCAAATTATTCACAGTTCCCCAAATACCAGGCTATTCCACACTCTGTACCTTTGCACACACGATGACCTTTATGCGAATTGCCCTCCGTTCCTTGTTTGTTGGCTACATTTCATTTACTCTTCAAAGACCTCTCCACCACTAATACTCAGATTGTCACCTCCTGTGAGCCCTCTGCCCCCGTCTCTCCCTGAAAATAGCTAGTAACTCTGTTCGGCCGCTTGTATCTGATGGGGTATCAGGCCTTTCACACTTTGATGGCGATGACTGCTTTCCATGTCTTTCTCTCCCCGTCATCCTGGCGCTTCTTTGGGAAAGGACCTATCATGGGTTCCTATTTGTGTTTTCGATGCCTAACACAGTGCCAGGCACGTGGTAGGTGGTCTTTACACATCGCCACCCTGGTGGGAAGTGGGGGAGTTGCCGCAGCAGGGTTGTTAGGAATGAAAGAAAGGAAGCGTTATTGTTCTGTCTGCACAAACGCGCCCCTTTCACCCAGCACTGGGCCGCTGATGCCCTTCTCAGCTTCCTACCCACAGACATGCTGACCCAACTCCCTTGGGTGCATATTAGTGAAGCTGTAATTATCTGTGTCTTTTCGTTTCTCTCCTTTACTAAGTGTTAGCTGGGACTTTTAGGCATTGATAATGCTTTGTAATGGGACAAAGAAGAAAGAGGTGACTCGAAAAGTCAGTTACTCTTAGTAATGGGTGAGGAGAGGGGAGTGAAGTTAAACTTCTGCTACCGTGTGTCTGATCGGCTGTGGGGTTTCCCCTCTTCTCCCTTGGGCCCCGTAACTGAGAGAATAGGCAAGGGGAAGTGACATCCGGGCCTAGGTTGGCGGGTGTGATTGGATGGGACCCAAGAACCTTCGCTTATTTTGTAATTAGGAGCTCACAGAATAGGTAACAACTTGACTGCTGCCTTCCTTCCCGTTATTCCTGGGAGAACCTCAGTGGAGTCTGTCCTTAGCGGTCTCTTTGGGTCTTCGATAAACAGAGCAATTAGGCCTGAAAGAGCTGTGAAATGAATAAGAGAATATTGATGCCCCACTATTTAATTGCCTTCTAAATCCATGGTAAATTTTTCAATGATTTTAAACTCTGAAAGAATAGCAGACTCATTGATTTCTATAATTCATTTATTTAGGGATTTCTATTATCAACTGAATTTGATTGATGGCTTTATGACAAATAGCTGTGTGCTCAGCATATACCAGCACTCTGTAAGCTCACTCAGCCATAAACAATGTGTGATATAATCCTTGGGTTGTTTTGCTGAGTCTGTACTTTGCTACTTGGGGAACAGCTGATTGAGATTCCTTAAGTGAATGAGGCAAAGGGAAATTCCCACTTAGTTCCCTTGGCTAAGAAAAAGAGAGAGAGAGAGAGGTATTTGTATGAAGACCCTGAGAATTCTCAAAGTCCTGTTTTGAGAGTCTGTGCCCCTTTTAGTCCAAAATTTCAAGCCCCTTCTCATGAGCTAGCACAGGGCAGAGCCGCTCGGACAAAGGCAGCCTGGTGCCCTCTGTATGCTGCCGGAGGTGAGCCCATCTTTCAGTGTTTCTCTCAGACATTGGGACGGTAGACTGTGATGATGTGCCTTCATCAAAAATTAAAATGGAGCCCCATAAATCATTTTAGTTTATTTTCTTTATAAAAGACTTTGATTCACAACTTCTACAGGATGGAAATCAAGTGCATTTTCTATTTTAGAGAAAATGAGATGTCATTATATAAGACTCCAGTTCTGAAAACTTGTTTGCCCGTGAGTTGTCGTTGACTCTAAATATTCTTTCCCAGCACATAAATATATAAATGGAAAATTGTGAAACCTATTTCAAAATACTGTCAATGGTTTTCCTGATTATAAATCAATTAAGCTGTATTAAAGGCAATTAGAAAATTTAAAATATATAAAGAAGGAAATTAAAATTACCAATAAAACCACTAACCAAAGATGACCATTATTAATATTTTAGCTGATTAGCTGTTTGTAACTGAATAATTGTCTTCTTAGAACCCTAAGCAGGCAAAGGTTATGAGGTGAGGGTTGATATTGGTCATAATGATGAGGGTGTCATATATTTGCTCTTTACCTAACATCTACCAGATAATGTAGACAATGGGTCCAGAAGTTGGGTCAGGGACACTGTGACAAGGTGGACAAGCATGTGGTTGCCCTGGACACCAGACACCGTTCACCTCATGTGCGGTGACAAACGAAACCATCACCATCATCCTCTGCAAGAGAGGAGCAGGAAATTTCACTCTAACCTCACTTTTGGCTTCATAGCTTATGAATTCACAAGTAAAAGTGTTAGCTATCTAGAACATGATAAGCCTATGAACAGGCAGAACTGAGAGATAAAGAAATGATGCTACCTTTTTAGATAAGTAGCATGAAAATGTTTACTCGTGGAATGTGATGATTAGTTGATTTTTTAGTACAGATTATGACAAGATTGAAAAGCATTGCAATAGTTTTGGGGAACGATCAAATAAGCAAATATCTTGATGGACAGCATTCCTACTGTCTTTTTATCTCTATTTTATATTAGCTTCGCTGACCGGAAAAAACCATTCTTGGGTATTTAATAAAATGAGTTAACCATTCACCTTCAGTGTCTTGGGATTTAAAACACATGACATGAGTAACACATTGAAATAATAATTTATTATAGGAATAGTATCTGCCTTTTAGGATGAGTAAAAAAATTAGCCAACTGGTGTTTATAAAATATCAACTAAAATATAAATATAAAATACAAAATATAGCTTTTAAGGAAAAACGAAAGAAAATAATTTATTAATACTAATTTTCTAATCATTGGTGACTTAAACTGTATAAAAACTGTATAAAGACAAATCATAATACAAAGATTTGGGGCTTTTAGTGGGCCCTTTTTTGTCACATGAGTAGTATACTGTATCTTCATAATTAGTGAAGTTATACTTTATAAAATTGAATTGTATAACTGAAATGTTGTTTGTATCCTTACAATTAATTTTTAGTTATAATAAAAGAAAAAGGGGCACCAATACATCAAAGATGAAGTTAATTCAATAAAACTTGGTTTATTGTCCATGTAGTCTATTACTATTCCAACACTGAGAGGAACACCAAAAGATACTGTAGTACTTTTTTCTTTTACCCTTCTTAGTTTCTTCTTTTTTTGAAAAAATGTAGATTTTTTTTCCCCTATCTATCACTACTGCTCAGTAAATTGGACATAAATTTAAAGTTTCCTTCAATCCCTTTATATTTTTTGTTTCAATCCATTCTTGGGGGTAGTGTATTTTTGAAGTTTGTTCCCAGTGTATAGTACCGTACAAGTTTTATTTAAGAACTAAAGCTTTAACATTTCAAGGAGTAGCCCTTAATTCTGTCCATCATCAGTCTATTTATATGCTTTTTAGTCAATAAACATTGATCATACAATATCACTCAGGGTTTGTGATGCTAAGCCAAGAAGTTTTAACTGTTTAAATCTATTAGGGGACAGTCTACTCAACTCCGTTACTGATTCTTGATGCTGTTTGCTAAACTTCATTCAGTTTGGTCGTATTGTCATTGACATGTGGTGACCAGAAAAGGCAGACATGTCTTTTGGCTGTCTTAGACATGTCTAGGCTTGAAAATGTTTTATTTCTGAAACATTCCCAGGAGTCTTCAGCATTGCGTTTCTCTAAAGTCATAGAAACAAAATAAGCTGATTTTTAGGAACAATAGGAAAACAATTTTCTAGAATTTTAGTAATTGGTAAGATCTCCTATCTTATACACATATATTCTATATTACTATTTTCTAAAGTTAGCATTGCATTTCTCTAGAGTCATAGAAACAAAATAAGCTGATTTTTAGGAAGAATAGGGAAACAATTTTCTAGAATTTTAGTAATTGGTAAGATCTCCTATCTTATACACATATATTCTATATTACTATTTTCTAAAGTTTATCTTTTAATATTGGTACACATTAAAGATCATCTACCATTTTTCTATGTAGGCAGACTTGGAAGGTTTTTGTTTGCTTGTTTGGGGTATTTATTTATTTATTTCTCCCTGTAAGTTTGGATAGCTCACTGCAGAGATCAATTTCATATCACCTACAAACTTGATTTCTTCATTTGGTCCTTTTTTTTTTTTTTTTTTAGGATTCTATATAAAACTGGTTCATCAGGGATATCACTATCATCACTTTATCATCCAGAGAAATCCCCATTAATCCTTCCCCTTTGCCCTTGTCTGTAGGGCGATTCCTTCTCTGTGTGAAAAACTCTCATTACAACTGAAAAAAAAAAAAACCCCACTTTGTGCGTGTGTGTATACATGCGTGTGTATGCGTGCACACACGCGCTCATGTGCGTGTACAACGTTGGTATGGAATTTTGTCAAAGCGGATTCGAAAGTTTAAATGAACAGTATTCATTGGTTTGTCTTTGGACTTGTGCTTATATGTTCCAGTGTTCTCTCCTTGACTAATTTTTAGCTTTCTTATGGAGATTTTCAAATACACAAAAGTATAAAGAAAAGGATAATAAACCACTGTGGGTGCATCTTATCAACAGTCTGCTTTCTTTCTTGTTACATCTGCTCTTTTTCCTAACTTTTTTCTTTGCGGGCATTTTTTTGAAGATTTTATTTATTTATTCGAGAGAAAGAGAGAGCCTGCGCGCGTATGGGAGAGATCATGAGCGGGGGGGAGGGGCAGAGGCAGAGGGAGAAGCAGGCTTCCTGCTGAGCGGGCAGCTGGATGTGCGGCTGGATCCCAGGACCCCAGGATCATGACCTGAGCTGAAGGCAGACGCTTAACCTACTGAGCCACCCAGGTGCTCTCTTTTGGGTTATTTTAAAGCAAATCCCAAATAGTACATAATTTTATTCATAAATACTTAGTCTGATTTCCAACAGATAAGCAGTCTTTAAAAATAAACAACAAAATTTTGAGAATTTCTTAGTTTCTTCTTCAGGTTTCACAACTCACCTGAAACGTTCCTCCTAGATGAGCCAACTCATATAAACTGTAACTCCACTAGTTACTGCTTTTTTCAAGTTTATGTAGACGCTATCACCTTATCAAATACAGAAATCAAACGGAGAGGCATATTTCCCGAATCTCCCTTGGAGTCCCCGCTCTGAGTGTGAGTCATGCTGGCGAGCTGCCATTCTTCTCCTATAGTGGTGGTAGTTAATAACAACAGGTTATACGTTTTGGCCAACAGTTGCTTATTTCACCCTTGAGTTCCTTTCAAAGTCTTGGGTGGATGCCTTCTGGTCCTGGTGATTTATTTACATTTGGTTTTTAACTTAAGTCTAGGAAAATTCTATTTCCCACTGTTTATTCTGATATCTCAGACTTGTCTGCTTCAAAGTGTTAAAAAACAAAATTCAGCCGAGTATATCTGAAGATCTAATTGGTTTATTAAGCGATTCATGAAACCGCATGTGGCATCCCATGGGGCTAGTAGAGAGATACTCCGAGAAGCTGTACAAAAATGGAAGTTTTTATTGGAAAGCAGGTGGGGCAAGAGGTTATTAGCAAAAGAAAAGAAAGAATTGTTTCGTCCAGGATATTATCTTTTTGGGGGGAGGGGACCTGCAGGGATTTTATCATACAGATGATTTCACTAGTGCTGAGCAGGAAATTTCACTGACTGTTAGAAGGTCACATTCCTGGGACAGGTTGAAATTGTAATGAAGTCTTGGATAACTTTCCTGGGGGGTGGGGGCAGGGAAATGACTCCATTTGGGACTTTTTTTTTCTTTTTTTCTTTTTTACCAAAAGCAAGATGGAAGTGACACTCTTTCTAAAGTTTTCTTCATTTTTACAAACTGAGCCAAATGATTCACTGATTGTCCCTCATCACTTTTCATCCCCGAGTGACCTTCACGTCTCCTAGCTGTTGCACCTACAGGGTTTGCATTTCTGCTTTGGAGTTTCTTGTGAGGTGCTCTACTGCTTTCTTCATGGGCCATTTGTTTTTACTTTGCCTCTGACCTGCTCTACATTCCTTTTCTTCAAGAGTAGCGAGTTTTACATTTAAAAATATTTGGCCCTTTTATGTCACCAGCTTGGCCCAAGTGGCTTTTGTTTAAGTGTTGTCTGTTCTGATTGGGGCTCACATTTTTCCTGGTCTTCTTCCAACAAGGTGTTTTAACACAATCTCTAGGGGTGCTTGTTTATTTTTGAAAAATCTTCCTATCCAAATATGTACCTTTTCTCCTTCCCTCTCTCTTGCAAGAATTGCAAAACCACAAGATGGAATTTGGAGCTTTCTCTGTTCCTCTTGAATGTCTGGATCATAAGCATGATTGCTGTTCAAGAGTGGGTCTCCCCCGAGATACTTCTGGCTTCATTTCACAATCCGCTCCTGAGGATCAGGTGATCTGTGTCTGCTTCCAGAACGTGCTTTCCAACTTTCTTCTGCAGCCACTCACCGGCCTGCTAGCATTTTCCTCACAGTGCTGTTAAGACTCGCTTCTCCATTCTTTCATCTAACTGGACAGTGGGGAAAGGTAATTGGAAATTTGGTCCGAATTTAGGTGGAGCCAATTTGACATTTGTCATTTTATCATTTATATTTATTATTTAACAACATGGATAATATCTACAGATAAGTAAGATTTGAACTTATATATTGTTTAGATGATGCAGAGCAACAGTGTCCAGGAGAAATGTAACGTGAATTACATATAAAACTTAAAATTTTCTGGTAACCATATTTAAAAAGGTAAAAAGCAGCAAATGAGATTAATTTTAATAAATGCAGCTTATTTAGGTTAAATAGCCAAAATATAATTATTTCAGCATGTAATCAGTATACACATTGTTGAGATATCTTATATATTTTGGACTACATTTTTGAAATCCAGTGTGTATTTTATACTTATGGTGCATTTCAGTTTGAGCTGGCCATTCCTCAAGTACTCAGTAGCCACATGTGGTAGTGGCTGCCATACTGGATAATGCAGCCTTATATAGGCTTAAAAAACAGTCCTGTGATGCTCTAAAAATCATTCAGAATTTCTATACATACATACATACATACACACACACATATATATATACACACACACACACACATATATGTATATATATATATATATATATATAGGTTGGTTTTTATATATATATATATATTTATTTATTTATTTATTTAGGTTTTTTTTTTTTTTTCTTTCACCTGTGGCAGCACATCAGTACAACAAACTCTGAAGGAGCCTTTTTACCTGACAAGAAGAAAGTTGATGAATGCACTTAACTGTATTACTCTGATATACTTGGTATATCTCCTCTAATTAAAATAAGATTATCTTACAACTTATGAAATGACGATCTGGCATAATAGACTCAGAATGTGATGAAAATGTTTTCATTAAGTGCTAAGATACCCTGCAAGGCATGGCATTTTATCTCAAGTCTCCAATAACGTTAATATACCCTTTTAATCTCTGAAGCATTTAAGACTTAATAGGAACTCCTTAAAGAACGACAGAATTGTAAGCCTTGCAAGGTGACTTTAACTTGAAGGTGCTCGCGGTCCTCCGTGAAGCTGAGGAATTAGAAGATGCTTCACTGGCAGGATGTAAGGTACAGCTTTGTTTACTCCGGGCCAGGACTGAAAAGCCACCCGTGGTGGGGTGGGTGGGAAAGGGAGGAAAGGGGCCATCGGTAGTGTTTTCCAGTCATTGTCTTGGGCTTCAGGGATAGCAGAGTGACTGCTGGTCCCCCTGGGGCCCGTGTGTGCAGGAGTCGGGGGCTGTACAAGTGGTTTGGGAATTTTCTTATCACTTCACAAAGCAATTGGTGGGATGAGTGCAGTTATTCCTTCTTTCTCTCCTTTCCCGTTATGTATCACACGTGTGTATATTTATCCGTTGCTTTCCTCTACTAGGCAAGCTCTGTATGGACGGTAAATACTAGTTTGTTATCCGTCTTGCTGCGGTTCTCATTTTCCTTTCACAGGACAGAAAGCGATGTTGGGAGAAGGGGCACGACTGTTTTATCTCATTTTCCACCGTTGGCATTAAATAGACATACCAATTATGTGCTGAGGGCTAGAAAAACTGGATTCTATCCCTTCCTTTACTAATCGTTAGTACCTGCTTTGGATGACTCTGTTTACTTCCTCTTGTCTTATTCTTACATATATCCTAATGGAACCATTTAAAGCTCATTAGGGCAAAGTTGCTACATTAATCCAAGAAACTAATGTGGTAAGGCCTCGATACTCAGTTAAGAAAATAATATTCTCTGGAAATGTGGGTGAACGTTTTCTTCCTAGGCGCTATGACACCGTGGGCCTGTAATATTTTGTCCTGTAACTTTTGGCCTATGAGAATATTTAGCAAACAATCTATATGCCCTTGAGAACCTCCACTTGGCTAGATTTAATTTTCAAAGGAAACAGATGACAAAGACACTGACATGGAATTGTATTAAATGATCTAGGAAGGTGGGGAGGGTGGAAGGAAGGCCATGGCAAGAGCCACTTAACACAGTGGTCTCCAGCTAGAGTAAGTGAACACAGTGGCAGTTTAGCCCTGCTCTTAGGGCTATTAAGGGTCTTAGGGTCTCATTTAGTACCCCTTAGTAGAGGCAAGCGATTCTGCATGTTTAAGCAGCGCCCTGGAGGAAATCAGTAACACAGAGACCTCACTTGGGGGAATATTGCCAAGTTCAGCAGAAAGACCACCAGGATTCCTTTGTCTTGACTCCTTGGCTCTGGCAGCTGACTAGTGTGAAAGGTTTTATTTTTTGCCTTGCTACCTTTCCAACTATTCTGGTAATTGACCTTGACTTTCTGACTATGATTACTTGTTCATTTTTTGTCTCTAGCGGAACAAGAGTACGCATTTCCTCCAATGGCCTATTTACACGGTGTGGAGCCCTTGGCCTCTGACCCTGCTCCTGACCACATCTCTGTCTTATCTTTCACCTCCCACCTGAATCCCTGATTTCCCTGTCTGCTTGGCCAGAAAGCCTGGTCACTTGAACCCACATCTATCATTCAGTGCAATCAGCTCCATTTTAGCATTCTTTGCCACTTTGTCATCCTCAAAACCTACACGGCCATTGAAAGCCATCACCCTCAGGGTGGGCTTGGGTAAAACAGATAGGTTAGTGGTACTAACCCCAGGCTTTCTAAAAAGCACTTGGTATTTACGGCGACAGAAGAACAAAAAGAGGAAGCAACGCATGGAGATCACAGTGTCTCGTATAAACCCCTCTGCTGAGAACATAACGAAGGTTAAATTGGGCCTGACACACGGCAAAGGCAAGAGGGCTGTGGCTTGTAAGAGAAGGTGTTTGCTAACATCACTCTAAAAGGAACCAAATCTTGGCAGTGGATACCCATAAAAGGAGGCTATTACTAGCCGATTTCCCAAACATTTTAAACAGAAACTGTTTCTTGAAACAAAACAGTCTTTCTTTCTCCTTTTGCTAGCATTTAGAACACTTTTCCTCAGCTACCACTGCGCTGCACAGGCCTTATGATCAAGACGCTCAGAAACCCAGGCGAAAGGGTGCTTGTGCTCATTCTGACCTTTTCTCCTTCCGGGAGTTTTCTTTGCTTGTTTGACCCTAAGGCTGACTCCCGTTATCACTCAGTGTGAGCCTCCAGGTCATAAGGAACACCTTTGGGCTATGGGATGGCCTGGTCGTATGACTGGGTTTCACAAGAATTAGGAGCGTTGTGTGTGTGTGTGTATGTGTGTGTGTGTGTGTGTGTGTGTGTGTGTGTTCATTCAGTGGAGAAATGACTGGTTTAAATTCTGGGTTTACTTTAATTTTTATTTCAAGGTGTGGGCAGGCAGATATCCAGTGTCAGAATTACCTGGGGGTGCTTATTAAATATTTAAATTCCCAGGTCCATCCTGGATCCACCGAATCTGAATTTATAGTTCTGGAGCTCAGGACTTTCATCCAAACAACTTCTTCAGATGATATTCTCATGCACACAAACTATTGAGATCCAGTTCTAGTTTCCAGAACACATTTTTATAATTTAAAGTACCTATGCGATATTTAGGAAATGTAAAGACAATACCATTAAGTGAACGTTCTTTTAGCACAACACCATGAATGTGTTATATGGATTCAAGCAAATGTACAGTGTTCTGTTTGTGCACCTAACGACTGTGTTAACAAAAGCCATTCAGTGTCTGCAGATGTATGTTTAAGTCCTTCTCGTTACTACTGTGCTTGCCCTTATTTGGCAAAGAATACTATTAGGGAGTTATAGCTTCTTTCTTATCCAGCAGTCATTCACTGGGTGAGCAAACATTACTGATAGTGAAAGGGCGAGAATCTAATTAAAAAAAAAATCTAATGAAATCTGTAATGTCAGAAAGCATCCCCAGGTAGCCTTTCCACCTATGGTGCCGTGACCAAGGTGTGGTGTATTACTAAATGAGAGTGAGATGACTGTGTAACACATTTTAAAGCTTAACTCAGATTTGAAGTTCATAAATAATTATAACAAAAGACAAAGTGAGAATTGTCATGGATTGTGTATGAATGTAGCTTGATGGGGTTTTAAAGTGGCTTGTGCACATTAGGTGTGGATTATGGACCATATTGGTGAGTTCGCTGAACTTCAAATGATAGTTTTAGACCACGTTGAGATGAGCCCTCATTGGAAGGTGTGAGCCGCCCCCCCCCCCGGGGGGGGGGGGGTAGGATAAATCAGAGCAGGCAGGGAGAACTTTTGGGAAGTTGTAGTGGTCTGGAGGGCTATTGGCCTTGTTCTTCTCTTTTGGAAACTATGTCTCTCTCTATTTTTTACCGTGTTATACTGCCAACCTCCAGCTTATTGGTCAAGGGGAGGAGAGCTGGCCCTAGCTGGATCAATTAGAATATCTCTCAAGAATATGGAATTTGGGGCTGGAAGACCTGAGAAGAGAAACTGGTGGACCACAGCTGGGTTTAGGGTGGAGCTAGAGAAGAAAGTTCAACAAACTCCTGTTGCTGACTACTCTGGCTCCTGACTTGCTTAGGCGTTCTGTTAAACCTTTTCTTGAATTTGTGAAGTTCAAGGTATTTGACCTTACGCCATTGAAAGATCTGGGTGAGCCGTCTCTATAAGGCTATGAACAAAGCACACACACTGGCCCAAGATTCGGGGAAGCTGAAGGGGAAGATCCGGGGGAAGTAGAGCAGCTGCAGGCTAGCAGCTCCCTCATGCCGATGGGTGACCTAGCGGGTCAGCAGCGGTGGAGTGGTGTGCCACAAAATGGCTCTGCTTCAGGTCCACACTCCAGCTTTCCTGAGTGAGTCATGGAACCCAGAACCAATTCAGAGAATTTTATCCTTAAGATTCTGTTCCTCTGGTACCACTCTCAGAATCAAAATATAAATTATCTGTTGTTGCAGGATACATTATCCCAAAACTTGGTAGCTGAGAATAAACAAATGTTGGTTAAACTGGGTGGCTAAAAACAACAAACATTTATTAATTCATAATTTCTGTGGGTCAAAAATCTCAGAGCTGCTTAGCTGGGAGATTCTGGGTCAGAATCTCTCACAAGGCTGCCATCAAATATTGGCTGGGACTGTAGTCATCCGAAGGGCCAGCTAGGGAAGGATCCATTTCTGAGCTCACTCTTGTGGCTATTGGAAGGCCTTAGTTTCCTGCTACATGGGCCTTTTCACAGGGCACCTGGTTTTCCTCAGAGAGAGTGATCCCAGTAGCCAAGACAGAAGCCATTTTCTTTTTATAACCTGATATTGGATACGACATCCCATCACTTCTGCTACAGTCTATTCATTAGAAGTTAATAAATCTAGTCAACACTCAAGGGAAAGGGATTAGACAAGGGCATAAACACCAGGAGGTGGGGGTCATGGGGGCAATTTGAAGCTTCCCACTACAACCTTAGATTAATTTTTTTTCTTATGAAATTGAATTTTTTCTGTTATACAAATAAGTAAATTTTGTTATGTAAATGAGTCTTCTGTTATATAAATAAGCAAGTAAATTTTCCCTAATGTTATAGGATTGCAGTAAGTCTACGCAAGAGATTGGGGGTTTGCAATGATAAGGACAAGAGATGGCTTAATTCAAATAATACCATTTTATATAATAATAGACTATTATGGGGTTGTTGAGAGGATTCTATGCATATGCATCATTCAGGGTCCCAGTAGGGAAAAGATGGCCCACCCAAGTCAAGTGGTTGAAAAGAGTTTAATAGACGGAAAGAACAGGGCATGGTGTGACAGAATAGTTCTCACCCCTAGGCCTTAAGAGGCAAGGGGAGGAATCTGTAGCTGTAGGGGGTGGCTGCTGGTTAGGGATTTTCTTTTTCTTTCTTTCTTTTTTTTTTTTGGTTAGGGATTTTCATAGCAGGACACAGATGACCTGCTCTGACAGGGAAAAAAGGGAATAATACTCTGACCTCATTTTTCTCCCTTCCACCTACCTATTTGCTGCCAGTTACTTGTATCTGTAGGCAGAACTCAGCCAGAAGCCAAAAGGCAAGGGAGCCTAAAGACGCAGTCCAGAATGTTCAGCCTCCCAGGGTACAGAAAGGGGGACCCAGAGCAGGGGGCGGACATGTACAGAATGGCTCTGAAGGGCTTACATGGGCTTCATGCCAATGATGTCAAAGAGTAAGTGCCCAGTTAATGTGAACTCTTATTATAATTATTACCGCCTGCCAACGGGATATATAAATGGAGATAAACTGGGTAGAATGTGTGTGCGGGAGAGGGTAGAGAGATTTCCAAGAAACGCTAGTTTTTCTCCCCAGGAAGAAGAGGTGTGGCTCCCCCAGCATCAGGAAATTCAGGCACAGTGGAGTTTATTGAATTGCCTAGCATCATTTACCTAGGTCATGTTAGGAGACAAATCTCATTCAGTCTGCTAGTCTACCCACTGGCCCATCGAGAGGAGTTCTCTTCATTTTCTAATCATCTTGATATAACAGAGCTCTTCGTACACGACATCTAGCAATTCCCGAGATAAGCCTGCAGCTCCACCTCTGAGAGTCAGTCTTGCTCAGCAGGACATGTTGCTCCAGCAAAGCTCTTCTATCCTACTTTCCTCCCACCCAGCTGCCTGCTTCTCTTGGTTCAAATAGCTGTGAAAGGTGCCACTCCCACGTAATTCGGCGCAGAGTATTCTGGGGTTTCCTAAGCAGCAGGTTGGCAACCAGCAACAGATGGAGACGCTGCATAACACTGAGGAGAGGCTGCAAGGAGAGGTAGGCAGTGAGGCATGGAGCCAAGTGGGCAGTCTGGGAGACGGGGGGCCAGAAAGCAGGGGGAGCTCTTGTTGCCAAAATGGAGAGATTCCTGTGAAGTTGCAGACTTCACACTCTCTTATTCCCCTTCTGCCCCTCTTCCCCACAGCCCATCTCCAAACTCAGCAACCCTCATTTGCCCAGTTTTCTTGGACAGGAATGTGCCATCTCTGCCCCTGAGCCTGATTTTCCCTCTCAGGCTAGACTTCAACAACTCCATTGTGCCTTTAAGGAAGAAATCAACATGGTGCAGATGGTATTTCAAACATATTTGTTTCTGTGTCATCTGCTCTGAACATAAATATCAATTCAGTAACTTCACTGTTGTAAGTGATAAGTTGAAACATCATCAGTTGTTTTTTACTTAAATGACAGTAACAAAATGAAAATCACCATTAAAAAGGCTATATTTGCATATTTTTTATGCTGTCAAAGAACATGGCACTAATGCAGCATAAGGAGAATTCTTAAACAGAAACATTACAGTTTTCAAAATCTAAGGATGATCAAAAAATAAATTCTGAAATTTCCTGTATAAAAAGAAACAGGGAACAGTTATTCTACTGGCAGAATAATAAAAGCACTTTCTAGTGACATTTTTAATAGCATAGTAATTCAAAATTGTAATTTTGAGAAGGAGTGATTCCATCTACATAAACACTAACTGCATTCTAAATGCTTGGTATTATCATAATGACTGGAAATTAAATTAATAATGCTAGGATAGTCAAAATCTGAGGTAACCTTCTTGAATCTTTTGTATCTACATGAATTATTTCTCATTCCCATTGAACTCTCATCCTGAACTTCATTTGTTGTTTTAATCTTTCAAAGATCTGAACAATTCTTCAGTTTTAAGAGTGTGTCACTTTTGAAAGTTATCTTCAAAAGGCATTTATAGTAATTTTGAGTCAACCAATCATTTTAACAGCGAAGGGGCCCCACTGGTCACACACATGTGGGTGTGGGCACGTGCAAGGGCACAAACACACATGCAATATCATGATGTTGCCAGTAAGGGTCCCCTCCCGCTGCTGTCTTTTACCATGGTTTGAAACAAAGATGGCAGAACTAAATGGTACTATTTTAATCCTAAATGAATAGAGGATGTCTTTCAATCTAAGTTATATCATCTGAGCAACATTTCATAAAATTAAGATCTGTAAGTCAGGGAAAAGTTTTCTCATCCCATCCTGAAGAAGACTTAAAAGCACTACAAAGGTTTTGGTAAAGAGATTCCTGAGGGAGAGTTTCTTGGTTTCTTTTCTTCTCTTTCAAGTATTCATCAGGATGGTCAGCAAGTCTAATCCCACTGCTCGGAGCCCCTTTAATGAGACACAGGGCAGCAGGCAGTCTTGGTTTCAACAGGTATGTACTATTTAGGGCTTCAGAGACTCATAGTCAAACTTAGAAGTTGACTCTGATGTGGGAGTATCTAGGGTGATTCACAGAGTGGACATCTCTCCTAGGAAATGTAAACACTATCCAAGACATTAAGCAACATGCTTCGCCTCACCACTTGGCAAGCTTCAATTACTATTTTCTAAGTCTTCAGAACTCTTTGTTTCCCAGACTTTGGCACACCTGAAACAGTGATTAGGACATGCAACTCATTATGATACAGCACCAAACCAGGCAGATTGTGCTTCACTCAGGATTTTCCTTCACTGCCAAAGCACCCTGCTGCCCAAATGCCAGTGTGGTGTAGTCCGTGGCTACAATAGCTGTGGCCATCACGGTGCCCAGACAAGACTTTTCAAAGGATGTGCAAAACATTCACCTTCCCCAGTCAGGTATTTGGGCTCTCAGACTTGGTCCTCCTTGCCCCTCCCCCCAGGTCTCCCTACTTCTCAAGAATGGTATCAAGAATGGAAAACACAAGGAAATGTTAAACTATAAATGTCCACGATCAATTAGAAATTATTTATTCTAAAAGTTTCATTGTTTTTCAACTGGAAAACTATGATGTTTGTTTAAAAAAAAAAAGGACCCAGTGTGCATTATTCATAGGCAATTTGGCTTCATAGGTCTCCTTGCCATTTGTTTTTAGAGCAAGCCTCTATGCAGAGATTGAAAGCGCATTGCTAACATCTTGCCTTGGTTCCCACGTATTCGATGTGGCGGTCTTTGCAATAAATCCCTTCATAGTTATCTAAGGCTGTCCTTGCACTGAATTTGTAGTTCCTAATCTAGTTCTGTCCCTATAGCCTCCTCTCAGAATAGTTCATTGGACCCAGGACAGATTCAACTGGACCCAATCCAGATAACAAATACAACCCAATTAAATCTCACTGGATATCCAGTTTTTTTTTTTCTTATCCCAAGGAGGGTAAGAGTAATCAAATTTTAATAATAAATGTGCAAACACATAATAGTAATGTATGCAATTAAAAACAGTTTAATCTCCTATAGTATAGTATATATTTTCTCTCTAGCACATTTTGGGTATGACATATTCAGTGCCTTCTTCCTACTCATCGTTTCTACAAACCATTAATGAAGCAGGTTCTTTCTACTTCGATTTTTAAAACAGGCAGGGGTAGCAATGTAAATCCTTAGGATTAGGTCACATACAATAGCATTTCCCCTCCTCTCTCTCCAATTTTCCATATGACAAAGTTTGGTGGGTAAAACCCAAAGGTACCCGCTCGCCTCACCAGGGAGTGCTCTCTGTTTGACTTTGCCGGTGGTAATTTATTCTGAATATATCTCGTTCATTTACTGCTGACCTCATGGAAAGCAGGGTTCATTTTACGGTTTCTACCTCAGTAGCTTTGGAAGTACTGTTCTTCGGTAGCTAACATTTTTCTTTTTTACTTGCATCCCCTCACATGAATGGCTAATGATAGAATCAAGACCCATGTCTTGAACAAATGAAATCAGACTAGGTGCGCCTTGTTCCTCTATTCCTGCCTAGATTTGTGTTTGAGCTTCATCCTACATAGCAGTTCACTTTTGGGCCATTCTGAGCTCTGCCTTGCAGAGCCATTAAATAAGGTTCCCTTCCTTAAAATCAGCTCAGAACTAAGTAATATTAATAAGAAATAAAACAAGAGCATGTTTCCATTCTGCCTATTTTAAAGGGAATGTGTATGCCACCCGTAGATTCCAAGAATGACTTAGCGTTCCCTCATTGTCTTAGTGAGCTTTTCTGTGCACCTTTATTTGGCAGTCGGGGTAGCCACAAGGCATTACGTTGCTTTGTCTCAGGTACTGAAAGGGCAGAATGGGAGATGAGGCAGAAAACAGCTTTACAGATGGATCTTAGAGTTCCAGTGTCTTTTCAGAAACAACAAATCATTTTTAAACCGACAGCTTCTAATTAAATTGATCGTGAGATAAAATGTACCCAATACGTGTCAGGTTCACCTGAGTTAAAAAAACAAAACAAAACAAAAAAACCCTGGTGGGTTGCAAAAGGCATTTAATGCTCCTAAGCCTTTCTGAAAATAGATGCCTTTGAAAGCTCTCACAGCAATGAGTTAAAGGTCTCCTCTGGGGGGCTGCCGGCATGTTGTAATGACTGTAATTTATAGCACACCGGCTCCATACTACCCTTTGACCCACCAGGGTGCTACCTGGAAGCTAGTATGGCCTACAGAGGGGTGGAAGGAAGAGAGGGGAAAAGAAACAGGACTCCAAGAGCCTTTCAGCAGCCTCTACGGGGTCATTTGAGAAGCTGAGACTTTGAGGCCTCTTTCAGAGACCAGTAACTTTCAAACCATGTCCAAACATGTCTTATTCGACTTCTTGCCAATTTATGTCATAGTAACATAGTTATGTTCATGACTTACATAGCCAGTATTCCAGGTAGATTGGCAGAAGCTCAGAGATGACTTTAATTTCATTAACTAATTAATTCATTCATTCAACAAGTATTAATTGAGTAGCTACAATGTTCCAAGAGCTGTTCTAAGCACTGAGGTCACATAAACAAGACAGTCTTCTTGATCTCATTTAGCTTAACATGGTTTGGGGTGGAGAGGCCAGGGATGGAAAAAAGATGGAGAAACAAGTAAACATATACATGAACAAGTTCATGTCTGATATGATATCATGTATAGAAGTCTGAAATTATCTTGTTCAACTTTCTCCCCCTGGCACCTATACGTTAGGTAGAAAGAGCTATGTGGACAGTTGAGTTCATCAAAATTGGGAGAATAAGGAGGAGAGGGTGACAAGAGAGAAAGACAGGAATCTAAAGACAGCATCCTTTTTTTTTTTTTTTTTTTTTACTTTTTGGTTGTTTTTATTATGCACTACATTAATACACTGCATAACCTTCTAGAAGGGGTAGATGAGTATGACTGAGTTATTTTTCATCAATCAGGAAAATGCTTCCTTAATCGATATTCTCCAAACCCTTTGACACATAGTAACGATTAACTCCAGAGACTCGCCTGTCTCTTTGCATCAAACCCCATTGATATGGATAATAGGCAACCCTTTCTTCCTTGCCCCCGTTACTGAACCTGTGGATGTATGCCGTGGCTATGCCGGGGATGACCAAGCACACGGCCATGACGCCGATCCCGGGCAGGATCTCGAACCACATCGCAGCACGGTTGCCAGAGCCAAGCCCCTGCCTGCCCTGCCCGGTAAAGGTGACTCGGCCTCGGCCCCCTTCCCAGTGGGCTCCAAGACAGCATCCTTTTAATAAACATATTAACACGTGTTCTGGTGTGACTCATAAGTTGTCTCAGAAGATAATTTTGGTAGCAAAATTTCAAAATAATTGGGGCAATGGCAGCATTATTGGAACAAGCATCTAGCTGGCCAACAGGTAACCCTGAAAGATGTACAATTTCTGACATGCTAGGGTGAAACAAAAAGTAATGGAAACATCATGATATGGTGCAACAGGATGAATTTTGGGTTAATCTGGATTCACATTTCGACTGTGGTCCATCCTGGCTCTGTGACTTTGGCCAAATGATCTACACCTGTACAAGTTACTTTACAGTTATTTCATCATAAAACTTATAATAATGACATATCTTAGAGGCTCATTGTGAGAAATAAGTGAAATAGTATTCATAAAATACCTAAAACTATACTTCTCCCATAAAAGATGAGTAGGAAATTAATACACGTCGGTCTTGTTTTTGTTTTTTTTTAAGATTTCATTTATCTATTTGAGAGAGAAAGAGCATGAGCAGGGGGAGGGTCAGAGGGAGAGGGAGAAGCAGACTCCCCGCTAAGCAAGGAGCCCGATGTGGGGCTCCATCCCAGGACCCCAGGATGATGATAACCTGAGCTGAAGGCAGATGCCCAACTGACTGAGCCACCCAGGTGCCCCAGGTCTCATTTTTCTCTTAGTCATAAATGATAGTTTTATATCTATCATACATTATCATAAGCAGTAAACCATAGTATCAATTCTTTTAAAATCTTCTGACATAGTTAGAAAAAGCCAGTCCTTCAAGGACGGTTTTATTCCTTACTGTGAGGTCCAACAAGGGGTTATGTCTGAAATGGAAAAAGTTTTGGTTCTGTGTGTTCAGGATTGATCCTGGCGCAGTGTTCTTTTGAGCATGGCCACTATTCAAGTTAGCTTTGGAGGCTTTCTGATACTGTGGAACAACAACTCAATGAAGGATCAAAGGATGGAGAATTCAAGGTTGATTCATGAATTTTAAAGTGAGGATGTCTTAGAGGATGGGGCATAATGTGAAGTGGTGAGTGCCAGGGAGATGGAAACTCAAGAGAACAGAAAGACCTTGATTTCAAAGAAAGAAAGAAAGAAAAATCAACAACTTAATCTCTCTAATGCCTCAGATCCTGACAGAAAAATTTGCAATGATGAAAAGAAGGAAGCAAAATACAGATGACTAGACCAATTCTGCCCACAAGACCAGCTGACGACACACGATGTCAAGACTTTCCAGAGATGTCTTTGGAAAATCTCCCCCATAGGCGCCCTCTTGGATACGAGGACTTGAAGTAGGTCTCTTCCCTTTATGTTTTGCTGCCAAATAAACAGGCAGGGATTATGAAGTAAAATAAGTTTGTAGAGTACACCACATGCTTCCACAGATGACATGCAATTTGGGGTTAAGGACCTTTTTATAAAGCTTTTGGTATGACGCAGGTAGCTGGTTTACCAGGCAAAGTGTTTACAGGTATTGTAAAGAGAAATCAGCTCAGGCACTGAGTTAGGAGTGTGTTTCTCTATTTTTCAATTTTCTGAAAATGAAATCCAATTTGCCTAATTTCAATTTACAGTCCTTTGATTGCAAATGCAATCTGTTTTGAGTATAAGATCTTGTTCTTCCATGAAGTTTTGCAGGAGCTCACGGGTTATCTGGTGTCTCTTTTACCCCCCTCGAAGCCTTTTCTTATGGTGTCCAGGGTCGACAGTGTGGCAAACAAAGTCGCCACCTTTTGTGGTTAGCCAGCGGGGTGAGCATTCGGGCCCCTGAGGTGTTTTTGTGCGGCTTTTCAGAGAAGTATTGTCCCGCCCCCACTGAACTGTAACAATGAAGGCGCAGTCCCCGTTGCCTTCAATCATCTTCTTACTTTTCCAAATCGGTGACTGTTCTCCAACTCCAGTTTTCTGACACCAGGTACGGCAGAGGCTTGGGGAAAAATTTCTTCTGGTGTGGGCTACAGTGAACTTCACTTCCAATTCCCCCTTAACGTGCAATCTGAAATCTTATTCAGAGAAAAATTGTGTTCATGTTTGTGGCCAAAAGGAATGCAGAAAAATGACAGATGTATGATGAGAGAAGAGGCAGCCTTTAATCATTTTGTTGTCTAGGCAGCTTTGGATCGCCCTTTGAAGAAAGCATTTTCTTTGCTGCTTCTGGAAAACTCGAGACTCATCTTCTCGCCCTTTGCAGATTCCTCACCCAGACGGTTAAACTCCACACTGTATGCAAGACTCCTGAACCCGAGATCCTCGCTACAAAGCACTCCAGTTTATACATTCTCATTTCAGAGGAGGCCTTTGGATCCTTTTGCTCTAATTGGATACAGACTCCCATGACTCGGGTGACGCATAGTCCTGAGAGAAGGGAAGAGAACATAGGGTAAAGCCCAGAGATTGCCAAACTTGTTTTCATTCGTGATTGGGCCAGAAAGATTTCCTACGGAGGCTAAGTGTTGAAGCCGATAATGTTTCCAAAGTACAAGCGCTTTCTCCCTTAATCTCTGCATGACTGTAATTAAGCAGGAGAGTTAATTGTATGTAAATCATGCATTACTGTAATTGGGTGCCAGTGAACATTCATGTACATCTTATTTAAAAGGGAAATAGAATGTTATTATGTGGATGCTGGTGCAGGGAAGTCTCAGCCCTCTGGGGGGATGTTGGTAACGTCACCGGCTGTTTCCAAGACTCAGGTGCGTGAGTGTCATCCAAAGTCACACTGCTCCTGCTGTCCTTCCAAGAACTGAGCTATGTGCCCTTGGAGGGGCCGAGGGGTGGAACCCGGGGCCCCCATTCCCATTTCTTTCTTAACCTCCGCTTACGGAGCAGTCGTTTTTCTCGTGCTACTCATCTTTTCAAACCTAAACGATACTTTCCAATGGTTTGCTCTGCTTGGCAATTCTGACCCATATTTCCCCAGGCAGACCACAGATGGATTTGTCTTCTGGAAGCAGGGGCTAGTCCGCTTCCTTTTTTAGCATGGCTCTTAGAATGTTGCTCAGGGCCGCTTGGAGACTCCAGGATTTTGTTTTCCAAGTGTAGCCAGATCAGATGCTATCCAGCGGCCTGCATTTGTGATTGCCAGGGCGCGTCCAGAGCCGGAGAGGGAGGTCTAGCCCCTGGGTGGAGAGGATGAACTGTTCCTTTATTGTCTATCTGGAGAGCAGATCGAGTGCTTTGGGACAATGTTGTTCGGCAGATTTTAAAGACTCTAATCTGCATATCTTGAGGTCAAGAATTGTGAGGAAGAAAATATGCACATGACAAAACTCTTTATTTTAAACACATTCTCTTCCTCACCCAGAGGCCTGAAAAATCATGAGAGCCTTGCCTTGGCCTCATTCTGCCCAGCTTGCAAGCCAGCTCCTCACCTACCAACAACCCCGGACATGCGGCACATCAACCCTCCAAGGCTTCAGGGCTAGAGGCCTTCTGGGTCATCACCTTTCTGCTTCCTGTTTTCTTGCTGCCTTTCCGTACCCGTGCAACCCTGCTTGGTGCTGTACACATGCTTCTTCTTCAAAGACTATTTGAACGAACCATCTTTAAATTCCTCTTCCCGTAACCACCCCTCTCCTCCCAATCCAATTATTTGCTGTCTCTGTTCCGCTCACCTTCTGGGGCCCTTGGCTCCTCTCTTAGCTCTTTCTCGCTCGCTCTCTTCTCCCCCCACCCCTCATATTGTCAGTGTGCATTCTGAGGGTGTCTTGCTTGACATGCCATTGGTCCAGAGCTTATGTATGTGAACAGGTGGGAAATCACGGCTAGCTGAGTTATTTTGTCAGGTAAGTGGTAAGGACCACAGTGACCACAGTGTTTTCAACTCTGTTTTGTAAAGAGACTCCTTGAAGCAATATGTAACAGAACTTGTTAGAAGAATAGACTGTCTTTACTGGGCCAGTTCATCGAGCAAAGTTCTCTGTCCTTTTACAGTAGCTAACTTCAGGTCAGGTGACTACGGGCTGCTATTTGTGCATTATGGAAGTAATACAACAGTCCTACAGTATTTTTAGTTAGTCAGACTGTTATATATTTTGTCCAAATTTGGGAAAGTTGGTTCAAGTATTCTGAAGAGTCACACAATACATTTTTGAGTAAATAAAAGTAAAAATAAGCACATTTCTTAGCTTAGTCATTGCTATTGTCATTTAACATTACACTATTTAAATTAACTCCTGGTTCTGAAGGAAATTGAATGCCTCAATTAATGCCAATGAATGGCTTCTTACTCATAGCGATCAAGGCAGGGAAGGAGAGTCCCAGTTTGGGGAAGGACCCAACTCAGAGGTTTGTACCATCATGAGCCGAGTATGACTGAAGTGTGAATTGTTGGGGAATGACAGCGGGCACACAGGGATGCTGTGGGCACATGATGGTCACCTGGCCAGGGACTCTCAGGCTGCAAAGAGAAACAAGGTGAGCAGAGGGTAGGGCTGTTTAGGCATCCCTGGATCTAGGCACATGCCAATTAGACAGAGGGACAATTAAGGAGACACTGTTGATCTGGCTGCCAACCTTCGTGGGCCCACTCTGGACAGCGGCCGGGTGCCAGGCTGAGAGTCTCTTGCCAGGGCACTAGGAGCGCTGAGAGTAGAAGGGCCCCAGGCAAGTCACAGGGGAGGGGGTGGAAATTAGTGGTCTGGGGAGACAAAGAGAGAGATGCAAAGGAGGGATACTTTTAGATCCTCTGCTGAACTCTGAGGGCCTCACTGATTCATGACGGGGAGGGGTTAAACCTTCCACAAGAACCACACTGTATATGTGTATAGTTTGATAAGTTATGCGTACATGACTGTGAAACTTTGTAGCTTATCCTTTAGTAAGGATTCCGTTTATTAAAAGCTATTTTATTGTCTTATAAAAACCTTAACACATATTCACAGAAATTATCAGAAAGGATGCGCAAACACCCTGATGTTTATCTCTCGGTGGATTATTTTACGTTTCTGGCTTATCTGTGTTTTCTAATTTTAGTTAAATGTGATTTATGTAATACATGTATTCGTAATTTGGCGTACTGTGGTGACAACTTGAGACAGTATTTTGTGCTTTGTTTTCATAGCTGGACTCCTAAAAAGGCCTGTGTTTTCAACCCTTTGCTCCATGGAGGAGAATTAAGCCAGATTGCGGCAGGGAAGGGCGGTAACAGAGGATGCGGTCTTCGTGAAGTGAAGGAAAAAGGTGGTTAGGATACGGAGAAGGGGAGAAAGCCCAGCAAGTGGTGACCCTCACAGAGAGCAGAGGCATAGAGCCCTCTCAAAACGCCCCGCATAATGGCTTCACTGTGTGGGTCTGGAGACCAGCTGCCCCCCGGAGATCACTGTGGCCAAGGCTCTTGTAGATCAGGAAGAGTGGCAGGCTCCGGATGGCGATGGAAGTCCTAGGAACAGAGGACCAGTTCTTGTTCTTGTCCCGTCTCCCACGTTAACACCCGATTTTGGACTTCTCATTAACTCTGAGTTAGCTTCTTGTGCTGAACTGAATTTGGTTTGGAAAATAAAGGAAGGCATCATTTCCTTCACTTCTTATCTGATGCAAGAGAAATCATGAAAAATAATTAAAAAGTTAGAAGTAAATGAAAAACCTGAGTTAAAATAACTCATTTAGTATTACTGGAGATAGATATCAATGAAGGTCACATTCTGAGTAGGTGGAATTATAAAGTAGATTTTTATCCAGAGCGAGGCTGGAAGGAGGCCTGAATATGACCAGCTGGGCTGCACATCACCCATACCTTCAGGATGCTGACTGCAGAGGGCCATATTCATTTGTATATTTATGCGTTAGTTATAAACCAACACCCTTACTTTATATAATCCTTCATCCTTCATATCATGTGAATGCTCATATAAAGATAGCAATTAATTAAATGAAAAGGTTTTTGTTATCAATAGCCAGATGATTAATTATATGAGATGTCTCCTCTAATTGAGGAACAGTAACATTTGGTGCAGGTGCTGCATGACGTTGGAGAAGGGAGGTAGCATCTGAAGATAAACATTAGCAGAGAGTCTAATATGACTCTGAGATAATCTCTGTCATATTTTGATAGTCTGCACTGACTTCTCCTCAAGGATTCATGAAAGTAAAGAATTCAGCCCTGCGAAGTCACTGCAATATTGACTTACTCATCCTGTGCCTGGAAACACACACAAGAGGTTTAACAGTATGTGTTTTATCAGGCTAGACCTCTTTTAAAATGAAAGAATGATCCCTTTTCTTGTTCAGACATGATACCAGTGAACCCATTTGAAAAAAAAATTAGAGGAGCTGTATTGTTTCTTAACTCTATATTGCCTCATTTTTCCAGAACCAGCTTTCTTGTCTCCATAAGAGACAATCCTTTGAGTAAGTTTGATAGCTTGATGCCTTCTAACTCTAGCCACATGATTCCCTTTATGTTTCACTCAACTGGTGAAATACGGTTTCTTCTTCTTAATTCCTTGTACAAGTATTTATTATATCCCTGAAAAAAAATTCCAGATATTGAAAATTTACTCTGTGCATGTCATGTCATTGTTTGAAGTGTGACATGAACCACCTTGTTTACTTCTCACAGTAGCGATATTGAGTATGGGAAGACGTCTTTGTCTCCATTTTGAATATGATGCCTACCGAAATTAGGCAACTTGCCTGAGGTTGAGTAGTTAGTGAAGTGGAACTTAGACTGGGACCCATTTCTGTCTTGCTTCAGAGACCAAGTTTTAAGTACTACATTCTCCTTGGAGGGATCCAATCCCCACTCCCCACCCAGCCACCCCGAATCACCTCGTTCTATCTTTAATTCTTTGAATAGAACTTATAACTTTATAGCTTTGTTGTTGTTTTTCTCTACTGTTCAGTTAATCCTCTCCTCTCTCTCCTTTGCTAGAGTGTAAGCTTGAGAACAGACATCTGTTATCTACTTCAGCGCTCTGTAACAGCACCTAGAATAATGTCTGGCATGGTGTAGGCACCCAATACATGATAGTTGAACAAATGGAAACAATTGGCAAGGTGCTAATTTTCTGCTTTCTTGTTGCTCCCAGGCTGAGGAAAAGACAGACTTGTGTAGACAATTAAGGAACAACATGGAGAGTGCTGTAACAGAGTTGGGAAGACTGCCAAGGGGATCATGGAGGCTGCACCGATACGCTGGTATTTGCTCTAGCTATTGTGGAGAAAAGAAGGGCATAAAGGGAGCAATGAGAAGCAGATGAAATCTCAGAAGCAAGAAGTCAGAATTTGTGTAGAGAATGAGGAAGTCATCCTGGGTATCTCACTGTGAAGAGGCACATCTACCTGGCCTTGAGATTCCTCCTGCAGGGTCGCCAAGCATTCTGAACTGACCATTCACATTGCCTTCGTGACCTTCTTTGTAATGGTTCATTTACCTCTCTGTCTCCCACCAGGGCTGTGAGATTTTTGATGCAAGGAACCAGGACAAGCTGAAAGTGAGCTCCTTTCAGGCAAGGATTTTATCTTAGCTCTCTTTGTATTCTCATAGCTTAGTATGGTGCTGCTAATTGGCGGCCCTCGGTACATGTACAATGTAAAATAAATGTATAATGAATGAATGGGTGAATGACATGGCTTAATAGCAGTTTATTTAAAAAGTTTTAAGTTTAAGTTGAGAACAAGCAGCAAAAATAGTTAATGTGGTCTTGGGTAGCAACAATGAAAGGGTAGTGTCTGGTTTCTGAATATATAGAATCTTGGAACTATGGAGATAGAAATGATAAGGAAAATAAGACTGGTGGACCGGTGATGTGAAATGACTTACTCATGGTTCCACAACAAATTTGTGATCGGAGTAGGAACTTGAATTTAGAGATCGTGGCTTTCAGTTAAATTTGATTTTTTACAAGTGCAACTATATTCTCTCCTGGTGAGACCACAACTGTGCAATTCTGAGCTCTACACTTAAAGAAATGTGTAGACAAAGTAGAATTTGTCCAACGAAGGCTGATCCACATGCTAGGGGAGAGTGGAAACTGTATCACATGAAGATCAGGGTGAGAACATTAAGGGTGTTTCATCCCGAGAAGAAAGTACTTGCAAAAGGGCTGCCAGGTGAGTGGAAAAATCATATGTGTTCTAATATTTTTAAGATTTTTTTTTTATTTGACACAGAGAGCACAAGCAGAGGGAGAGAGGGGGAGAAGCAGGCTCCCTGCTGAGCAAGGAGCCTGATGTGGGACTCAATCCCAGCACCCTGGGATCATGACCTGGGCCGAAGGCAGCCACTTAACCGACTGAGCTACCCAGGCGTCCCGTGTTCTAATATTTTTAAATATATAAGTCATTATTCCTTTGCTCCAGAAAGGAAAAATAAGAGCGGTGGGTAGAAATCACAGAGAAGTAAATTTCAACTCAATCTGAGACAAGGAATAATGTCTCAAGATTAGAAGTAACCAAGAATGAAATTCCAAATTATGAGAAATATGTAAGTAGAGGTTGGATGATTATCTGTCAGGACTAGATTGTGAGTTTCTTTAGAGTAAAGATCCCGTTTTACTTGTATTTCCCCAAGACTTTGAATGGTGCTTGGCACATAGTATATGCTCACTTATGACTCCCTATGTATCTTTTAAAAGGACTTCTTTTATGGGGTAGGTGAGCATGGAGGTAAATAGGAATGCACTGTATTATTAAACCATGGACTTTTCCAACACTTAGGTTTATGATTCTTTGATAAAAAATCCTGCAAAATAGCATGCCAATATTTAGCAAAGCAAGTCATTTCATACTCTTAACAGGCAAAGGTCGGTGGAATTGCGGTTTCTTTTAATTCTACTAAGCTCTATAGTGTTGCATTGTTGCTCTTCCTTTAGGTGGAAGGGTTTGCCGTTGACTACGGTCTGACAAAGGAGATCACTGCTAGTGTATCTCTGCACTTGTTAATCAAACTAAAGCTCCATGCACACGTTCAAATGGAGTGTGTTTTGTACAAGTAGCATAAGACCGATTTATGGAACCACTTGCGTGATGGTTATGCCCATAGATTCACACTTTTCAGAGTGCCGACTAACCTAGAAAACCAAGTGTTTCAGCATCCTAAATCTTATTTTGATTGTCACCATTTTTGAATGTTTTTATAAATATCATCAATATCACTTCAGGAAACCTATTTTCACCGAATATTTTATATCCAGAATGTGTTGATTTGATATTTGTCTTTTTTTTTTTTTTTGAACACAGGAGTGTCATTCCTTTTAGTCCATGTGGAGGTCATTGAAAGGAGGCAAAGAAAGCTCTAGATTCACTTTACTAGCCACTACAAGCTGGGGAGAACTAAGCGAGAATAAGGCAATTATTTGATTTGTTATTTACCTCATATTCTTTGAGAATTTTCATATTTTATTTCTTTCCAAAGTGATCATACCTATTTATATGCTCAAGAATTCCTATCAACTTCCCACTAAATTCTTTTAGGTGCTATGGGATTAATTTGCTTTCTTATCTCAGCATTTAAATATGCTTACAATGTATTTCTCTGTTTTTTTATGAACTATCATCATCACTGTAGTCCCACTTCAAATTATGGGTCAGCATTTGCCATAAAGCTATTCATAAGGAATTTGGTGGCGATTCCAACTTCTTTTTAAAGAACTCTATGCGATAAATGTAGCAAGGTGCTTCTGAGAATCTATGATTCTGGTGTTTCACTTTTAATGATGTTAATAAATTTTTCTGCAAGTTCTTAATTCCACTCACCTAAATGGAACAGATTTTGTGCTCTGCATATTCCTGATATGTAACTTGTTCCTGACCCTTCAGGTAAGTGCACTTAACAGCGAGATTCTCAGATGCTTTCCAAATAAAAACCAATATCTTCTTTCCCTCTCTTTTATGAGTTATAGAACACTTTCCCTCCCCTTCTTCTTTGATTTAATTTATATGCCAGAGATTTTTCAGCTCTGGGGATGAAAATGGAAGACCAGGGAAGAAAGTTGATGAAATAGAGATGATTCAAAGATCTGAAATATTTTATCCTCACTCGATATAAAGTAAATTATTTTTTCTCTTTTCCAATAACCATCATTTCCCTTGATCTTGGAATCACTCAAAACCTAGCCACCGAGTCCTGTATAAACTAATGCTCTGTCTCAAGATGTGGGGAAAGATGAACTATTGGTACCTGTACAGATTGTGCCAGCTCGGTTATATTTACAGTTATGAGATACCGCAAATTTAAGAATGCCAATTTTTTCTCATCACTGAGTATTTATTATATATAACAAATACATGGGAAAGAAAAAACTATATTGTGTGATATAAATAGTTTATTTACATTACAGAAAAAACATCAAGACAATGTATACTATTTCAAATATATCCATACATAATCAAATATAGCTGTAGTACATGTTTTCATTGGTGTAGATTACCACAAATGCAAGGCAACATGTGTAGATCTCTTGTCTTATTCTTTTGTCTATAATACTGTATTGTGTAGTCCCAGCTCTCAGAAGTCCGGCCACTGTGCAACATGCTCCCTTTAGATTAACCTCGTGGATGCTCTTGTTGTGTTGTCTGAACTGTAGTGCCCTGTATTTTGCTTCTGTCTGTGAATTCTGTTGCTTCTGGGGCATTTCCTAGAAGGTTGGAAAGTTTACAAATCTTAGTCCAGTGCTGTTACCTGAAGTTTGGTCCTACAATTACAGAGTGAAGTTGTCGATTAAGCCAATTGTTAAAATATTTCAGACAAAAGAACTTATTAGTAGTAGTAGCTGGGATTATTTTGGAAGACTTTTTTTTTGCTTCTCCTTGCCGTTGTCTTTAAGCATCTGTTGGGGAGCACTGAAGAGCAGAGGCAGAAGGTGAAGAGGAATACATTTACCTGGTCCTCAACCGCTTACTCGGGAAGGCACAAAAATGACTCAGCACAAGGCAGTCAAGCAAGTTGTGAGCTCATCTAATCTCACTTTAAATGTCTTCAACAATTTTATATTTTAAATGTCCTCAAGATGAATGTTATATTGACATTTCACTGCTACAAGTTTAAATCCTATCCAACCATAGAATGAGCCAACTCTTAATATCTGATATGTAATGAAAAGGGATATTGTTTTGGTTCAGCCTGATATTATTTTTATATATTAGTACCATAAGCTGGAGACATAAATTGGTACCAACTATTTTGCTTCTATAAAAGCTAAATTCAGTCAAGTTATCTGAAAAGCTCTGGTCTGGTGTCTTTTCTCTTATAATAAACAAATGCTTTGATGATGCAAATAAGAACAATATAAAGTTCATATAAAATCTTATTACAATAAGATGGCTTTCAGAAATTATACATTCATGTATATGTTCATATATGAATAAATATATATAATATATATATATATTTTTTTACAGAGGTGTGGTAGATCAATCAAAATGAACATGGAGCTGAAAGTCACATTCCCAGCAAGTGGGAGCTGGAGACAAAAAGATTGAAAATCCATCTTCTCAACGGGGCAACTCTTCATTCCAGAGCATGTCTCTAGATGTCTATATTTTTATGACACATGCTGTATTTAGAAGGAGGGTGGATGTTTGACTAAAATAATAAAAACAAGGGGAAGCAATTAGAAAAAAAGAAATTGGGAGGAGGGGAAGAGAGAGAAAAGAAGAGAGACCAGGGGATGGAGAAATTAACAGAAAATTGAAGAGAATGAAAGGACCTCTGCTTGGTGCAATTTGTCCCTCTTTTAACAAGAGGGTATGTTGGAATAGGTCTTGACAGACAATTGTGGTCAAGGTGGCCAGAAAAGGGGAGGGTTAGGGGAGGGGCAGATGACCTAGGTGGAAAATCTGGTTTTTAAGTAGAACATTCTCAAGTGAGTAGAAAGAATCCACACTGGGAAGAGTGTGCCTTTTTGACTAGTGTGACTCCTGGAAAGACTTTGGAAGACTTGGACATCCTAAGACAGCTTTATAAAATGCATTACAAAAATGCTAATTTAGCTCATGTACTCTTCCTCAAAAGTAAATAGAGACTAGGTTTTGTTTTGTTTTAACATGGAAAATGAAAATGGCCATATGCCTTAAAAAATGTCTTCCTTCTAATTTGGAGCTCATTTTAGGTTGTCTTGAGCATCGGAATACACGACATTATGACCAGCCGAGGGGCAGTATGAGCAGGGTTTAAGTGCACAGGCTCTGACACTAGGCAGCCCGGACTCCACAGCTGCTCTTATTGCTCAGCTGCGTACACTTAACAATTTGCTAACTTCTCATACCTCAGGATTCCTGTTTTGAAAACGGGGATCATTGTTCCGTCTTCATATGTTATTAAATGTATATGCGTGTGCACACACATGTATGATATATACACACATATAACATATACATAATGCTTGGTGAAATAAGAACCCTACGTATTCCAGCTATTCTTACAATCTATGGGAACAGAACTGTGATTAATAACAAACTTGAGAACTTCTGCTAAAGTATTGAAAGTTTTGCATTTTTGTCAGTACATGAAGTAGCAAATCCAACTGTAATGAGATTAGATCTATTAAATGGGAATCTGGTTTTTCATGTGCTGACGTGGTGTACATATCGGAAGACTCAAGACCCTTAGAGTAATATGGCACCACTTCTTGTGTTTTAGATTCTTTTCTATCTTTGCTTTATACTCAGTATTTTTGGTTTCTTGAGTTATCTTTATGTTCCCCAGAATCTATTTTAGTATAATCCATTGACTCACTTGGCATCTAAACGTGAGAGTCTAGTTGATGAGCTCAGCTTGGCTTTGAGCAGCACAAAGCTCCAGTCGATGATCTTCCCTTAAGCTTTTAGGCCCGGCAAGGATTTATGAACCATATTTTGTCTTTTTCAAGAGCAAATGCCACACTTGTCCTCAAAGAAGATAGTGCAGCACAGCTATGGAGATGTATTATGGCCTTTATTCTCTAAAGATATGATACTTTCTTTTATTTTCCTGTCTTTGGAAAATAATTTTGGGGGAAACATTCTGATTTACTGTAGAGCTTCACAAATGAACGAAAGTTTAAATGTCTTGTGAATTTGGCAAAAAACTTAAAAAACTTTCTTGGAACTTTTTTTCTCAAGGAGCATGAAATCAGGTCAGAAAGAAGTATCTTCAATAGTATTTCCAGTTAGGGCATAAATAATATGGATTTGGTTGCCATGAATTTACACACTGATGAAGTTAAGCAAGTAATACCTGGCCTTACCCCTTTACTCCAAGCACAGTGTCAGACATCACTAATTAACCATGATTTTCTCTCCTATTGAAACTGGATGAGGTCTCTGGATCCCTTTCAATCTTAGCTCTCCAGATACAATTACCATTTGATTGTTCTGGAGGTTTGGTATAAACGCTTGTTGTCATATTTGCTGCATGTTTCCATATATCAAAGGTTTTCATGCACTGCAGCATACTCTTTTTTATTGTAGCTATTTTCTTTGAATTTTGTGATTAAAAACTATTTTAAATTAACATAAAAATGTACCTGTTGTTTACATCAAATATGTTAAAAATGATTATATCAGCGTTACAATTGGAAATAAGTACCATAAATGAACGCTATCCTTTAACACTATTCTAGGCCTTGTATACAATCTCTTCTCACCTCTTTTGGCATACTGATCTGGGTAAATAAGACAACACTGTCATCTCAATAGTTTGTTAGTAGTTTGAACGAAAACTGACTTTCCATAGCTAAAAGAGAAAACCATATTTAAACAAAGATTGGCATCACATAGTAGAGAAAACCAGATCTTTGCCTCAAAAATAAATAATCCTCATCAAAAGGCAAAAATAAGGAAAATACTTTGTAGCTCTCCAGCATGAAAATCAATGCTATTCACATGCTGTTATGATGAGGAAACTGGACTCCTGAGAATGGATGGCCGCCGAGTACACAAAGGGACTCCTACGTAGAGTAACCTAAGTAAGGCAAGGAGGAACACCAGATTCCCTTAGCTGAGTGGCCATTGAGCACATTACTGACCTTGTGATGCAGAGAACCACCACACAGATGACAGCAATCTGAATGGTCCCAATCACAGCTGCGATTAAGACATACTGAAATCGTACAGGGCCGGGAACAACGTACAGTACACTGTAGTCCTTTTTTTCACAGTGTTGTCCAGTATAACCAGCATCACACCTGGAAGAAAGGACAATGTCCAGTTACCTGTAGCTGCTGGACTCATTTTTATAGTCGGCCCGTACACATTTATCTTCATTGTGAAATTGGGGCTGTTTATTTCTCTCTTTAAAGAGATGCTACTTTGTAGATATGGCTTTCGACTATGTCCTTTCAACGAGATTTCTTTGTGTTTTTGGTTTCAAAGGTATGAGGTTTTCTTCTATACTTATAATAAGATTTTGAGGACAGGAGGGTTGGTACGTAGTTTGTGATGATGATATAGAGAAGCAGTGGATGTCCAGAAATACTATTCTTTCCATATTTTTTTTCAGATGAGTTTCACGTTTTATTTAACTTGTCCTTTAATCAACCTAAGTCGACATGATTGCTTGAGAAAAGGTTTGTTTCTGAGGATATGGGAGTAAATCGGGGCTATTTATTTATTTACTTTTGGATAAAGCATTCCCTTGCTACTGTGAGAATAAATGTTGAAAAATGTTTAGACCAAGGATACAGTAAGTGATTTCTTTAATTTGTTGATCATAAAGTTGCCTACTTATGTTAGAGAGCTAAATCTCAGTAGAAAAAAAAAAACAATTATGGTGTAAGCAACAGAGTTCTGCAAAATAAACCCATGTGCTATTCATCTGAGAATGAACACTGCTTCTCACTCACTCAACCCTCATCAGAAAGCATCAGGAGACCATCTGCGTGTTAAAATTAGCATTTGACAATGAAATGAAGAAACTGTTCACATAACAATACCAACAAGGGTCAACTTGTCATTGGCTTTGTGCGATTATTTTAGTACTTCACTTGGGATTTCTCCATTCTGGGGTCTTTCCTCTTTGCCTTGAAGGGTTTAATAATGGAGACCCTGCTAAGGATGACAAGGCAGCAGGACCAGCCTCTCAGCTATGTTGACTCTACCTGGCTTCACTGGAAGGTGCTAGTGTGTTCAGTTAAGGAAAATATAAAAGGAAGACAGTTCTCAAGGGGAGAGAGAGAGAGAGAGAAGAAAGAGTGAGGAGGAGGAGGAGGAGGAGAAGAGACAGAAACTCCTTTCGCTGTATAACAACACACAACCTATTTCATCATATGCCACTTGTAGATTCCTTTAATAAAAATACATTTGTTTTTCCACCTTGGGTTTACCATATTTTTACCATCTCAATAAATATGTTCTATTCATGAATATTCAGCACATATTTATATTTATTAACTAAGTCCAGACAAGCAATTTCTTTGTGTCTCAACTGAGTTAGAATCTGTGGAGGTATAGCTAATAACCGCACTATACAAGGTTTGTGGGTAGCAGATCCACAGAAATTAGTATGTGTCTAGCAAAACCAAGATTGATAAAATTGATTGGACACCTGAAGGACTTTGGAAAAGATGACCCCCCCAAAGCAACGACGTTATCTTATGTACCCTAAGTCCTCATCCATTCATTTCAGAAATATTTATTGACCTCCTGTTATGTGCCAAGAGCTATTCTATGACCATGGGAAAGAGCAATGAATAAAACAGAGGAATCTGAGTCTTTAAGAAGCTTGTAATGCCCAAAGTACAATTTGAAATTCTACCAGAAGAGTATACATAATGATATGTTACATAGTACTCAGGTATGTAAGGCACACACATTCCATGGTTTTCTAGTGGGTGTCTGTGTGTGTGTGTGTGTGTGTGTGTGTGTGTGTGTGTGTGTAGGAGAGTCAGTGAAAAGTTTTGCTGCTGATCACCCAGTCAGGCAGAATGCCATGCAATTCTTTGCAAACATCCAGAATTTAGTTCTCTGTGTTTACTTTATACATTTTAAAAATTAAAGAGTGAAAACATTACCTGCAAGATGGCTCCTGCATATTGATAGAATGCTCACACTTCCCATGCATGCAGAAACCATTGAAATGTTCTGGGCAAGGTATGTGGTGTTCTCTTGCACTTTCTTCTAACTTGTTCGCATTCTCTGTGAATACAGAAAAAAACAGGCACTCCTTGTAAATACTTTCTCAGCCCAGTAAGATCAACCAGTACATTAAGAAGCAAAGCTATGGTAGGCAAAGGTATTTAAAAGGGCAAGAACTAAAAGGCCATGCTTCAGAAGAAAGAGGAAGAATTGAAAGACAGACATCTTCACAAGTGTGTTTAGAGATGAAACTGCAAAATTACCCAGTGCTTTTCATGCTTTTATGCAATTTCTTCCATCTTTAATAGGCAGTGATGTTTGTATAAGTAGTCAGACAGCTTTAATTTTCCTTGTGTAGAGACTGTACATTGATCATAAAATAATTCAAGAACTATCTTATTTTTTGAATTTCAAAGCCCAGCATAATGTCCCTAAGAGTAAATGGCTGCAATACCTTGATACTTTCTCAGTGGGGTAGCTTAAAAGTTAAAATATAGCTGTGTTCAGTTGTTAAACAGACGTTTTCCAAAACTAAATGCAAATTGCAACAAACATATTCTTTCAGGGTTTTTTCATTTACTGTGAAGGGGAATTCTACTAGCACCCATACATTTTCTTATTGCCAAAATAAAACTATTGAAAGAGCAAATGTTATTTCAGAATCATTTATGGAGATACTAACACAGTACATATTGAATGCTCTAAGTGTATTCCAATGCATAATAGCTGGCCTATGTTAACAATGTGATGTGAAAGCTAAACTTACAATAAAGAAAAAATTTGTGTTCTAAAGTGAACACTTTCCCCTGTCATTAATAAGTTTTGTTTTCTTATGTTTCTACAAAGATACTAAAATATGTTTTCTGACCTTTAGCCCAAATATATTTGCTTCATATTTGTAATACTATCTCTAAATAGTCTTTGATTACATCATCTTATAATATCAAGTTTGCCTTTTTTGAGTCTTTTCCAAAATCTGCGACCTGACTTGACAAACTTTAAAATTCTTGCCTAAACACATGAAAAATATAATTGTCTTGATTTCAATCTGAGATACTCTTCAATCCACAGCAAGAGAAGTAATGGAAGCAGTGGTAATAGAAGATTAAAAATGAATTACTATTTTTATGAAATAAATTATTTCCTATTATTTCACATACAGGTATAGCTTTTATCACAGTGCATCCTTATAGTTTGGTACTGGCAGTCATGGATGATGCATATATTCATCAGGAGAAAAAATACCTTTAATATGGGTGAATTGGACAAATGCATTATTTATGTTTAAGCAGAGCTGTAAAATATCTATGATTTTAAGATCTAATTAGTCATCTGCAGAACTTTTAAGTTTGAAGTATATTGTTAAATATGTTAAGTGTTTTCCTGTGTAGGAATATTTATGCACATTTGTATGATGGGTAATATTTCAAATTACAGCTCAAATTAATCAAGGATTTATCATAAGTATGCTAGAGAGACTGGAGATGGCATTTAAATCATTCATTTGTCCTATATTTGTGTCTCTTTACCTATTTAGGTGATATTTTGTTTGTATTATATTCCTACTTTGATGATTATTGTTAAAATGAATGAACCACTTCCATGGAAAAGACTAAAAATATACAAAATTTTCTCTTTTGGTTTCTCCCATTCTTCCAAGGTACTTTAGAATTTTATGTCATGGTGTTTTTAGTAACAAATTACAGCTGTAATGAGCAAACACACAAAAATTGAAATAAATAATGTTGGGTGAATTTTCCAATATGGGAATATGTGACCAAAACAGAAGCAGGATGACGATGCTATTTTGATGCAGCTTGAGATGGCTTGTGGTCATTCATGAATCTGTGGTGAAGACTAGGCTCATTTGTTGCCGCTGCCAAGAGGCTAGAAGCTAGAGTGGTCAAACCATGCGCCTGCTGTTTAAAGGCGACTTTCACAGTAGGGTTTGCCAGCCTCACTGCTGATGTAACGGACCAGCACTGATGCTCACTCTTATTTCTGGATCTTCTCCCCATAACAAACTATTCAACGCTTCTATTTAGTGTTTGTTAGTAACCCTTTAGTGTTTCCACACACCTGCATGCAGGAGAATTTTCTGTTTAACTTCCCTCTACTTCAGTTATGCATTGTGATTTCAGGCATGGTATTTTTCAAACACATCTTATTAGGACTATTTTTCTTTTTGTCAGTTGCAAAAGAAGATCAAGAATTTTCTTAACTCAAAATCCATTTTTAGGCTATTTTATTTTTAACTCCATCCCTCGCCCCATACTGTTTTTGTTTCTGGATTTGTACCATATTCATAATTATGAACCGAAGTCCAAGGGCAAAGTAAGAGATTGTTTGAGTGAGGCTGCTGCCTTAGTGTAGTAGGAACCAGATATTTCCACAAAGTTCATTATCCAGACAGGATGATCACGTGTGAGGGCAAGAGTTTCCATCATAAAATCTGCTAATTAGTTTATACCATTCCTTATGAGCTTGGAGTGCTCTGTTATGTTGCTCGTAGGATACTGTCAAATAAGAAAGTTAGAGAGATCGAAAATAAGTGAGTAGAAGAAATGATCCCTGAGCAAGAAAATGAAGAATCATCAATATATGTAGTCAATCCAATCAAGTAAACCAGTTGTTGAAAACCTGAATATATAACCACTTCTAGTAATGCAATACACATATTTTAGAAACGAGATTTGAGTATATTAAGAAGAATAGAGACACAGAAAATCTAATATTCCAACCAAGTTTGTGTATGGACAATGGTATTTGTGACCCTGATGTTTATGCCTAGGTATTCAAGCAATCCTGAAGCACTTAAAGATTTAAAATCATCTAAAAATGATACTTTGGAGGTCTGTATGTTTCCTACAGTGGCTGATGATTTAGACATCCATTTCTCTGTCCTCCACTGAAAGAGGTTTAATGTAAGTTTTGTGCTCTTTCTGCTAAAAGAGATAGTGACAATGGTAGAAACTCTCCATGTTTTTGTGTAAAATCTTCAACTAGTTTCCTACTAAATATTCACAAATGATTTATTCTGAAAGGGATCATGACCCTGTTAAGAAACCATTTCTGGTATAATCTGAGTTAATTGCAGCAGAGCTAACACGGTTGCATGCCCATTGCAGGTCAATGCTCTAGTCAAGAGCTATAGAAGTGGGTCGCTCTGAAGCACAGCTACATGTATTGTTTCTATCCTGGCACATTCAGGGAAAGAGATGGGGGAGGGAGGCAAGAGACAGAGGGAATGAGGACTGGCAAGGTTTTAACTTTTCATAACTCAAGTAAGGGAAGTGGGTAGAAAAGGGGCAGAGCCGGGCATGGCGGTTTAGAGACTTAAATCAATATAGCCCAGAGTGTGTGTACGTGTGTGTTCAGCATTATCTCTGCCTTTTTCTTCCCCAAAAGCTGGAAGTAAGATGTTGTTCAGAGAATTAATCTATCAAAGCAACACATTATGGATTGAAGCAGAAATATGACAGTGTAAAACTTGCCTAAAACTATCCACGTATCCAAAGAAAGAATGTTTCCTGGGACAAGGGTTAGAGATTGGCAAAAGAAGCTTCTGAAAGTCATGTTCTCTATTCAAGTGCTCTCCAGGGTGGTGTTGCCCTGAGAAGCCAATCCGAACTTGAGAACCCAGAGTCCCAGGTGCAGAAATGGATGCACAAGACTATTAGTGTCTGATGCTGCTAACTATTCACTCAGTCAACGCATTTCCCTTGTTCTGATGCTCTGTTGTCTGAGCAGTTTTAAAATAATTTGATTTCTACGTAGCCTACAGTACCACCTGGATTTCTTATCCATTTGACAGTTGTATATTTCATATGAGTTGAATTGATTAGTTCTGACTTTCTGTGTATTTTTTTTTTTTTTGGCATAAGTCAGCTTTCTCCAGCCCACTCAGTTCTGGCGTTTTGTTAAGATCAAACTTCTGCACTTACAAGCTAGAGGACTGGCCGGGCCCGGCCCATGGTGCACTATAGTCTGGGAGGCCTTGTGGGGGCTGGTCAGATGATATTTCTCTGGAGATAGCACTACTTTGCTTTAACCAGGCCTTTCTTTGGAATATCTACAGCTCCCTGTGCCACTGATTTGCTTCTGTGTAAGGATTTCAGAGTTAAGTTGGAAAGATCCTAAACTAGAGGTAACATGGAGGATTCAGGAGATGTTTTAAGAGGCAGATTTCTACTGCACATTTTTAAGCAACTAGAGCCGTTCAGTAAGTGAGTGAGTAGTAGAGTGAAGTAGTGAGTTTCTGGTGGTAAAAAGAAGCCTTCTTACTACTGCTCAGATTCTGTAGTGTGTTACTGTGTAGGAGATTTGATTATTTCAGATCTCTAGGTTCTTTGAACTCTAAAAGTAATATTTATTTTTACTGCTAATGTTTACTTAAAATAAATTACCAATAAATATATACTGATATTTATTGTACAATATTATTTTTGATATGCTGGGAAAAAGAATTAAACAAGTAGGAACATTATTTAGGTGTAGTAAATAAAGGAAATAAATCACTTTGGCTTAATTATGGGGACATTTTACTTTATCAAAGGGCATACGATATCTTAAATATTTACAATGTCTATAGTTCGGACATTCTAGCATAAAGTGAACTCTTTTATGCATTATCTTCCTTTGCAGGAACAATATGTTTGTGGATTAAATTCAATTTCTTATTTTATTTTATTTTTTGTTTTGGGAACACATATATTTAGTAAAATTGCAAAGAAAAACAAGGAAATAGTAAACACAAAATTTACAGTAATGCTTAATTTTGAAGGCAAAAGAGAGGCAATGGGAGAGACTCGATTTTTTTGGGGGGGATTGAGTAGTTCTTTTTTTTAAATTTTATTTTATTATGTTATATTAGTCACCATACATTACATCATTAGTTTTTGATGTAGTGTTCCATGATTCATTGTTTGCGTATAACACCCAGTGCTCCATGCAGTACGTGCCCTCCTTAATACCCATCACCAGGCTAACCCATCCCCCCTCCCCCCTCCCCTCTAGAACCCTCAGTTTGTTTCTCAGAGTCCATAGTCTCTCATGGTTCGTCTCCCCCTCCAATTTTCCCCCTTCATTTTTCCCTTCCTTCTCCTAATGTCCTCCATGCTATCCCTTATGTTCCACAAATAAGTGAAACCATATGATAACTGACTTTCTTTGCTTGACTTATTTCACTTAGCATAATCTCCTCCAGTCCCATCCATGTTGATGTAAAAGTTGGGTATTCATCCTTTCTGATGGCTGCGTAATATTCCATTGTATGTATGGACCACATCTTCTTTATCCATTCATCTGTTGAAGGGCATCTCGGCTCTTTCCAGTTTGGCTATTGCGGACATTGCTGCTATGAACATTGGGGTGCATATGGCCCTTCTTTTCACTACATCTGTGTCTTTGGAGTAAATACCGAGGAGTGCAATTGCTGGGTCATAGGGTAGCACTATTTTTAATTTTTTGAGGAACCTCCACACTGTTTTCCAAAGTGGCTGTACCAACTTGCATTCCCACCAAGAGTGTAAGAGGGTTCCCCTTTCTCCAAAACCTTTCCAACATTTGTTGTTTCTTGCCTTGTCAATTCTTGCCATTCTCACTGGTGTAAGGTGGTATCTCAGTGTGGTTTTGATTTGAATTTCCCTGATGGCTAATGATGATGAACATTTTTTCATGTGTCTGTTAGCCATTTGTATGTCTTTGAAGAAGTGTCTGTTCATGTCTTCTGCCCATTTTTTGACTTGATTATTTGTTTGTTGGGTGTTGCATTTGAGAAATTCTTTATAGATCTTGGATACCAGCCCTTTATCTGTAGTGTCATTTGCAAATATCTTCTCCCATTCTGTGCGTTGCCTCTTTGTTTTGTTGACTGTTTCCTTTGCTGTGCAGAAGCTTTTTATCTTGATGAAGTCCCAAAAGTTCACTTTTGCTTTTGTTTCACTAACTTTTGGAGATGTATCTTGAAAGAAGTTGCTGTGGCCGATGTCAAAGAGGTTACTGCCTACGTTCTCCTCTAGGATTTTGATGGATTCCTGTCTTACATTGAGGTCTTTCATCCATTTCGAGTTTATCTTTGTGAATGGTGTTAGAGAACAGTCGAGTTTCATTCTTCTGCATGTGGCTGTCCAACATTCTCAGCACCATTTATTGAAGAGACTGTCTTTTTTCCATTGCATATTTTTTCCTGCTTTGTCGAAGATTATTTGACCATAGAGTTGAGGGTCCAATCTGGCTCTCTATTCTGTTCCATTGGTCTATATGTCTGTTTTTGTGCCAGTACCATGCTGTCTTGGTGATCACTGCTTTGTAATATAGCTTGAAATTGGGCAACGTGATGCCCCAGTTTTGTTTTTCTTTTAAATTCAATTTCTAACATCATGCTTTAACATCACAAATTATCTTTGACAAGCACAGGCACATGAGTATTGCCATCTCATTTGTTATGTTTTTAACAAGCTTTTCCTGTGGGCAAAGTGGGCCACAACTTTTCTGGAAAACTAAAATTTTCCATTTTGAATATATTTGTATAATACTTCCATTTTTTTTTCCATTTAATAATGGCACAAGGAAACCCCTTGTATTCATGCACTTGCACACCTGTTGGGATTACTCGATTTTACCTGTCTCCTACTTACTGCCATAGTGCCAAAGCCATTTGAAAATAAGAAAAAAAATTCTTTCTTTCTATTATATTTATATTGTGCCTGGGACAGAATCAAATTATGAATTTGGAAGTGAAGCCATGATTGTTCCCGTTGTGTTGATTAGAGCTGGTTTCAGAGAAGATATAGAATTCTTAGGATTTCCTCTCCTTATCAGGTATAAACGTATGAGGTGCAGTAAAGCCTCATATCTAGCTTGAGTTGCAATAGTTTTTTAAAGACCAGAAAAGCATTCCTATTGAACAGGTTCTGAATGTAATGCAATAGGAGTTCTTGCAACTTAACAAATTCCATAATAGCTTTACCTGCTGTCATAGTTTCTTCAAGGCACAGATGAGTAGATGAGAAAGGTCTCTCCTTTTTTAAGCCTCTAAGACAGAGACTCAAATGAGAATGCCAGCTACAGGTGACTGGCGAGTGCAAGGGACACGAAAGCATTTCAGGACGCAATCAATTCTCAAGTTTTGTAAAGAGCAGAGACTCAGTCACAATGTTCCTAGTTATTTAATCTCTGTTAAAGATTTGGAAAAATAACTTCAAAACAGAAACCAAGTCCTTTGCTACAAATGCAATATTTCTTCTACCAGTTGAACCTATTTTTTTCAGAAGAGTCATTGAAACTATTTGGATCCAAAATTTTCCCAGTTAGGCAGTGATCTGGGTTGGGAGTAGGATGGCAGAGATTGGGAGAAATTCTTTCTTACCCCACCATCGATTAGGCACTATCCATATTACCACTTGTGTGTATAAATTTCCTATTGGACATACAAATTAAAATAAAGCAGAGGAAAACTAATTTTCATGTTACTACATTCTCAGGCAAGGCCTTAATGACTTTATTCAAAAATTGCTTGAATTTAAATTGGGAAAAGTACTAGCATCTGAAATAGAATAGTAATTTGGAGACTGGAGTGACTGAAATGCAACAATATTGCACGATTATTTGCATGGGATTTTATTATCTCAGTTTCTACTGGTAATATATTTACATAGATAAAAGCTGAGAAATCTGTACAATCTTGGAAAGAAACTTGTATGTAAGCATTTTAACTTATGACATCCAAATACAGTTATTATAACTCCAGGACTTGGCATCACAAGGCTAAATCACAGATTTAGCTATAAATTCTGGACCTCCAAAAATATATATCTTATATGTATATGATATATATATATAATATAAAATAAATATATACTTACCTGTTTATTATTAAAAGAAAAATAAGCAGATTTTTAGCCATTTGCTCTATCCTCTGCCCTGAAATGCCCTGCCTGGCTTCGGATGGCAGAGTCCTCAAAAGCGTGAGGGAGCAGGCTACTGGGAGAAACTGTACTCGGCCTCTAATGGTCCTTTTCAAACTTCACCATTTAGTCAAGAGCCTATTAACTCTCAGCAAGTGGGTAACTCCTATAGGTTTAGAGGATTTAGCTTGAAGACCTTTTAAAAATATAGTATTTTATGGAACTTTAGATGTCTTTGACAACACTTCATAAATATCAGGCCTTGAGAAGAGGTAGGGATCATTAACCTCTCAGGAGTCCAGAGCTGGAGTTGCCTTAAGCTTATCTGGGGCAATTTGCTAGAGCTTTCCCCACTGAGCTTTTGCTGCAGCCACCCTTCTTACTTCCAAGCTGTTCTTTGACGACAAAGTTTACTACAAACTTTAGAGAAAGAAAAAAAAATACAGGAAGCCATTTTATGTCAAGAATATGCCCCTTCCTTTCTTTCTTTAGTCTTAAACTAAATCTATACATTTCTGGCCAAGTTAATTTGCTCAGTGGCTGACTGGGCATCCTTTCTTAGTGAGCCTGTTCAGTGACAATGCTGAAAATGACAGAGCAAGTGACAGACGGTTCAGGTCCTGTTCACTTCTGCCTTCTGGGCTATGTGAGTGAGCCATTTTTCCCTTCATGGGCTGAATTTGCAGAAATGGTTAAATCTTTCGGATAAACCTTTCTAGGTGACACATTTGTTTTCCTCTGTGACTCTGAAGTTATTAACCAGCAGAGAGTGAGGAGGATTTAGGCTGGAGCAGTCACTGAAGTGCAGCAGAAATAAAGGTTTTAATAATGTCAATAGGACAAAAAATGGCTTTTAGTAATTTGTTAAATGAATATTTCTTGAGTACCTACTATGTGTCTGGTGCTGTGCTATGCACTTTATGTAACATATTATATCTATTGGTTGTCTCCCCATGATTTTGTGTGTTGTCTTCTAAACATAGCCAAGAAAACAGATTTGCAAGACAAGATGATGATAAATATTATCTACATTTACTGGAGAATCTACAACATGCCCAACATTGTTAATACTTAACATGATAAAAATGTATTCCTTATTACAGCTCTTTAAGGTAGATTTATAAAAATCCCATTTTGTGTAAATGAAGAAACATAAGCTCAAATAGGTTGAATTGCTTATCTTAGAAATTTACAGGATCAGTAAGCAGAACCGGGGTCAAAGCCAGCTCTTGCCAGTGTAATATGCAGACCATGTAGTTAAGAACTCATTAAAAAGAAGACAGTATCTGGCCTCCATATCTTATTTATTGTTTTCCCTTTATGATTTCTGATTCTTTATCCCACATGGATCCTACTGCTGCTCTGAAAATCAGTTCTTTTTTTTTCTTTTCTCTTCCTCCTCTCCTGGGAGACAGATTTTGTCAGAGGGCAAACCATCATGAATCCCAACTTCTCCATCCTCCTCAAGAGCTCTCTCCATCAGTGATCTCCTTCCTCTCCTGTATCTTCAATTCTCCTTCATTCTTTGCTCCTTGCCACTAACACTTAAACATTTTCGAATGTCTTCCTTCTTAAAATAAGAATTTACAAACTTCTCATAATGCATGTGCCTTTGTAGGCCTCTTGTCTTCCTTCTCTTCTTCTTAAGAAGCTAAACTTCATAAAAGTATTGTCTCCACTCCTGTTTCTTTACTTCCTGCACTAACTTCCATTCACTATTTACCCATGGCTCTCTGGTCAGCCCTTCAGAAAAACTGCTGTGACTGCAGTCAACCCACAGCATCTTTCAAGATAAAACTAGTAGTCTCTTCTCCGATTTCCAATGTCCTGATCTCTCAGTAATTTGATACAGCTGACCACTTCCACCTTTTTGAAGGTTTCTCTTCCTTAGACTTCCACACTAGGTTTTGGTTTTTGTTGGTTATTTTTGGGGGGGTTTTTATTTCCTAGACTATTTTGTAGGCTTTTGTTTTCCAACAGATTCTTCAAGTATTGATGCTTTCCTAAAGTTCTTCTCTTTTTACACTTTAATCATTCTCCCTGCAGGAGCCCATACTAACTCACCTAAATGCCTCTGATTTCCAAATTCTGATTAGTCAGCCTAGATCACCTTTTCTGAGTCTTAAAAGGCTAACCTGTGTTGTGAGATGACAAGAAAGGACACACATTATGGGGTGTTCCTAAATTTATTTGTTTAGCGAACCTCTCTTACAGGAACATTTTGTGGGACTGTTCCACCAGACTCCATTCTGGGAAACGCTGCATTGGACCATGGCATCTTTGGATTTTTCACATAATGACACACATAAAAAATGATAACATTTGGTTTTAGGTAAAAGAAGGAGACCACCATCCTGGGGACTCTAGCCACCCAAGCTTCCTGAAAGCTAAGGTGGATTGATGAATTAACATACCAGTTACTCATTCAGGGCACATAAGAAAGCTTTGCATTAGACTATACGTTCCCTTAGGGCAAAGACTATGTACTGTTTACTGTAACATCTCCAGGGTATAGAACAAGGACTAGCACAAAATAGGTGTTTAATAAGTAATATGAATAAATGAATAAATATTATAGGCATAGGCAATATATATGGAAGCCACAGGTACCTTGGTGTGGCAGCTTTCAAAAGATTAGTGCCTCTTAGTTGTTTGCCTCAAACAGTCAGCTGCATTTCGGTAACGTGTCCTTAAAGTCATAGACAATCCCTACTTTAAATGACAAGGTAAGGGATGCCTGGGTGGCTCAGTTAAGTGTCTGATTCTTGATCTCAGCTCAGGTCTTGATCTCAGGTCGTGAGTTTAAGCCCTGCGTTGGGCTCCATGCTGGGCATAGAGCCTACTAAAAAAAATGGGGGCACTTGGGTGGTTCAGTCGGTTGAGCGTCCGACTCTTAATTTCGGCTCAGGTCATGATCTCAGGGTCTTGGGATCAAGCCCTGCATCTGGCTCCGTGCTCGGCAGAGAGTCTGCTTGAGGTTCTCTTTCCCTCGCCCTTTCCCTTTGCCCCTGCCCCTTCTCAAATAAATAAGTAAATCTTTAAAAAAAAATGACAGGTAAGGTGCAATTTGGTGGAGAGCCCTAGTGTACTCACTAGAATGTATGTATTCAGTATGACAGGAATAGATGCACAAGTAAAAGCCATATTTGCTGTGCATCTTCAATCTTCTTCAGTGAAAGACAAAAGGCTGGAGAGCAAAAATGTGTTGCTAACCATAAAAGACAAGAAAGATACCTGTAAATGACTTTAAAGTGCAAATATAGGCAATTGATGGGTTGATGAGTTTGCACATTTCTCTTGTATGATGTCATGGCCCAAAAAGGGCAATTAGAGAATTTATGGTGTAGATTTGGATTCATTTGCAAAGTTGGAGTACTGCCATATGTTAGTACTTGACCAGATTAATGTAAGTGATTCTCATTGAAAGGGTTAGAAGGTACACCATCTTTTCTAATATTCAGTGATGAGACAAAATAATTTTAAGAAACAAAGGTAGTTGATTGTGCTATGAGTATTTCTGAAAGTTGGTTTAACATTTCAAATTAGCATTCTAAATAAAACAAAATAAAAAAGTCATGGAGTCAATTCTAAGCAGAAGTTTATAGTTTTTCTAAGAAGTAATTTCTGAACATAGCATAGCCTCTGAACAGTTTAATGGAATTGAAAAGTTATTGTTTTGATGGTATTTCTCTATTATATCTTAGTCTACAAATCAAGTATCTTTGTGTTTAAGCAGAATAAGACAGCTAATAAAGGTGGTATTGTTTCCTAAAATAAAACTTTTAATGAGGTGATAATCCATCATAGATTTCTGTGTAGTTTCTCCATTTAACCTCTTACATTAGAGATATGATAATACGAATTAACAAGTCTTTCTCATGCCCGGTATTATACACTTTTTTACCCTGAGTAAAACTTTCTGTCTAATGGTTATTTGGTAATATAATAACCAAATATTTTATTAGTTACTGTACTGGGTAGAATAATGTTCTGCCTCCCGCCTGCCCCAGAACTCATGCCTACCTGGAACTTCAGAATGCAATCTTATTTGGAAATACATAAGCAGTTCAGATGAGTTCATACTGAATTAGACTGAACCCTAAATCCAATGACCGTTCTTATAAAAAGGCTACATGAAGACACACAAGTGGATAGTCAGGTGAAGATGGAAGCAGAGATCAGAGCTATATTGCTACAAGCCAAGGAATGCAGGAGCCACCAGAAGCTGGAAGAGGCAAGGAAGGAGTTCCTCCCTCTTTGAGCCTTTGGAGAGAGTGTGGCACTGCCAACACCACCTTGATTTCAGACTTTTAGTCTCCAGAACTATGAGATTATAAACTTCTGTTTTTTTAAGTCACCCAGTTCATGGTAATTTATTATGACAGCCCTAGCAAATTAATACAGTTACAGTTAAGCAATCAAGCCCTTACACTAATGAAATATATTTTCTAATAACCTATATGGGACCAGTGAAAATGAGCTGAAAGATTGGTTTCAGTCAGTATGTGACTAGGGCAGTCTCAGTTTATGTTTATTTTTCCAGCATAATTTTACTCTCAGAATCTTCTGAGTTTGGGTGATAAATAATATGATTACCTTAGTTTAAATTTATGTTGAAATATCCGTGGTTCATTGCATTTGTAACACAAAAACTATGTAAAGGTGCTGATATGTCAAAGGATGCTAATCACCCCAGTAAAGAAGAATTTTTGAGAGAAGAGGAAAACTTCATGGAAGGGGCTACATTTGTTTTTGACTTATTAATTCATCTTGTAAGAAAGGCAGTTATCTTACATAATCATTTTGTCATACAACAAATGATGCTGCATTTTACCTTTATTAGAAAGAAGCAAATGACCAAGAATCAAACTGACACCAAAGACCTTCCAAACAAAAAATTCCACGTCACAGGTGGGGTATGCTCTCGCACTCTCTCTTGATCTGCGATTTCAAAATGCCTGAATAGATAGTGCTTTATGGAATTCTTACTCATTAAGAAAGTGTTAGTTTATTTAGCATCTTCTGTTTAAGAAGGATGGGAATTTATAGTACTCCATTAAGAAAATTTGAACATTAAATGTTCTTTGAAGTGTTATCCTTCAGTAAAAGGCAAATCTTTTAAATCTAGGACAGTTCATTCCCCAAATATTTTAAATAGCTATGGGTTCATTCTCTCTCTTTCCCTTCTTCCCCGTTTTGAATAACGGATTTGCTTCTGGTACTTCCTTAATTTCCGGTCAGTGATAACTCTGAGTACAAAAAGCTGCTCTAGAAATAGTTAAGGATGATGTGTGGATCTTAGCTTCTTTCCACTTGGACAGCATTTAGGGCTTGAAATTAGTTCTAAATGGTACTTTGTGGTATCCAGTGTTAGTTTACCTTTTAACAAGTCTAACACACTCCCAGTGTATAATTTACACTCTCCAAGTACACGGTTAACCACTCAAGAAATCAATAGGGGTTATAAAACATGTACAAATTTGAATTTGGAGAAAGTCAAACACCTATTTTATTTGTTAGAAATAAAACAGCCGACATTTAGAATTGGAGCTTATGAGGAACCATTTATTTTGAAATAGAAAAAGCCCAAAATGACTCTGTCCAGAGATGGGAGTGGAATATGGCATAGATAATTCAAATAAAGCACCTCACTCGTTCTATAATGAATGCTATCAGTATCAACCCATGACTTTTGGCTCTTGGTGTGTGACTATGTAGAGCTTTGGATCCGTGGTAGATAAGAGACATATTTTCTCTTATGATGTTTGGAATTTACTAGATCTTGGTCATATCTATGCCAAATTAATTCATCAACTTATTTGTTCAATTAAAAATATTGACTGATCTCCTCCTATATGCCAATTACTACAAGCATAGAAAATACAGTGGTGAGTCGAACAGACAAAATTTCTCTCCTGAAGGACATACATATTAGACAGACAGAGATGGGCAGCCTACAGAATGAAAAACAAAAACCCAACATCTCAATTAGAAATGTTACAGGGAAAAATAGCGTGTTCAGATATAGCAGACTAGGGTGGGAGACCTACTTTAGAGAGTAAGGGAAGGCATAGTAGAGAAGGAAGGAGGAAGAAGAACTGTCCAGGAGAAGAGCCTTGGGAAGATTCTTGGCCTAAGTGAACGATACAAATGGAAAAATACGCTAATGTAGGGAAGAGGTGTTCCAGGAACCAGCATTGTGGCTAGCGTGGAGGGTGTCAGGTGGAGTAGAAAGAGGGCCAGGATGAATTAGAGAATCAGTGAGTTCCTTTTTACATAGAACTTTGTAAGCCATGTTAAGGAGTACAAATTTAAAATGCAGTGGGCAACCCTTTGATAGTTTTGAGCAGATCTGACTGATAGGGAAAAGAGATCATCAAGGGGAAAAAGAAAGGACAAAGAGCAAATAGGAGACCATTGTTGTAGTGTGGGTGAAAGACAATTTCTAAGTCTTGGACTTGGGTAGCAGCAATGAAGGGAGAAAACGAAACAACAAAACTTCTATTGCACATAAACCTGAAAGGTAGACTGAAAATGATTTGTTTGTGAATTGTAACATGGGAGGAATGAATCAAAGATGACTAGGTTTTTGGCTTGTATATCTGGGTAGTATCTTTTTTGTGTAATGGAGGAGACTGAAGGAGAATCAATTAAGCACTGATGTATAAACACGATGGATCTCTGATTATGATTTTTGAAAACTATGTTTATGTTTGGGTATGTATACAACATAATTGATGTTAACTGGAATAAATTCATAGTTTAGTAAGAAAATTATTAAGGGGTGAAATGGTGAAATGTCTATTAATAATATTAAGCAAGTTTTTGATTATTAAATGGAAATCTTTAGTAGGTTGAAGGACATCTGAAGTAGGAGGAAGGACATTTATAATGGTCTACAAGGGATTTCAAGATGTAAATTTAAAGACAAGATAAAAAATATCATGAAATGAAAAGAAAAATTAGTGAAAAAACATCACTGACGAATGCTTTTAAGCAAAGCACTTTTCTTTCTTTTTGAAAAAATTATCACAAGAAAATATAAATTATTTAAAGATAAGTTTTTGTCTTCAATTTCCATTTTATAAAATAGGTTCCATTTTGGCCAATAGATTATTGAATTATATTATTATTTCACTCTGTTTAATGATTTGTATTTTTTAAAGTTTTTTTGTAGCTATTATTTTATATGTGACTGCAACACCCCTAAGCATTAGGTAATGAATGTGAATGTATGTGTGTGTGTGTGCATGTATCTTTTTTCCTCGATATATTAGGAGGTAGAGACCAGAAATATTCAATTATTCCCTAATGTCATACAGTAGCTCAAAGGCAGAAAACTAGCTCCAGAGGCCTTGTGTTCTCGTTTTTTTAAATGAACTTTTTTTTAGAATAGTTTACATTTATAGAAAAGTTACAAAGATCGTACAAAGAGTTCTCATATACCCACAACCCAATTTTTCTGTGTTTCCCTTCTTAATCTGGAGTTTTCTTCTCAATTTTTCAGTGGTAAAAGATTGTCTTAGAGTTGTACATGTAGAGTTAGGGGACTAGATGAAAGAGGCAGTCATCTGGATAATTCCAGGCCAGAAAACAATTTTGTCTGAAAGATATAGATAATTGAGACAGAAATGTTTTTTTCTTTTTTTGCCTGGAGAGATCCCTATGATTGCCTTCCTCCTCCACTTGAATTTGTAGGTATAGCTATGACTATAGGTGTTTCACTTACTAATGGGAAACTGTGTATCATTCATTGTGAAGAATGTGAGGTTTGTGAGAGGGCTAAATTGCTTAGTTTCTATATTTTTTTCTTAAAAATAAAGTATATTGGGTATTTTTCATTATAAAAGCAATTCATATTGATTTAAGAATAGTAGAAAATATAGAAAGTAAAAGAAGGATAGAAAGTCCTCATTGTTTACAATCTAAAGAAAACCACTGTCAACATTTAATTTATTTACTTCTAGCCTTTTTACTACATGTATTGTTTGGGTCTGTTTACTTAGATTAGACGATACATGGGACATTATTTTTTTTTAAGCTTTATATCAGGCTGTGTCTAAAATCTGATAGGAAATAGTAGGACAGTTCAGTTGTTCAGCACGGTATCTGATAAGTAGGCCCTTTAGTCTATCTGGACAAGAACTCTATTAAGAGTTCTTCTGGACAAGAACTCAGCTTATGTTAGTTGGGCAGGGGCTGAGAGTGCAGAGGCCAGAATTTAAGATATCATTGGTGGAAAAGAAAATGTACAAACTTTCGAAAAACTAATATGGTATTATACATAAGGAGGCTTGGAAGCAAAAACTCATATTATGAATAAATCAACTGCAACATCCTTTATAAAAATGAAAACTGGGAAACTACCAACATTTTCAGCAATAGTATAATATAGTTAAGTAAGTTGTGCCGTAACTAAATGATAAAATATTGCTCAAGTAGAAAAAATTGTGAAGGCTTTTGGTGACATAGGAAAATGAGTAGGATACTAAAATATATAATATGTGCAAAATACAAAAATCTGGAAAGAAATCACCAAAATTTTGACAGCTATTTTGGCAGTCAGTATCTCTGGGTAGCAGAAATAATTTCCTATAATATAAATATTTTATTTTTACAAAAAATACACTAATTAAAAAAATAAAAGTATCAAGTGATTCTTCCTTTTTGTGTGTGCGGGGAGATTAAAAAGGAATGATTTGGTCTTTGAGTTTAAGAATTTACTCTTACAGGGCACCTGGCTGGCTCAGGTCATGATCTCAGGAGCCTGGGATCGAGCCCCACATAGGGTTCCCCCACTCAACAGGGAGTCTGTTTGTCTCTCTTTCTCTCCTTCTGTTCCTCCCCCAACTCATGCCCCCTCTCTCTCTCAAATAAATAAATAAAATCTATTTATCTATTATCTATCTATCATCTATCTATAAAAAATTTACTCTTATTTGATTAGCTTAGATTTAAGGCTTTTTATTACCTATTAACAACATCTCATAGTAAAAATGTGAAATCATACTTCCCTTAGCTTATTAAAACTTCAATATTCACCATCTTCGTGTCCTCATACTGTTTTTAGAAAACAGATTGTCTAGTTCCCAAACTTGACTGAGTGTATTTCCATGCCCTTGGAGCTCTACAATGTTTTCTATCATAGTTGGCAGTGCCAGGGATGAACTAATTGTTTTTGAGGGTCAAAACTTCTTTCATATCTCTATTTTTTTATTGGTCTCAGGTCACTGGAAGCATACTACAGTGTCCTGACTGTGCTTAGACTTGACAAGACTGTCCTTTCAGAGCCCTGCCAGGCTTAAACACATACAGTGTGGGAATCCTTGTCTGAGAGTCAGAACAATGAATCTTCCACATCAATTAAAGAAGATCAGTTTATATAGAGAAGATGAAGTATGCCCAGCAGAGGAACAGCTTTGCAGAATCCCAAGATCCCATCTGTCTTTGTGCTAAACAAAGTTGGACCCATACAAACCTTTTATCATCTTTTCAAGCTAGGTCATTCCAAAGAAATTAGGAGCAAAATATGAGCATGAAGTGCTTTAGGCACACTCATTTCTCTCTTATTCTCTAAGGATTTATCAGTTTCTCTGAAGGGTAGTGAACATAAGGCACGTTTGCTGTTAGTCTCATAATATACAACTGATATGTTATATGAGTCAAAGAGTTTTGTAATTGACAGTGATTTTTGGTAACACTGAAAATAATGTCATTTCTCCTACAAATGAGGAGTTATGTCAAATTAAGTTCAAGATCTAGTTCCTGCACCTACCAGTTGTGGATTTAAAGCAAGCCACATACCCCTCTGTGGATCAGTTTCCTCACCTGCAAAATGGGGATGATAATAGGGTTTGCATCACAGGGTTACTGTGAGGAATAAATGAGAATATACACATAAAACCCTCCAAAGAATAGCTAGCAAATAATAAGCACTTAATAAACTTTTTAGTTATTATTAGTTATTGTCATCACGTGTCCTCATAGTCATGTTTTAAAACATATTATCTAAAGGAACCAAACAAGAATGAAGCAATAGACCTAGAAACATTCTCTGTATCCTTGCAAGTCATTTTGCTTTCATTTTACTGTCATGCACATCTGTGGAGAGATTCCCTGGCTCACATTTACAAGAGATTGTTCAGCAGAGGGAAAAATGCAGACTTTGGAACAGAGAGAGCCCAAATCTCAGCATGAACATTTAATATTGTTAATGGTCTTCTGGCAAGTGACTTCCCTTCTCAAAGCTTCTGTTTCCTCATCGAGAAAGAGGGAAACAGAAAACCAAAATGGCAAATACAACGTGACATGATGACTGGGTAAAGGGAGAGCATGTGGAAGAATTTATGCCCAGACTCCAGGGTGAAAGTAGGGAGTGAAGGGCCTCTGCTTCACCATTTTTAAAACGGTTGAAATGATGGTCCTACACATGAAAACTTGTGAGGCAATAAGATTGCAGGCTTGGGAGCTTGACTTAATGTGTGGGTTCAATTTTGGCCCCCCCACACCGCACTCCCCAACTCTGTGACCACAACCACGTTATTTAACCTTTATGAATGTCTGTAAAATATCTATAAAACATTTAAAGCAATGTCTGGCCCACAGTAAATACTCAATAAATTATAGTTCTTTTTAACTAATATGCAAAATGAGTAAATGATCTTCTAAATATAAAGAAGCATTTATTAAGCTCAGTGCCTGGCACATAGTAAGTGCTCAGTAAATGAAAGTAGCTGTCTTAATCATCTTCATTCCCAGAGGAAGGTTATCTAAGCTGAAACATGAAGAATACATAAGAATTAGACAAATGAAAGAAGCATGTGAGTATTCCATACATATATACAAAAACCCAGATGGCAGATAGAACATGGTTTGTAGGGAAACTGGCAGTTTCTGGAGCATAGGGTAAAGGAAGTGAGGGTAGGGGGTGTGGATTAAGGAGTGCGGTACATGTCATAAGAGCTATCACATCATCCTGCTCCAAAGTAGGCACCCACCAAAGGGCACATGAAAATACGTGTAGTGTCCCCACTCATGGAGAGGATGCCTCTCCATCAGGAACTGCAGTTCCACTGTCATGCTGATCTTAGCCAACCTTTGAAGATATGCTGTTGCTGGTGTTTTATGGAAGAGATTCAGTTATATTCAGTAGTAGATACTTGCAAGGGCTCTGTGAAGATGAAGGAGCCCTCGATAAAAGCCAGGGGGTAGGATTATAGAGTCAGTAAAGATATACTTCATTTTGACAATCTACAAAGGAGACAAAGCCATGGTGTCTCTATCTCTAATAAAATAATCTCTCTTCCATGAAGTCTTATGAAAGACATGGAATTATCTCTTGGCAAAGCAAAAAAAAAATGTATAACAGATTTAGGTCATTTTTCAAACTAAAAGCAATATTAATAGTGTAATTTGAATCACTTATTAATAACAAATCTTATGACTTGAAACGTATTCTTATGTCTTAAATACAAGAGTTGCTGACTCAGTATGATCTATTCTGATGGGAAACAAGTTTGTTACAAGAAGATAACATCTATATTCCACTTTTAAAAATAACTTTATGTTTTTCTATTTGATGGAATGATGAGATTCTGTAATACATTGGAAAAAACACGCATGATATTCATTCATTGTGGCAGTGTATCATAATTACTCAGCTTCCTTTTATCATTAATAATGGAAGACTGTGAATAAAAACATACTAATATCCACCAGATGTTCAGAAAAACATAAATATCTCCAAATGTCAGCAAATTTTATCAAAAAGTCAACAAAATTTTGTCTACTTCTTTTTCCTTTTTTAGTTTTCTGAACATGTTCTTTGATATGATATTTTCAATCCTCATAAAAGATTTGCTTTTGGTTTCCTTAATATCTGCCCCAAGAGACTGACTACATAGTTCAAATGTAGCCAACATACATCTTGCTACCCTTTTCCCTATTACTCTATATGCCAAGAGGCAGGCTGGTGTAATAGAAAGAGATCAGCCAGCCTTGTGGTCAAAGAAGTATCAGTGTACACATTTTCTCGACTTCTTATGGCTAGGCGACCTTGGGAAAATTGTTTAAACGTTCTGAGCTTAAATTCCTTTATCTTTACAATGGTGATAATAATTCTCTCTTTGAAGGGTCTTTTCAAAGAGAAGCACTAATAAAATGCCAAGCATTCAGCCATATTCAATAAAAGGTAGCAATTATATCACTCATCTGAAGACCATTCTGATTTCTTGGGTTCCTCTGACTATTGCATTTTCCCTTTTCTTCCACACTGATACCTTAAGCCTATTAAAAAGTTTTTTTTCTAGTGTTTCCCTTCAGTAATCATTCTAGAAGCTTACTCTGTTAGCCCCAGCGCCCTCATAAATATGCTGTGCAAGGATGAAGGCAGGCTTCGTTATGCTTTTTAACACCCAACATGCAATTTTGATGCAGGCACTACCTGACAGATTTCTGGTAGCTCCTGCTGTTGGGTAAACACAATTCCCACATGGACTCCATAAAACGGCTAGTAAGAGTTGCATAAGACAATTTATTAATTTTTCTTTTTCCTGTGATGAACTCTATAGTTTTAACTTGGAAAGGAACAAATGACCTTTTAGTAAAAATAACCCTGGGTACCTGGTCCCCATGAACGGGCTGCCTGTTCAGATGAGGCTAATTAACTTTTCCAGAAGCAAGGAGCACCCTAGTGGTGCAGAAAAAATATACTTTGTAGAGTGGTACCCTGGTGTCCTGGAAGGATAATTCATTTAATATAAAGGAGTTATTTATCCCCAACTGGTAGTTTACATGCTGTGGTTTACTAGAGGGATTTTTCCAAAGTAACCATTTTGTACCAAGGCAATGGCACAAATATGAAATAGCAAATAGTTAAGAATTAGAAGTCTTTCTTTTTTTTCTTTTTTTCTTTTTTTTAAAGATTTTATTTGTTTATTTGACAGAGAGAGACACAGCGAGAGAGGGAACACAAGCAGGGGAAGTGGGGGAGGGAGAAGCAGGCTCCCCGTGGAGCAGGGAGTCCAATGCCGGGCTTGATCCCAGGACCTGGGATCATGACCTCAGCCGAAGGCAGAGGCCTAATGACTGAGCCACTCAGGCGCCCCATTAGAAGTCTTTCTAATACAGTCTTTAAAATTTCACATGAAAAACAATCTCTGGCATAGAGGTTAAGTGTAGAAGACATCATGAGGCCCTTGATTTCTATGTCAATATTTAGAAGGAAGCAAATACTTGATAGGAAGTTGTCTCTCTCTCCCCCCACCCCACTTTTTTTTTTTTTAAAGATTTTATTTATTTATTAGAGAGCGAGAATGAGAGATAGAGAGCATGAGAGGGAAGAGGGTCAGAGGGAGAAGCAGACTCCCCGCCGAGCAGGGAGCCCAATGTGGGACTCGATCCCGGGACTCCAGGATCATGACCTGAGCCGAAGGCAGTCGCTTAACCAACTGAGCCACCCAGGCGCCCCACCCCACTTTTTTTTCATCTGTGAGTCCTGTTTCTTCTAGCTGGTTCATTTCTATTACTAGTCAAGTATTGTGGGATTTGATTTCATTTTGGTTTGAATTTGGCCAGGTGGTCTATGACCTGAAGGGCCACAAATGTATTAAGAGGTAGTGAAGATGTGTTCTTCCATGTCTTAACTCATTGCTACTCTATCAGTTTATTTTATTTTGATACAGAAATTGGCTGATACTATACAAAATCTCCCTTTCCTGGAATTCAGAGAGCAGCTTATTTATATGTAGATGTAGCTATATGACATTTTCAAATGCCATACATTTGCATATGAAGGTCTCTTTCTTCCCCTTTTAGTAAACAGTCTTTGCTATTACTTCCAAAGCAATGTTTAGAATTATGTTTTCTATACAAGTCCTTCCTTAAAATGTTCTTTAAATGCCCAGTAGAGATTAAAAATTAAACCCTCAAACTGGAATACATTTTTTAGGGGTGAAAATTTATATCTATATCTCTCTCTATATATCTATATCTTTTAGCACCTTCTGTTTCTGTAATTTTGGACTAAAATTTTGTAAAATATTAATATGGTCAAAATTTCTTAAGAACAAAGCAAAAGTGACATTAATTTGTTATGGAGCTTCCTTTAAAAGTTTACATAGTTTTGTGTCTAGAAAGATGACTGTCAGTCTTATTTATTTATTCAACAAATAATTATTTAGTGTCTACTATATGCCAGGCATTTTTTCCAGGCACTGCATTTGTAGAACAAGAAAAATTCCCTGCCTTCATGAAGTTTATGTTGTACCAAGAGAAGACAGAAAACAAAAAGGTAAAAACACAAATACAATTCTGTTCTCACTCAACACTGTGAAGAAAATCAAACATAATATTGGCAGGGAGAATTCATAGGATGCAAGTGGACATCAAGTACGGCAGTCAAGCAGGCTTTCTCCTGGATGGTGTGAAGTGTCCTGCTAGGGGAAGTTAAGAGGGAAGGGCATCTCTGAGAACATAGAAAAGGCTAGGTTAGACATAACTGTCCAGAAAAACAAGTTGCAATAAGGGTGTTTTTATATACAACTCTCAAAGTGAAATGACCATTTATTTGACTTCAGAGTTTTAAGAAACGTGAAGTAAGAAGGAAGAAAGGAAACAAAGAAGAGAGAATAGTGAGTGTTTCCACAATTTCCACTTGCTTCCAGTCATAGGCCCCACTGCTCTCCAGGGATTTATTCTTGGTAGTCTTTGCTTTTCCCTGTACCTGAGTTCCCTGGCACTCTGAGACTCAACTTCTACTTGAGGATATTGCTTCATTATTTTTAACTTCCCTTTTCTCCAGACCTCCAGCCTCATATGTTACTTTGATGTTGATTCCCATGAGCAAAGCAGGGGGAAAAAAACACTGAAATATTCTCCTCTTTCTCATACTGAGGAAACTTCACATTGATTCTCCTCTTGGCATTCACATCTGCTCAGTTAGCAAATCTGGTGACCTTTTATCTCCCGAATCCTCACAAAGTCTGTTTCTCTGCTGCCATCACCATCTACAACATTCAAGCTTCATTGTCCTCTCTTTGGTTAATACCATATTCTCCTACCTCATCTTGCCTAGGATCCTTCCCCTCTAGCCTTCTTCCTCACTTTGCTGTCAGTGTTATTTATTTATTTATTTAGATTTTATTTATTTATTTATTTTATTTTTCTACAGAGAGAGAGAGAGAATGCAAGCAGGGGGAGAGGAAGAAGCAGGCTTCCCACCGAGCAGGGAGCCCGATGTGGGAGTCAATCCCAGGACCCTGGGATCATGACCTGAGCCTAAGGCAGATGCTTAACGACCTAGCCACCCAGGCACCCAGGGTTTTTTTTTTTAATTTTTAATAAGAAAATGACATCATTTAAGATTCCTCAATGTACCTCTGTTGAGCAGAGGGCAAATTTCTACTTTCCTTGCAAATGAGGAAAGAGCCTTGTTTGAAGGTCCAAACCACTATTCCAATTTTAGTCCATTTATTCCTCCTCCTTATTCCATGCTTCAGCCACTCCAAAGTATTTGCATTCCCTAAAAATGCCTGCTCATCAAAGCCTTTTTGCATTTATCAGTGCTGTTACTTATATTCATAATGATCTTTTCTCTCCTCTGCCAGATGAGTCCAATACAAGTACCACCTTCTCCATGACAGCCCTGACTTCTTGTATTGCCAGGCACAGTTATTCCATCAGCATGACTCTCTGCTCTACTACATAAGTATCTCTGAGTTATATACTTATTTCTAGAAAGGACTCATTATACTTCCTCTCTGGGCAGGTTGTGAGGAGATAAGTCAGTGTATTGTATATATATTAGCTGACACAAAGTGAATAAAAATAAATATGATTTTCTATTATTTTGTTTCTACTTCAATACTCCTAATGCTTTATTTTCTATTTGTTGTAAAAAAGTTATTTGAATAATCATCATTTAGTATGAGTGCTTATTAGAGTAACATGCCTCTCTGAATTTAAAATTAGAGAGAGGCTTGGGTATAGTTTGCCTCTGAATTTCCTTGTTTCCAAAAAATAAAAGCAAGAAAGGAAGAAAGGAAGAAAGGAAGAAAGGAAATAAACAAAGAAACAAAGAAAGAAGGAAATAAGAAAACATTATCAGTATCAGTGAGGTATTGATCACCCCTCATAAGATGTTCATCAGTTAAAATTCTGAATCCAAATAACTAACTAATCACAATCTCTTGATTGTCTTGATCTCTTTGTCTTCCACATGAGCAGATTTTGTGGGTTATATCTGGTTATATCTGCCACTCCGAAGTCCCGGATACCACCATCCCGAGAACCAGTACACTTTACTTCAAGGGTGTCACAGTTAAACTTATGTCACTTGATAGTGTCTGAAAATAACTGGCACTGTTCTAGGCTTAGAATTTATTTTGATGAGCTTGGAGCAACAATGTTGACTATAGCAAGAATGATTCTGAGGAGACACTGTACTAATTTGCTAACCATTTTCAGGATTTCATCATATTTATGCAAATTCTGGGGAAAGTCATTCTTTAGCAAGGACTGAACACTTTAGTCTGTGGCTTTGTATGTCATCACTGTATAGGTTATAGATGAGACTCTTACCTGGGAGACATTGAGATCACCTATATAAGACTTGTGATTTACACTAAGAACACTAAAGCTAGCCATCAACAAACAAAAAAACAAAAAAAAACAAAAACAAAACAAAACAAAAACGAAATCTTACCATTTGCAACAATGTGGATGGAACTAGAGGGTATTATGCTAAGCAAAATAAGTCAGTCAGAGAAAGATAATTATCATATGACTTCACTCATATGTGGAAGATAAGAAACAAGACAGAGGATCATAGGGGAAGGGAGGGAAAAATGAAACAAGATGAAACCAGAGAGGGAGACAAACCATAAGAGACTCTTAACCTCAGGAAACAAACTGAGGGTTGCTGGAGTGGAGGGGGGTGGGAGGGCTGGGGTGGCTGGGTGACGGACACTGGGGAGGGTACGTGCTATGGCGAGTGCTGTGAATTGTGTAAGACTGATGAATCACAGACCTGTGCCCCTGAAACAAATAATACATTATATGTTAATAAAAAAAAAAGAATAAAATCAGACGAAATCAGAGGAGACAAACCATAAGAGACTCTTGACTATAGGAAACAAACTGAAGGTTGCTAGAGGGGAGTCGGGTGGAGGGATGGGGTAATTGGGTGATGGACATTAAGGAGGGCACTTGATATAATGAGCATATACATATAACTGGGTTTATATACAACTGATGAATCACTAAATTCTACCTCTGAAACTAATAATATACTATATGTTAATTAATTAAATTTCATAATAAAAACAAACAAATAAAAAAGAACACTAAGGCTCAGGGAGGTTATGACCAAATGCAGGAGCTAACACAGGTCTCCCTAAGGACTACCATGTAGCAACGATCAGAATCAAGGGCGCAGTAAATCTCAATCCTGCGATTTTCCAACCTGGGTGGAAATGCTTCTCTCTCAAAGAAACCCATTTCACAGGTGTTAGCAGGAGATAATGGACACAGGTAACAGGAGAACAAAAGGTGAGGAGGGTAGATGAAGAGTTATATTAGTTTTAAAATTATATTAGATATAAAAGAAAAAATGTTAAAACTAAGATCAGTAAAAAATTTGACTTGCCCATTTTAGGAATTATGACTTTTATATTAAGAATAATAGATGAGATGTACCATCATATTTTTTAAGTTTCTGATGCTGAATCATATTTTCCTATCAAAATTTTAATTTAATTTAAAATTTTTCATAGAACATATTTCTACGCATTTGAATATTGACAGTTTTATCAGAAGAGCTTTTCTTTAACCTCTTAATTTTAAAAGGTTTCTTTCATTTGTAAGGTGTTTTTAACCCTTTGGACTCATTTCCCAAGACAGGAATATTGTGGAATTTATAACAAAAGTCATTTACCAGAAATTAGTTGGTAACAGAACTTGCAATAGACACGGGAACGCCCAATATATGCATTTTCCATTAAGCATGGGGAGACACTGAGCATAGTAATTTCCTGGTGAGAACTCTGGCCCCCTAGCAAGATTTCACAGCCTCTTATATATTTGACAATTTCAAAAACATCCTATACCCTCATGCTCTAAAAACACAATGCAAAAAGGAAATGACCAGTAATAGACATTGCTAGATCAGGATAATATGACAAATTGGATGAACTGACAGGTAGGTGATGAATAATTTTAACATGACCCTAAAAATAGTGAAGGGATGTTTGCACACTGACACTTCTTTAAAGGCAGATGGATATGCATGACCTGCGCTTTTAGACAGGTGTCAGGAATATTGATGGTTGGTATGGGAATGATCATTTTCTTGGCACTGTTGCAGTAGACAGTTTGCATGATTAATGATGCATCTTAGTCTCTTTTTTTCCTCCTAGGGGCAGAAAGGGATATGAACTTTTGTCACCCTGAGGGATGTAAGAATTCTGCCTGAAGGGAAAGGCAGGAGGGCTCTGTTCACCTAAAAGCACCGATTTCCTTTTGGGGGGGTGAAGAAATAGTAAAATGTACAAGTGATCTTGGCATCTGAGATGATAGTTCCTGGTAAGATGATTATAACATGCTCCTTATTGACAGGGTTCTACCCCAGGGCCTAGAAGCCTTGCACAGCTGGGAAATGTGGAGTGCAGTAAGCCTGGGCTCTGGCAAGAGCGAAAGTGACCTGTGGCTTTGGGATGGATCTGATCACATATGGTGTTTGAGTGAGTATTGAGAACCACTCAAAAGAAACAGCACAAGACCAAGGCAGGAAGTAAGAGGTGAGATCATCTTCCTCATGTTTGTATTCACTTCAGGTTTTCAGGGACAATTTTCTGATTCAAATCAATTCAATATTGTTTCTAAATCCTGAACCTAGTGAGAACGAGCTTTTCTTTTCCAAGAATAATACTGTTTGCTCAGGTTTTTAAAATGTCACATAGAATAGTGAATGAACTATGCTATTTCAAGGCTCAAAATTAAATACAAAGTCTAATAATAGTTTGTAGATGTATTCTGCTAAATCCTGAGTAGTGTATCTACTAAAAATATCATGGTAAGTAATGGTAAATATAAACTATGGAGACAAACTACAAAAGATTTTTTCTTTTCTTTTTAAAGGAAGAAAGGGCAACCATGGAAATCAAGTCCCAATGTGGGGAAAACTTATTAAAAGAAAGCATTTTCTTTTTTTTATATTGAGAGTTATTAGCTAATAGATTTAGGTGATTAAGAAAGCAGGCAAAAAAAAGGCAGGTAATTTGTATCTACAAAGAAATTTAAACACAGAATAGAGGCTCATTTATATGAGGGGAAGGGAAGGTGTAAGAATTTAATCTTTATGAACACAAGAGACTAGATTATTTCTTTATTTTTTGTTTACCAGAGAGAGGACAAGAGTTACAAATTAAAATCCCTCTTCTGCCTTACTAAAAATATTTATGTATTTATTGATGAAATTCTCAGTAGGTAAAACTCATAACCAAAATGTGGGAATGATGGAGTGTGTCTTATCTAGAATAGGCCCTTAACATTTGTAACTCATAATTTTAATTGGTATACTGCTACATTCAAATTCTGTAATAGAGTTCTCTTAACAGGGCTAAGTACCATTACCTTAGAATAATATAACTTTTACTCAAATTCTGAAATATTCTATACATGTTGAGTACAATGAACTCTTCCATTACTTGGGAACATATTAAGGGGGAAAAAAACCTATTGTAAAAATATGAATGGTTGCCCCAAATAGCTCTTGTGCTTTTGGAAAAAGGAGTTTGAACAAGGTGTAAGCCAATCAGCAGGGAACAGAACTACCTGGGGCATAAATTCAAAGCTTCAGACATAGTCAAAAGCAGATTGAGTCAAATAGTTTTGTCATTTATTTTTTTTATATCACTCAATTAATATATCCATATGCAGAAAAAGAAAAAAATGGAAATTTAGAATCTAAAAACCTTCAGTTTGAATTTTGTTAAAATTAGATCAAATTATGTTATCCAAATTAAATAATTATTTCAATCTGAAAAATAATTAAAACTTTGATGACAATATGGAAAACATGTCAGAATAGGTTTTCATATCCTAAATTTGTGCCAATAATAATACCTTGTAACTGCATAGTGAGTCACATCTCACAAAAGGACTTTCATTTCTAAAACATGTCAGAAAGGCAGAAAATATGTAATCTTCATTGTAAAGATTTTCAGAGAGGCTAGGAGACTTTCTAAGATTATGTAACATTTGTAAATTGAGCAGCTAGGTTTAGAATTTAGGTCTTTTGATACTCTGTCCAGTGTGTTTTCCACAAAATCAAAACATTTCAGTAGGGAATTAACAAACTATATACAGAATAACTTTCAATAAATGGATTTCAATAAATGGATACTTCTATGTTATTTTGTTTGTCCATCCCAGAAAGATTTACTGCATTTTTTTTCTTTTAACAATTAACTTTTGGCATAAAGCTAGTGTAGATGAAAAAAAAATTGTCCCACCTTTCCGAGATAGTCTGTTTTCAAAAAGAACATCGTAAAATTTTAAAAGCATTAACACAAAGCTCTCAGTCAATCTCAGAAACTCCTCTTTCTTAGATACTTTTTTGTTCTAGTATAAAGGCCATAGTACACATAATCTATGAATTGGTAGTAGTATAATCTAAGACAGAAAATAGCATTGCTGTGAAAGTTATTCATTTGTTTCAATACTAAAGTAATTACTGTAGCAAAGACTTGCTCATTTATCATTTCCTGTTGTCTCTGCTATTTTTTCAAGTTGTCTTTTTAAACAAATATCCTCATTGTCCTTGTTACAAAACCAATAACTTTATTTTACTAGCTATGACAGCAAACCGATGCGGCAAGGATTATTCTCCATTCCAAGGAGGTCTGTACCTGGAGCTTCTAAACAGTACTGCCCATTAGTGTCCTTCCCTGAGGAGTGTGGCACAGTCTAGTTGACCACGAATTACATTTAAGAGACAGCTTCAGTTTCCCTCTCCGTTTCAAATATGAAGGTTTTCATGAATACCTGAGATCTAATGTCTTTTCTCAAGCATTTTGTTCCATGAACAGCACAATTTCAGTCTTAAGAATTGCTGTTGGATACTTCAATAGAATTTAGCCAGTTGATTTTAAATATATTCCTATGAACAAAGGTTTACAAATATTTATTCTGTGAAAGTGCCTGATAATAAAAAGAAGCTTTGAAATAGTCTGTTTTGGCTTCTCAAAGAATATCATTAAAGATCTTTCAAACAAGTCAGCAATTTTGGTCAAAATTTGTAAGGAACAGCAAATGTGAACTAAAAGGTGACACAGCTTTGAACAGAAGCAAACAGGGACCCAGGTTATTAGGATACTAGTAAAGGAATAGTGAATAAGATAAGAGGTCCAATTATGACTGAGACTTTCCTCAATTACTTATGATAACTAAGAATATAACTTCCTTTTTAGCTAGATGAATTTTTATTATTCTGATAGGTCTTTTCAGAAACCAGTATTCCCTCTTATTTGTGAAACATGAAGCACATTTCTATTAGTGGGACTGCTGTCATTTTAGAAAAAGCATGTGTGTGTTCAAAGCAGTGAAATAAAAAGTTTGGACTAAGCCAATGACCCTTGGTCTGGGATTATATCTCCTTTTGGGGCACAGGAGAATTGAAAAATGCTCAGGAAGCCCAGCTCTGGACTTCATAGTGTCACTTAATTTCTGGAACCCATGTCATATATGCTTGACCATAATTTCTAACACTACAAAGCAGGATTTTCAAACCTTGGCACTACTGGCATTTTGGCTAGATGATTCTTTGTTGTGGAGCCCTGTCTTGTGCATCGAGGGATGTTTAGCAGCATCCCTGTCCTCTACCCACTAGATGCAAGCAGTACCCCCTCTCTCCCAGACAATCAAATATGTCTTTAGACATTGTCATACGTCACCCTATTTGAGGACCTCTGTCATAAGGTAATGGTCAATAAGTTTCCCTCAAGTTCATGATTTCTGAACTAAAGCTACATACTTGGTCATAGAATCCTAAACCCAGAAAAAAAAATATTATTACCAAATTTTACTCATGGGAAAAGTGAGGTTCAGAGAGGCTAAATACCTATTTAAGTTTCAAGTTAGCTTGAAGTTAGCTTGCACTAGAGATGAGACTAAGCCAAAAGTTTCTGCGTTCCTATTCCAGCCTCTTTCTTCTACAAAATGCTATTTGCAAGTCACATGCTCTGAAACTCAAATGGAATTAAGAAATAAATATGACTACTCATGTTATTGGAGAAGAATTTTGTGGAATTTTCAAAACAAGAGATAACAAACATGATTTCGGAATAAACTAAGTAATCTTATTCCAGTGGGATTATTGTCCTGATGATGATGATGATAATCATGATTATAATGAGGATGACAATGGTTTTCTTAGGGTAACATTACAATTAGCTTTGTTTCCTAAGCATATACAAATTCAAGGCCAAAGTGAACAGCTAAGAAACATGCTAAATTGCAGAAAGCACCCAGCTAGAAAGTTCGAATATAGGCCTGATAATCTACTGAGATAACTGAGAGTTAATGGTTGTTTATTGTTGTTGATGAGGTGTTATGATTACTGTTGATTATCATTCTTATAGAAGACAATGTGGATACTTTACTAAAACTACCCCATAGATAAGCTTCCCTGGCCTGCTAGTTCTTTCTCATGCTTCCACAGCTAGATTTCATTAAAAAATCAGAAACCAGAACAAAGGCATATGTGCCAACCGTGGAGAAGGATGAGTAGCTAGGGATGTGGGGGCAGGAGTGGGATTTGCTCAGAGATTATTTCAAACAACTGGAAACCTCCAGCTTCCCTGGGGCTCTTTAAATAACAGAAAAATAAATAGGAAAAAAAACCAGTGGTGCAAGATTTGTAAAATAATTCTGACAGTACATGAACAGTCAGTCGGCAGGAGTGGATTTGGATGTGGATTGCCTGACAAAACACTAATTGCTTGTGGGTTTAAACTCTGTAGACTAATAACATGCTCTTTCTGGAACAGTTAATTTCTGGAGGACAAATGGGGCTCCTTTTTAAGCTTCACTTTAGGAGTGACTTTGAAACATTTTTTTTTTTTTTTAGTTAGACATTTATTTCCATTATTAAGTGAAATTTTTAATGAAATACTCCTGGGAGGAGTTTTCTGATATATGACACACACAGCTTTGAATCTTAGAAAATCTAAAAGAAAGTGGAGAAACAGTGGATTCTTTTTTTTAATGGCAATGAATATATTTTATAGGAATTATTATGTAACACTGTCAAACATTGATAATGCATTCACAGCTCTTTGCAGAACTCTCCATCTCGTTCTGTGTGGGATAATTAATAAATTCATTCTATTTGTTTTATGAAATTAAACATTAACACTGTCACCAGAAAGGACATTTGTTAGCATAAATGCTAAGAATTATCTTAGTAAATACCAAAATATCAAACTCGCCTTCTAAGATTTATTCATTCTTCTTTGTTATTGGTCAGATGTCTGGATTATATGTGAAAGAATGGCCTTCAAAGTTAACTTTGTGTAAAAACTTTTGTAGGTGTCACAGTGAAGAAGGACCTACCTATCCAATATGGCTAATGCTGACATTCTGTACTAATGTTGTCATTTCTAGGGTTACTGAGTGAGATTTCAGAGGAATTCAGAAGTAAGGAGAACAAGATTGCTCTGTACTTTTTGAGAGCACCAGAATGCCTTAAAGTCATGAAATGCTTCTGGGAGAACAGGCCTAACTTTACCCTGATTAAATTTATTATATCTAGGAAAAGAGGTAGATTGGACAAGCATTAGCCAGAAATGGAAATGGAAACTCAGACAAAGGAGAATAACACAGGGCAATAGTGAGAGGTAAGCTCTGAGGATGTCCTGGTCAGAGGTATTTACCCTGATTTGAGGGTAGGGTGTTGTCATTTGCTTCTTAGCTTGATACCTTAAGCAACTGAAAAAAAATATATCTTCTATTCGGGCTCATTCATTATGACTGGACTTCTCAGAGAATTCAACTCTAAGAAGAGAACGCACTGGTCGGGGACCCAAGTCTTCCAGGTAATGCTTTCTCATTGCAAATAAATACACAGATATTGAATTTGGTTAATTTGAGTTCACTGCTGAACAATAGCTTACTCTTGGTGTGTTGAAAATTTAGATTCTCTGTCTACACGTCCAAATGCTTTTATAATGAATTGAGTCGATATCCAGTTCCTGCCCTGTCCTGTCTGCGTTGTCTGTCTCCACTGAATCACTATGTCCGTGATGTGCTGCCATTGTTGGTTCTCTACCCTAGACTAAGCCTATCTTTCTGCCCCCAATTTCCAACCACTTCCCAAAGCTCACCAGGAACTGTGCCCCATGATCAGCAAACTCCCCCTTATCTTCAGAAGTTTTGTGGAAGTTCTCATCTCTCTTCTTACATCCTGAAGTACTAGCTTTCTCCTAGAATACTGCATCCCTTGAGTCTTCTCACAAGGAGGCCATATGCTCTCCCCTCTTCTGTATCTTAGGACTCAGAGATGGGGGTGGGTGCTGACCTTCTTGGTCCTTATTATTATTTTCAGGTTACTGGATCACCTCTTTCCTTTAGCCTTATCACTGATTTCCAAACATTGTTATGCTTGGAGTTTGGCTCACACGTTAGATTTCTTTTGATTACATTTGAGTTCAAACTAAAAGTTGAAGCAAGTTCCAAATGGACAACTAGGGGAAACAAGCTATGGTCCATGAAATAAGTAACAGTGTTTCAAAACACAATTTTTCTGGGAGATTTTTAGTTTCACAGATATTTAAAAATATTTTTAGTTGATTATATTTGTACACAGGCTCCAATCATCAAGATGTGAGAACTGAATTTTTAATGTGCTTGATAATGTGGGTTCATATATTTGAAGCAGATCAGACTCATTAAAAAAAAGCAGCGATCAAAGTGCTCTGGATATTTCATTTTTTCCGAAACTTCTTGAATTCTATTTATTAGTTTTATGGAAAACAGTGTGTCTTGAAATTACGCAGAACATTCAGACATATCCCACTCTCCTTCCAGTTTCTCACATTCGGGCCATACTTATACCACTTTTCCTGGGAATAGAAATAACAGGCTTGAGGTAAGAAGGTAAGTTAAGGTGGAGAAGTATGTCCCTTTCATGAGTGATAGCTAGATGCTTGCATTCATCTAGCTTTCCCTCTTTTCCTCCTGTGCTAAACAAAACAACAAAAACTGATCATCAAGGAAAGACAACTCTTTTCCTTGATGATCAGTTTTTGTTGTAAGCATTTATTCTAACCTTGATGCTCTGACTCTTCAAGGTGTGTGTGCGTGTATGTGTGTGTGTGTGTGTGTGCTTATTGATGATATATAAACATTCACTTTTCTGAGTGGAAATGATGTCTTTCATAACAGACATAAATTCTTATATACCACGTTCCTGTTATTTTTGCTTGATACCTTCCCATCACTATAATCACCCATTACACAGATTTCCTTTAAATAATGAATATGTGGGTCTTTCATACATATATCCTGGGATATAAATGACTAATTTTAAAGATCAAGTAGAAAAGAAACATAAGTGATATCATGATCTTGCCGTTCTGTTAAATCTTATGTCCTCCTACTAAATTTCTATTTGAATCTCATGTTTTAATAATCTGGTGGTCATGTGTTTTTAAAGTGATCAAACTATATTGTACATAAAATTATGTTGACTGGAGGAAAACTGAAAAGTTAGTCATGTGAAAATTTAGACACATCAGTGTGCTGAAGACTTGTAAATGGTAGGTGCTCAATGAATACTTTTTTTATAGATGAATCAAAAAGTCAGCCAGAATATCTTGCAACAAGTTATTATATGTCTTGAGTGGGAAAAAATTAACCTTTTGTAATTGTATGAGTTCACAAATGAAAATATTTGTACAAAAACTCAATATATATCGTATGGACAGACCATAGACCATACGGTGTGTTAAATTTCCCATAAATAAATTTTCAATTGTCTGACCAAAAGGAAAATAATAACAACAGCTAGCTTCCTAGTTTCTTGCTAATATCGTCTATAATGTCTTTTAATTCAGTCTTTAACCCTAAGGAAGTAGGCTTATTATATCCATTGAACAGATGAAGAAACTGAGGCTCAGAAAGGTCAATTAATTGGCTCAAGGTTAAATAATCAAAAGCATGGCCAGTGTTTAAACTCAGCCCTGTCCGATTTTTAGCGGTCCTAACCATTAAACTCTCTGCCACACCTTTATGGAAGAGAAAAGTAGATGAGTAACACCTCAAGGTGAACAATTTGTTTCAGGAAGGAGCATTTCAAATAGGAAAAAGTGCACATAAATGATGCAGGATGCATTTATGAACTGGGGCATAAACAAAGTTTTCCAGAGTCTACCAGGGCCCAAGGCAACTCTTCAGTAGAAAACCTTCATCTGTATTGCAAATACTATTTCTGTGTTTATCTACAACCACAAACATAACATAATATTACAGATGACTGGCTACATGATTTTATGGGGAAAACAATGAAAGCACAGAAGTTCAAGAGAGCAGGAAAAATTGTGAGTTAGAGTTCATAGAAAGCTTTATGAATTTTGCAGCACTCTAATGTAAATCCCAGAGGGGAAAATACTTGAATTGAGACACTTTCCCTCAGAAATCTTGAGAAAATCTTGACATCTTAATTCATTTCTTGAGCTTAAATATTCTAGGCTAGTCTGGTGGCACTGGAATAGCCTGGGCAAACATTTTTATTTATTTCACTGTTGATACCAATATTTGTGCTCAAGCTGCTGCCTGCATTTGCTACTATTTATTTCTTTCCTACGGATCAAATTATTGGCCTAGACGTAAAATGGTTTCTGGGGAAATGTTCCTTGTGTTCATGAGCGAATGGAAAAAGCTCCCATTTTAAATGTAGATTTTTTTTCCACATGACTGAATTAATTCATGTTATAAATATGATTTGTAACCGCTGGATATTCATGTCAATACATATATAGTGGAAGAGCAGTCGAGGCAAATGGTAGATAAATCAAGCAAGTGCTATATTTGCATGGGTGGGTGGTCAACGTGCCAAAATGCTGCGTCCAGTTCTGGGTCAACCACTTAGCTTTTCGGAGCTACCATTTTACTTCCCTTAGTATTTGTAACCCTGTTTTATTGGATTGACCTGAGAGCAAATAAGGTAATGTGAATAGATATTTGTAAACCTAGAAAGTATCGCACACACCTTTTCTATTAATGTAGGATTACTTGGTGGCAAACACTTCTCTTTGGTTTCTCTTGTCTATGTGGAGAAATAGAAAACAGAACAGCAAAACTTAAGAATCAAACAAGATAGTGCTTGTAGGATGCTTTGAGATACAGACAAATCAAAGAAAGGAGTAACTCTTTGGAGCATTTCACAGCAATGTAGATGTCGCGGTGAAACATTTTTCAGTCTGAAACTCTCAAGGGGTTAACCTCTAAGGGTGGGTCCCAAAGTCTCTAAGAATGTTAGATAGTGACACTTCTCCCCTGGTCCCATACCATTCACACTTTGCTGGGTTCTGGAATTAGCGATGATGTTTTGAACCTCAGCTCTATCACATAGTCCCTTTTTAGTTAATCTCCTTGAACCTCCATTTCTCACCTGTCAAATGCATATAATATCTCCCTCACATTTCTGTCGCCAAGACTGAAGGAGACAGGCCTTTGTAAATTGCAAAAGCCTCCACAGAGAACAAGTTATTATGACAATTCACTTAGACTAGATACCCTTTCAAGATGTCAGTTTCCTCTTAGTGTGAACAAATGAATAATAGGATGGAATTCAGTGGAATAATAGGATGTATGGAATTTGGTTTAAGTGTATATTTCTGGTTTCTTTCTTTCTTCTTTTAGACCTGAGCTTAATATCTAAATTATTGCTTAAAGATAAGGGAGAGATTTCTAAAGAGAAAATTTCCTAAAAAAAGTTAGGCCTCCCTCAGTGTTACAAGCAATGGTGAATGGCCACAGTGTAATGCACAATAAGAAGACACATAGACTCCATGCATGCCGGTACCTACACTCAGAGCTGGGGAGACCCTAGTTCCCTCCCAAGGCTGTGGAGATGACTCAGGGCTAACTTTTCTCATTAACTGCTAATAAAAGCAGGGGTAATTTCTTTTCCCCATATAGATACTATAATTTAACATATTCTTTATCTTTATTCAGGCTTTCTGACTGTTCTTCTAATCCAGCTCCTGTTAAACCTGTAGATACATGAGGAAGATAAGCTGAACACACTCCCCCTCATAGCCATTTCCCTTAGGACTCTGTGTTATTTTTTTCCAACTTGGAAATATACATAAATATAACTCATTATTTAATCTGCCACAGAAAGACTATCATTGATTTACACATATTCTAATGCGATGCTCTAGAATCTTATAAAAATTGTTATAAAAAATCCCCAGCCTTGTGAAAAGCCTTGGCATATTTTATAAAAATCACTATTGAAGATATTATCCATTCTATGTCTTCCAGCTATAAGAAGATCTGTGCCAAATATTTCTTTTGAGAACTGAACATTAGAGAAATTATGTGTTTGGTTTCTGAACTAATTATTTATTCTTTTTTTATCAGGCAATGGAAACCTAAGTTCCATCTTGGCAGAGCCCTAGAATGAGGAGTTCACCTTTGTAAAGCCCAGTAGAGTGCATATAGCAGGGACTCTAAATATTTGCCAAATGAATTGATGCAATCATATTTTCTCTTTTTACACTGGTTACAAGGAAGCTTAGGGCTAAATGCAGTAGCTATAATAGTCCATGTTGCTGATATATTTATTTTCCTCTACAGTTCTGCCTTATGCTTTCACTTTCTCTTTAAACGATCTCATTGAATATATTTTAATTATAAGCCACTACAAATCCTTTCAGAAACTGGTGCAAAATGTCCTAAAAGAAAACTCATTGTATTTTCTAGATGATAAAAGACAAAATCGTTTAAATTCATGGTTTGTTTTGTCTTTCATGTGTGTGTTTATGTGTAAGTGTATATTTTTTACATCTAACAATTTATAAAATTAAGTACATTTTCACTGGAAAAATATGCAGCTACTTTTTCTGAAGCATGATCAGACTTTTATTTTTTTATTTTATTTATTTTTTTAAAGACAATTGGTTTTTTTTTTAAAGATTTATTTATTTATTTGACAGAGAGAATGAGATAGAGAGAGAGAGCATGAGAGGGGGGAGGGTCAGAGGTAGAAGCAGACTCCCTGCTGAGCAGGGAGCCTGATGTGGGACTCGATTCCGGGACTCCAGGATCATGACCTGAGCCGAAGGCAGTCGCTTAACCAACTGAGCCACCCAGGTGCCCCATGATCAGACTTTTAGACAGAAAAGCAATATAATCAGAAAATACATATACCAGATGAAGAAAAGCAAAATGGGTGAACTTCATTTTTTCATTCCAAGACATGAGGGGAAATTTTTTAAAAAAGAAAATGTTGCAGATTTCAAGAGGTATAAAACATTTGCTATTTATAAAATATGCTATTTATGAAAACTTCCAGAAGGAAAGTTTAATATTAGCATTTTGAAACAATGGAAATCCCTGAAAGCTTCAGTTCTGTGGTTTTATAAAATGTTCTCTGAGCCTTTCTGCAAGTAAAGAGAGAGACCTAAATGTAAGCCCAAGTTTTAGACTGATGAAGGGAGAATGACATTAAGTAGCCTGTTTAGCTTATCAGACAGAGATCCTGTCATTCTGCCTTGAAACAGAGATCCAAAGCTCTTGACTCAGGACTCACTACTGCCTTGGGTCTCATTAAAGGAGAGAGGGCAGAATAGAGACCCAAGTCAAGCACAACCAGAAAGTAATGCTGGCTGGGATGATCTGGCAAATTCTTTGGCTTCCTAGAGTCCGTTTCAGGTCTATCTTGGAATTCATAGCTCTGCACAAGTTCGGTCACCCTGTAATTGACCTCCTCTTAGCCTTGTTGGGGGCCTGGCTCTCTTTGTATTTGTTTTCTTGTGAATTGGCCCTTGCTCGTCCTTACTGCAGTCTCTGTTTTATAAATGATATTAAATATGAGACACAGCATATTTATTTTTAGATTTTGGTTCTCTTTATATCATTTTTGTAATCAGTAATGTGTGGTTTTTGTACTAACATCAGTAAGGTAGGCTCAAACAGGAAAAATAGGGGTGTTGCTAAAGGTTTTTAACCTCTAGTATTAACAGCATCTAAGAAAAAAATGAATGTGTTAAGATCGGGACTTCCCTCCAGTGGGAGCATCCATCGATGTTTGTCTAACAAGGGAAGTGACTGTGACATTAAGTGAACTTGTGAGCAGATAGCAAACTTCTAGGAATGTGAGTCACACAGTTCCTGTTTTCCCTTCTTGGGGAGTTTTGAAAATGTGAAACAAAAATTAAGAGGACAGTGACATACTAAGTCTCCATTTGGTTCCTTTTATTTTTCCAAAGTTTGTATCCCAAAATTTATGAAAATGCAAATACTATTGAAAGCCTGGAAATGTTGAGGGATGTGGCTATTATTTATATATTGTCTAGTGAGGGGTATACATTGTACTTTAATAAGATTACCGATGAAGATAAAGACATCTAAATTAACTTCCATGGGAGTTTTAAAGTATGTAATCAATGCTTAATTAGAAATTGCAGGCTTCAATTGACATTATCTTTGTTTCTGTCTTAAATTTGGATTTCAACAAACATGTATTTTTAAACTTTACTTTTATCTTAAAAGTTTTTCTATGGAATTTACTAGATAAATCTGATGTCAAACTAGCAGACCTTGGACAACACTGAGGGTCTGAACAGTTTTCATTTGCACGGATTTAAAAACACATTCTCTTTCCTTCTCATGTTCAATAAAGGGGTAAGATAGGAAATAATGCCAACCAAAAGCATTGACTTTGAAGGTCAGAAATTATCTCTTTGAAATCAAATTCAAATATGAATTCTTTGGAACAAAAATTTAACTCCCAAACTCTTTGAAAGTGGGCAATCTGTAAATAGGTAATATGAATGACAATGACAGAGTGGTAAACTCCAATATGATATGTAATGTACAGTTTTATAAACTCACATATATTTGCATATTGATGCTAATCAACTTGAAAAGCTTTTTGTTTCAGGGAGAAGCTTGATTTTCCTATGAGTTCAATGACGAATATTTCAATAGAGAAGTTATTCATATAATATTACATTTTGAAGATTTTTTTCCAAGTGAATTAGTTTGCAAAACAAGTATAAAGGTATTTTAAGCACAGTTAGTTACTCTTTATATGAAAGTGAAATCCTTATGAAATCTTCAAACACTTTAGGCTACAGTAAAATTAAATATGCCAGGTAGCGGCTTATAATACCTTCAAGATATAGCTATTGTTTATAACAAAATATAGAATTTAAATTTGATTTCATTTAACATTTAAAATGTATATTATTAGTTTCAGACCTTGGTTTTTCATTATCTTTTATCACTTTAATACTTTCCTGTGGATCAGCATATTCCAAAGTGCGTTCTTGGGAATACCAGTACTGCAAAAGTGCCGCAAAAGCATGTGTTGTCTATCACATAAGTTTGATAAAAACTATATACTATAAGGAATCATTCAAAATTATTTTAGGTGTGATAATAACGTAATTTTATTTAAAAAGAGTTGATCTTTTAGAGTTGCAGGCTAAAGTATTTATGAATAAAGTGATGCAATTTCTGGGATTTCTTTCCACATAACTTTGAAAATGCTGATCAGGATGCAGTTGGAGACGGGGCGAGGTTAGCCAGGGTTGATGTTACTGCATTTGAGTGATGAATACATGGGGTTCATTATACTACCCAGCCTACATTTGCGTGTATTTTGTATCTATTAGAACAAAAATTAAAAAAATAAATAAAACATGCATATCTCTTAAAGATTTCACAGTGCACACAAGCTATGAGGTGTTCTGGGTAAGAAAGTCCTTTGTTTATCTGGGCTGCTCCCAAACTTATTGATCATGGACTGTTCTTTTCAAGGAATACCTGCTAATAGCTCTCCTGGACATTTGGGAACAGCTATACAATAGTGGAACTAATGTTTTTCCATGTATCATTGTGCATGATACTTCCAGGCTTCTAGCACATGAATAGTTTTATTTACATGTTGAAAACTATTAAGATAAAAATGAAAAATTTAAAAAAATTTTTTGTTATTTCTAAATTCTGAGAGGTGTGAGGTGTCCGTAGTATAACATCTGATTAACTTTTTTCAATTTCATTGCGATTAATTTTGTGTATAAATATGATGTCAGAAATACTGTTAAAATACAATTTCAGAAAAAATGAACGATAATACATATTTTGAAAGATAAGAGCATTTCTTGATTGACTATTGGCCATAAATCTAGTTAGAACTGTTTAATAGGTGAGTGAAAAGCTCTTTAAAACACAAAACTCCAAATATCATTATCAACATCAATAATTTTACTTTATATTTTTAATCCTAAGTTTTTATAAAATTTAATAATTTGTTAAAATCCTATTTGCATACCCATAAATTATTTCTCACCCTAGAAAAATTATATTAGGTAGAAATAATTCCCAAAATAATATTCTCTAATAGCTAAATAAAATTTACATTTTTATATAAATGCTTGATAATTCTGTATGTCAGAAGCTACATTGTACTTTTAAAATAATAATTTTATTAAAATAATAAGTTATTATTTTAAAAGTAATTTACAGATACCTTTTTAACTTTGCATTTAAAGAGAGAGAGCCGGTATTATTTATAGCTATCTTTTCCAGTTATTTTAGAGACTAGCAAAATTTTTTATTGTTGACTTTAATGAAAATTCAAACAAGAATGTTTGCATTCATTACAATATACTACCAAAAACTACATTAATTTCCACTGATGCCCATTAATTTGATAAATGTTTTGTTATTTGTACCATTTGCACTGTCAAAACAAGTTAGTTATATCTTACTGACATTTCTGACAATTGCTTTAACTCTGGCAAAAAAATAAAAGGCATTTTATTTGCTTCAAAAAAATTCACTATTGTCTATTGAAAGTTTGAACCAAGCAAGAGAAGATTAGCACATCTCAGAAGTCTTGCAAGATTCACCTTAGGATCAATGGTAAGAAAAAAATGATCCCCCCAGGACCCTTTTATAGAAGTGCTCATATTCTATTGTAGAAAATATTATAATGTACCTGCATAATCCGTTCTTGCATAATGCCCATCTTCAGATTTAGTAGTTGTAGTTGTGTTATCTGTGTGAAAAAAATTAACAACGAAGATTGATTAATTGCTTCCTAAACATCGAATGTCAAATTTATATTATTCTTCTAATAGTACCTTCACTGTGATTAAGGAAATTTTATAACTATAGTTCTAAGCTACCTTTATGCAAAGACATATTTACATCAATTTGCTTGAGAGCAAATAATAAAATGATATCAGCTTTCTAGAGTTTGGGGCAGAGAAGTTTCACAATCATAACTGAGATAAGGTGGGTAAAGGAATAACAAGTCAAAACCCAAGAAAATGTTTGTTTCTGAATAAGAAACAACATAAAACATTCTCGTACATCCTGCTTTAAAAAATGTACTTGAAATATTTCTATTGATTCAATACATAAAAATGGTGTCATTTGTTTTTAATTTCAAAGTTTTCTAATAAATCCTCAGATTCTTTGCTAAAGATGATTTTGACTTTTTTTTTTTTTCCCTGTGCAAAGAGAATGTCTGCTGAATATTGGCTTCTGTGTTTACGGCATTGTGAAGATACAGTCCTATTATATAGAAAAAGATATAGACTGTTGCTGATAGGCTCTCAAACTCCTATAATCACCATAAATGCTACAGTAGACTTTAGTATCCATTATAAATCAGAACTGTCTTCCGGAAAGGAAATAGCTTGCCTAATAAGGAGTTATCTTCACTTTTCATTTCTACACTAAGACTAAAAACATTCTTTGAAATGAATTTTGGTATGAACATTACCTTGACATCGACCCAACGACATGACCTCAATTTTCTCCTGTTTCTGACATGATGCTTCTTTGATTTGACATGCATTATCATAAGATTTCCCATCAGAAGCACAGAGGGGATTGAAGTTGGTTTGAGAACAGTCGATATTGCACACACACCTAAAGGAAGAGAGAAATAAAAATGGGTGAAGGGGTTTAATTGTATGGTGATGGGTAATAACGGGACTTATGATGGTGATCACTTTGAAGTGCATACAAATATCAATTTATAATGTCATGTGCCTGAAACTTATATAATGTCATATACCAATTTACCTCAATCAAAAAAAATAACATTAATAGTGTTGCTATCACATTATACATCAAACACAAAGTGGAAGAATTGCTAGGTTGGCAACATACAAGTCGACAAAACTGAATTGTATCCTTCCAGGGAAGTTCCTTCGTTTGCTTACCAGAGACGAAAAGAAGCACAGAGCTAATTGAAAATAATTCAAAAGATTGGTAAATGGATAAAAAAATAAAAAGGGCAAACGCAGAAAATAATCATCAGTAAATCTCTGCCATTGGAACTTTTGAAACATGTACATACACTTCCATGCTGATGCTGGCAGAATTTGAATAGGCTGAGGTAGTCATGAAAGTCTGCTTTACAATTTCCTCAAATGAGATCTTACTGTGTTTCTTTATTCTCAGGATATCTGAATGGTGAGAGCGTGAGGAAAATGATTCAGAGGACATTTGCAAGAAAGTAAGCCAGGAGATTATTTGGAGTGCAATCAGGAGTTATATTTCTTCAGCTACATGAAGATGCACAAGACATGTGCTAACCAGGAATCTTTGGTGGTCCTTAACGTTTGTGGGGGGGGGGGCGCGGCACAAAACCCTTTGAGAATCAAATGAAAGGTATGGCTCTCTCTTTAGAAATTCTCATACTCACGCAAAACAACTTTTTTGCATAAAATTTCAGAGTATTTGTGGGCCGCTTGATGCCTGTCCCATAGATCCCTTTCCCAGATATACACTATTTTTTCTAATTCTAGTTTTAAGTAATAAATACAAGCTGATTACCATTCATGATTTTAATACTTTTCTATAATATACAAAGAAATTTGAATCGATGAGAATTAGGTTGCCTGAATTAGAAGAATGAGACATTTTCAAGCAAACTTTATATGAGTTTTCCTATGTTCTTATCATTCTCTGTAGACAAAGTAGACTGTTTTCACTCAGAATATTTTTATACGTGTGTAAATATGTTATTGCCTTAGAATATAAACTCATATTTTAAATTTCTCTTAATTAATTTTCTATTAATATTTACATTATTTTTCTAAATAGATTTTATGCTTCCCAAAGTGGTGAAGCACAAATTTTACTTCTGTAGATCTTACTTAGAGCTGGGCCTATAATGTAATGATTACAATAACAACTAGGTTACTACATGCTGGGTTCTTAACATGCATTGGTTTCTTTAATCTTTACAACAGCCATTTTATAGACCAATGATAGCGCAATTATAAGGTCAGAGAGCTAGTAAATTGTGGAACAAGGGCCATCTACGGGTGTGTGAAAGTAACATACAACCCCTTTCCTTTCACCACAGGCTGTGTATTAGAATTTCCTGGAAAACTTTTAAATATACTGATTCACAAGCAGGTTTCTGGCCCTAATAACTCTGGGGGTAGAGCTTAGGATTCTACCTTCTTAGGCAGTCAGACTGGCACCAGATTCACTTCCTTGGAATCACTGCTTTATCCATTTGTTGATTAAGTGAGAGGGTTTGTCTACACGACAGTGCTTCTCGGAGTGTAGTCCTTAGACCGTCTGTATCAGTATTACCTAGATCTCTGTTAAAAGTGCTGGCAGAAATTGTGCCAATGCACTTTTTTTTTTTTGGTCAGAGAATTGCTTTAGGAACACGGGGTTATTTTTACTTTCACATCCTTAGGAACAAATGGCTAGGACAGATGGTTACCATCTCCGAATGCACAAGTCATTGAGGAGCGGTTTTCCTACCTCGGTCGCGATGTGGCTACTGAGTTCACAACATTGCTACCTAGCCTGATTCTTGGCATCTGAGAGATCTGAGATTGAGAGGCTGCCTACATGCTCAAGACCGTTTGGTCCTTTCCGCCGTGCATTTGGGGAAGTGACTTTGTAGATCAGCCTTGTTTTCCTTAACAATTTGTAGTAAATAAAGAGGTGAGGAGACGGACATTGTGTGTTTTTTAAAAGTTGGTTCTAATTGCCTCAAGCCAGTTTACTATTGTTGTGTTAGACTTTGGGGACTATCTCCTTGAAAGACACCAGCATAATTATGTTACTAACAGCAGAACAGAGAGAAAGTCATTATTTTCCCATCTATCTAAAAGGTAAATTATATAGGGTACAAGGGCTCTGCAGGTATCTTCAAATTATTTTTAGTATCTGAGTTTATTAAACTTAATTAGTTCAAAAACCATGCAGGATTCCAGCACCATAGTCTGACACCCTATTGGTAGTAGCTAAATTATCTTTGTATTCCCCGCACCACCCAATACTTTCCATACACTCATCATTCAATAACTGCATGTAGTAGATAAATAAATGAAATGAATAAATATAGTGACATGATCTTATATTCTTAAAAAAGATGAAATTAATACAAATCATCATTACTATATTGTCATAAAAACAGAGAGTAGCTAACTAATTTTCTTGGCAGATATTAAATGTTCTCAGTGAGATCAAATAATGACAATAATAATAGTAGCTTACTTAATGATAGTGTTATATGCTTTATGTGCCATTACTCTTTTCATCCTTCTATCTCTGTGAGGTAGCTACTATTACTATCTCTATCTTAAAGATGAGAAAATTGAAGCTTAGAGAAGTCACATAGCTTTTATGGGGAAGAACCTAATTTCCAATATAGGCAGTTTGATGCCAGAACCTACACTGTTCTACATACTGTTCAGTACAGTGAAAAACAAGGCAAACCCAAATTCCTATTATTAACTAATTAAAGGAGTACCTTGGATAATTAGACTTGAAAAAATAAGACTATGTCTACTCTTAGAGTATTTATCGTGATGTTATGAATCTAAGTCATAATGCCTCTTAGTCTCTGTCTTCCCAAACAAGTGATCCAGACATTTTAGTATCATAGGGATATATCAGTGAATATTCATTTGAAGGCATTCTGAACTAATACCTGGTAATTAGAATGAATAACAAATTGATATGAATTAAGTTAATCTGACTACTTAAGACATCAATTGTTTAGACTATTTTATCCTTAACAAAATTCTACATAATGTTGTTTCTACTTTTTTATAAAAATACAGGTTTTACACACACACGCACACACACACACACACACACACACACACACACACACTCCAACTGACTCTAAGTTTTAGCACCAAATCCTAGCACCAAGTCACTCCTTCAAAACTTTTAAAGAGCCTGGAATTTTTGAAAGTTCAGATTCATGGGGCAGAGAGATTTTATATGTTGATAGAGTACATGAATTTGTGTATGTGTGTGTGAAGAATGGGCTCTGTGGTGGCATTTACTGCATTCTTAATGTGCCTATTTATTAGTTCATACCTTCACTTTCTGAAACCTTCTTAAAGGCTATATGTCTTTTTTACCTTTGAATTTCTGGAACCTAGTAGAGGGCATCATAGCAAGTCATCAATAAATGGTTACTGAATGAATTACTGAAAGAAAGGCAAGATAGAACTTGGACGAAGTTAGAGATTAGTTATTGTCTGGACATTAACACATAGGAGAAAGAACCAGTGATATGTTCACATAAACTCTCACTTAACTCTGTGCTACTTAGCACTTGAAGAAGGCCACCTGCCTCCTTTAATTTGTGTCCCACAGACAAAGGAGCCAGAGCACTAGCCCTTAGCGACCTCAATGACATCAGAGTACGGTTGTGAAAGGGACATGTTTCACCATGCAGCTCACTACTTATATTTTGTGGTATTTGGGGGCAGTTTTTAAGAACCAGTATAATTTAAACATGGTAGTGACTTGTCAGTTTATTACTGTTTCAAACCATTGAAAAATACAAGGCTCCGATAAAAAGGTGACAGAATTATCATATAGTGTAATGGTGAAATTGCAGGTCACTCTGTGCTTTAGCAGCTTATGTCAATTAATCCAGGGTTTTTCTTTTTACAGAAATGAAAGGCAGATATTTTTAAAAACAGAAACTATCCCTTCTTCACTGCTTTTGGCAAATAATTGCATTATTATTCATTCTGAGAGGAGTAACTAGTTAATTACAGCATGTCACAAGTATTTTATGTGAGCCAAGGATTTGTAAGGCTGAGGACTGCATGGATGCCTTTAAGGGTTTGTGTGTGTGTGTGTTTTTTCTTTCCTTTTCTTCTTTTTTCCAACCTATCTCAGTCTTTTGACATTTTGACACTGCGATTACATAGATCTCTTTTCTTCTAAGCTACAGAGAAAAAGAACCAGTCCTACTTGAAAATAATAATTTTACGGTTTGTATGTGGAAATACTACCCTCTGAAATCCTTCAAAGAAAATTAACATCGACTGAAAACCTTAGTTCTCTGAATTGTAAGAAAGAAGAGAAGCATCCAGTAATTTAAAAAGACCACTTGATGGAGTAAAGAACTGAAATTATAGGAAGTAAAAGGTGGTGTCTATGATGGCCCACATGCATTTATAATTATTTCATGAATATTTTGGGGGCTTGACATTAATTTAGCTCCCTGCCTCTCTTGAAATGGCTCCTCTGAAGGTGTTCAGCAGTGAGTTAAGGAAACCTTTCCCTTACATTTAGGAATGCCTCATTGTCCTCCAGAGTGTGAGGATGCAAAAGCTGCCAGGTAGCAAATACTTATTCATGTGTCTGATTGGTGGCTGCCCTGAAATTTCACTAGATTTTGTCTCATCTATTAAACATGCTTATCACTTGTTCCTCTCCCAAGGTCCTTGACTTGCCCATTACAAATTTTGTCCATACAACATCCCTAATCAGTTTTAAAGTACCCAATTGTACTGCAGTGAGGATGGCTTTCTGGGTTGTTTTGAACCTTGACTGGTTTCTTTCCCTTGAGCCCCGCTGTCTCTGGGGCTATTATGCGGACCCTTTCTAGCCTGGCCAGAAAATGAGGTCAGGGCCACTGTCTGTGCTCTCCATCAGGACTGTAATGGATGAGTTGTATTATATTAATAACAGTGAAAACAGTGTGTGTTTTTCATTCAAGACTCTTGTGATACTTTAAGCCCATTTACTCATTAACTCTCATGTAACTCCTTTTGATGGAACTTGATTATAATTATTTTATCTGTAAAGAAACTACAATTCAGGACTGACTGGGTTGTGAGGGAAAAAATGAAATAAGAGATGTGAAAATCCACTGAAAACCAAAAGCCTATAGAATGTGGAAAAGCATTGACTGGGAGGTAGTACTAGTAAGTCTGCTATATTGTTACTCAGGCGATATATGTGAGCTTGTTTATTTTTTTGTTTTTGTTTTTAAATTTGAGAAGGGCAATCCTTTTAGCTTTGAAATCTAGGATGATGGAATAATGCCCTTTCCAGACATATTACCAAGGACTACAGTGAGGCTTTCCAAGGGGGACGAGGGTTATCTTGTACATGGAAAAAACTTAAGTGCCATTAATATCTATCTCTTTATAAGGAGGTAAAGTATAGAAGTTGGTCTATTAGATGGAAGCTCTTGGGACTATTGAGAAAAAGCCAAGGGCAACAAATAGCCAGTCAATGGATGTCTGAATGAAGAAAAACGAAGCTGAGAGACCCTTCCCCGGGGTGGTGTCAGAACTTTCAGAAACAGAATTGCCTATTGAACAAGTGAAACAATTCCTGGGTAAAAGACTGATGGCCATGTATCAAAATGATGTCTAATACAATAAAGGTAGATGGGAAATGGGACTAGAGCCTGGAATTTGGTATCAGATAGATCTGTGCTTAATGGATGCTTGGTCAGTTACTGTATGGCATTGAACTAGTTACTTAACTTCCCTGAGCCTGCAAAAATGGAGCTACTAACTCGAGATTGTGGGGTTTAAATGGAATGAGGCACATAAATTGCTTAATAAAGTTTCTGAGAAGTTGTAATCACCCAATAATTATTGGTCATCATTAATTTTTGGCTTAGTGGTTTCTAATCTTGGATGCAAAGAAAAATTTTCTGTGGAATAGTTCGACCTTGGGCAGCAACACAGAGATTTCCACTTAGGAGGTCTCATGTGAGGCTGCAGTAACTAACTGGAGTTGTCAAAAATACTGCAGGGGATTCTGATGTGCAGATGTGGTGAGCTGCAATTACAGAAAATGCTCTTTCTCACCCTCTAAGACTAAGAGACTTCCTAATTTAGTGTATGTTACATCCATGTGAGAAATTCTGATGCGGTGGGTCTGAGGTAGGACTCAAGCAGCATTTTCAGCAAGTTCCTTAGCTCTTTTTAAGGCAGATAGGTTGCATAGCCTATTGAGAAACCCCAACTATTTTGGCTCCAAAACACCCTTTTCTCTCTCCCCTTCATTCCAACAGAAGGAATTTAATATTCTCATTTAATGTGCATGATTCAGTGGTCTGTAGTAAAAGGTTTTCCTCCATGTGCTACAGGTGACAGGTATGTGGTGTCAGATGACAGGGACAGGTGCCTAAATGCACTGATACAAAAACATCATTGGTGGAGCAGTTAGCAGAAGTGATTCACCAAGTAAAACCAAGGTAGAGTGGTGGGAAAGGATGTGAAGCTATGGAGGGGCTCCCCTGTGCCAGGCGCTTAGCTCCAACCTCCACAATACTGCCAGGTTTTAATGCGCATGAGATAGGGAGGGAAAGGAGGAAACTGAACTATCTCCGAAGGTGAGTGGGATTTAACAGATCTGGGATGGAGCACATGAAGTGGGGAAATGTGCAGAGGCAGACCCTAACATGGAGCTGGGGAGCTGCAAATAGATCAGTCTGATTGGAATGAACTCTTATCAACCAAAGTGGCAGCATACAGCACTCTAGACAGATTGTAAAGGGGCTCAATTCCACCTACGGAGTGTGGCCTTCATCTTCTGCACAATGAAGAGTCCTGAAAGCTTTTTGAGCACAGGGTGATAGGAAGGTCAACATGATGGAAGGGGTGTTTTAGGGAGATTACACTTGCAGGGGAGTGCAGGGGGAGGGACTAATCACCAGGCTATTGCTGTAAACTTGGGGGCTAGATAGGAAAACTGAGGGCAGCGGTGTTCACTCCAATGAAGAAAAGGATGAATCCATGGCGCTTGGCGGCTCCATACTTAAGGTATATTATAGCGAGGTACTAAGGCACAAATGTCACCACCATGCCCTTCCTGCTCTACCCTTTCCTGCCTTTTTCCTGATTTGTGTTGTGGTCCAAAGAGGAAACTGATGAGAGGGGCAGCCAGGCAGCTGTGTGTGGGACTCAGGAAGGCATGATTTCCTGGTAGGGAGAGCTTTCTTTCTTTGCTGTTGGGACAGGGGCAAACAGAGTTCCATCACGATAGCCATATCATGTAAGCACCCTTGCCTGCAGTTTAAGGAGAATGATTCTTTGTAGTAATGTGTACCCTGCCTGATTCCAGGACTGGTTTAAGATGACTGCAACAAAACTGGCAGCAGGTATCTATTAACGCCTGCTGCCTCGGAAAGCAAACGAGGCTCCCTCCAAGGCAGCAAGTGGCCCCACGCCCCTCTTCCATGTAGACAATACAGTTGAAGCAGGGTTTGACTGGAGCTCCCTTTTCATCATGTATCATGCTTGCATTTTTCTCAGGATTATTTTTTCCTTCTTGAAGCAGCTGCATTTACATCTTAAAATAATCAAAGTAAACAATTCTTCTTACTCATATACATTTTTAAAAGTATCCTGAAGCAAAAATCCCTCATTAGCATTATGTGTACGCTCTTGCTCATTAAGCTGGAAAACATATTCAATAACCAAGGGTGACTCTGTGATTACTAAGAAGTGCGGTCTCTCTGACTGGACAGCTCTTACTACACAGCGTAGTCAGAAAGCATGAAAACCCCAGAATAAAAACTTGGAAGTTAAAACAATACAATGAAATCGACATTTGAATAAGGAGACATACTGAATTCCCACTCGCTCCTTTCTGTCAGGATCCTGTTGCATGTTCTGGCACTTTCCTTCAGGCCCAGCTGCGGGATTCCTGCACTCACTTCCGCCAGTTCCATGTTTATATTTTGCAAACTGGCCTTCTGGTAGGCTTTCGATCGACCAAAGACTTTCAGGAATAAATATGTATGAACATCATTACAGCCTAGATTTTCCACAAAACTATAATTTAATATCATACCCTTGAATTTCATCCATGAGATATAAAAAAAAGTAGATGAATACTAGCTCTGCATTGTGACAAAAGTGCTAGTTTGAAAATATTGTCCAATACATTGTTCAGGTGGTTTTCATGATAATGGTTTTAGGTCCTGGCATGAACTCATTCCATTCATAATTAAAATTTGCATTACATGATCTCCCTTATGCTTATGTCATTCTTTATTTTTCATTTATTAATCTAAGGGTCAATATAATTTAAATTTGTTTTTAAAATAACATTAAAATATACATTATAACATGCTATCAAAAATTTCATTATTTGAATAATAAAAAAATATAATAAAAATATTCACGGGGGTGGTGCATGGGTGGCTCAGTTGGTTAAACATCTGCCTTTGGCTCAGGTCATGTACCCAGGGTCCTGGGATGGAGCCCTGAGCCCAGCACCCTGCTCAGTGGGGAGTCTGCTTCTCCCTCTCCCTTTGCCCCTCCACCCAGCCCATGCTCTCTCTCTAAAATAAATAAATAAATAAAATCTTCTAAGAAAATTCATGGGGATGCTATGCTGTAATCTTACAAAGGGAAGGTGGGAAATATGACTGAGGAAGGAGGATGCCCTAACTTTATCTGTAATGTTATGGTTCTTAAGAAACTACTAAAAGCAAATGTGCTAAAATGTTTGTATTTGTTAAAACTAGGTGGTGAATGTCCAAGTGTTATATTATTTTTGATAATTCCAAAATATAATTAAAAATAAAAATATGAGATTAGACATGTTGCTTAAAATGATTAAATTACCAAGCTTGCTAGATATTTTTTTTTCACTGATGTGATCTGGATAATTTACTTCTAAATTATTTAAACAAAATTATATATATATATGTGTGTGTGTGTGTGTGTGTGTGTGTGTATGTGTGTGTATGGAGAAATCCCAGTGGAATAAAATCACATTTCTTTATAAATAACTATTTAAAATTGATCTTCTGGGGTGCCTGGGTGGTTCAGTTGGTTAAGCAACTGCCTTCGGCTCAGGTCATGATCCTGGAGTCCCTGGCTCGACTCCCGCATCGGGCTCCCTGCTCAGCAGGGAGTCTGCTTCTCCCTCTGACCCTCCCCCCTCTCATGTGCTCTCTCTCTCTCTCTCATTCCCTCTGTCTCAAATAAATAAATAAAATCTTAAAAAAATAAAATAAAATTGATATTCTGTCCATATAAAAATGACTTTCAAGAAGAGTTTATGATACGAAGAGACTCATCTCTGTGTTTCTTCCTCTCTCCTCATCTTACTTGCTCGCCCACTGAAATGTGAAACTCGTGAACACATGGTGGCATTTTCGTTAACGGGCCCAAGCCAGCATTCTTCATTGACTTCCTGCTGCATTGCCGGTGAGTTTTGATTGCTCCGAAGTATGGCAGTGCTGTCGGCTAGGAATAGTCATGAGCTATTCTGAAACCCTTGGGATGAAGGACTCTCAGTTAGAAATGTTTGAACATTTTGCCTTGAAATAAGAATACTGTAGTTTCTCAAAAACATTAAACTTAAAAGGTAAGAAGGGGAAGGAGGTATGCCTGCCTCCCTGTGGCCAGCCCCTGGGGAAGGTCCTGTTGTTGAAGGTATTGGGAGGGCTGCAGCCATCGCTGCCATTCTTTGTTCATTTGTTTTCTTTGCCCTCTTAGGCACATTCATTTTCATTTATCACACATCTCATTTAATTCAGTCTAATCCCCTCAGTGCAGTTGAGCACCCACTTGGTGCGAGGTACGGGGCTAAACATCAGAGACTCCAAGATGGCTCGGGTGATCCCTACTGGCAGCAGAGATCACAACTAAAGAAGAAAAACAAATATTTCTGCAACAGTGTCATCAGAACGAGACTTTGTGGGAGTGAACAGTATGTTTTGAGAGCACTGAGGAGGAATAATGACTTCTACCTAGAGGATCTAGGAAGGTTTCATAGAGAATGTGACTCTTGAACTGGAAGTTTAAGGGGGAGTAGAATTTCCACAGATAGTTTCCATGATGACTCGTAGCCAGAGGACTTTGAAATCCATTACTCCACTGAGGACACCTCCCTAACAATTCATTTCTCATTCTCGTCCCTCAGTGGATGCTTCTCCTATGTGTTCATGTATACAGTAAATGATACATCAAAATTTTTCTCCTTCCCTAAAACTCTTGTGTCATGTTCCATGTCAGAAATGACAGCATATATGTCCTCTTTGGGCCCCAGAGCCACAGAGGCTTCTGGAAGTCAAGCCAGGCCATTGAAAGAACCCCACTCAAGAGTCAGGGCTCTGGGGTCTGGTTTGGATGATATCGTTCTCCACCTGCTGGACCTCTGGCTGCAGGATACTGAAGGACAAGCTGATCCAGTAAGATGATGTCCGGGGTGGTCAGCTCTAAAATTCTGACACTTTGTTTCCTGATACTCATATTATTAATTATTTCTATTTATCTAGCACATGCTTGCCTTCCAATCATCCTACAGTCTTTGCTGCTTCTTCTCTGCTAAAGCCTCTATTAAATGAGTTTGACATTCATCAGAACGCTTCCTTCCTAGGGCGGATGCTTCTGCTACTGGGTTGTTTGCTCTTTCATCATCTATAGCCTTACCCACTTGCCCTCCGACCTGTCCTGTGTTACATGTCTCTGCAGTTGAGTGGTAAGAACATGGACTCATGAATTGTGTAATAAGGGCCTCAGTCCACTCTTTGTAGCTAATAAATGATGAATAAATAATAGACTTGAATTAAAATCTTAATTCTGAAAGTTGACACATCTGTAAAAGGTGGAAAATAACTTCTGGCTCATAATAACACCTACTCCAAAAGGTTTTTCTGAGAGTATAAATCAGAAAGAATGGAAGCAACTTCATGGGATATTTGGTGCATAGCAGGTTCTATTGCTTCCCTTGCTCACGGAGAGCTCATTCTTCTTTTTGTATTAAATTAGTCTAGTCCTTGCCAGGCTGGCCACCAAAGTACAATATTTTCTCACATACCCTTAATTGATCAACTGCAGATAAACTTTGGCCCAATGTGGATGAAAGAACCACTTGCCATGCATATTTATCTAAAATCTATAAATTGAGGTTTTCTCCTGCCATATTTGGAAGTATAAAAAGATTAATGTCTCTCTCTCTCGCTCTCTCTCTCTTTTTTTTTTTTGGTTAAAAAAGAAAGAAGCTATTAATAGCATTTCTAATGTATTCTATTTTATTTTATTATTGTATTTTATTTTATTTTGGGGGGCGGGGGCAGGAGTGGCAGAGAGAGAGAGAGAATCTTAAGCGGGCTCCACGCTTCGGGTGGAGCCTGACATATAGGGCTCTATCTCATGACCCTGAGATCATGACCTAAGCCAAAATCAAGAATCAGACGCTCAACTGAGACACCCAGGCGCCCCTAATGTATTCTATTTTAAAGATGAGATATTTGGCATTGTCTTCTCGATTTTAATATCTTTAAAATTTTATGTAACTTTCAAAAAGTAGAAACCTATTCACCTGAATTATTTTAAACTTACTTATCTGAGTTACCAGAAATATTATAAATTCTTGTAAACGTTTAGAATATCATTATACTGAATAATCTTAAAAATAAGTTAGTTTCACTCGTAGTTTCTTTCTAGCCCTTGTTACCTCCGTCTTCTTCTTCCTTCCCTTTCTCTCTTTACTACTTGCTCTCTCTCTAAAGTGTACAGTCTAAGTTCTTAGGAAAACATTTCCCGCCACTGATGGAGCTTACCATCTAACAGAGAAGCTTACTGTTCAGAACATGGAAAGATTCAAAATTTCTGCTAATAATGTAGAAAAACATTTTTTAAATATGTTTTCTATTAAGACGATGTAAATGCATTGTATCTATTTGCGGAGACAAAATAAATGAAATGAGAGATGAATCTACTTGCTTTTAAACACAGTAGAAACAAACTCAATTTATAGATTTCAGATAAATATACAGAGCAACATACAAAAAGTCACATTGAATTCTTCTCCTCTCATTCATTTTTTCATGCTAGAGTTATTTGCTAATGATGCTATTCTTTTTATTCTAATTAAAATGTCTGCATTTCTGTTCTTAAGCATGGCTGTGCAAAATGGTCCTGCTCTTGGTTTCATCTCGGAGGGCTTTTTAAGCTGCATAATCAAATATGGACTTTCTTTTAGTAATAGCGAATGGCCACTACAGGAACACGATTTATTTTTTTAAAAGAGGATTTTGAATTACTTCTAAGAGGAGAAATTGTTTTAATGAAACCAGTAAGCTATTGACTATAACAAACACGAGAATTATCATAAGTAATTACTTGAAACTTGGAAATTGATTCATCATTTTAACTCAGTTGTGACTATTATATATAGTGTATATTAGGGATTTGATTTATCTTTACCCATGCTATCACACCCATTTCATAAATTGTCAATCTTCTATCTTAAGTAAGTTATATTACAATCTCTTTGAACAATAATTATTATCATATATTATCTTTTATTTTCTTCAAAATAAATAACCTTTAAGTGCCATACTATAAATGAGCATATCATAAAACATAAATAAACCTTATTTAAATAAATCAGCCTATAGTTGATTATAATTTAAAATCATTGAATACATGTATTCTACACCTTTTTCACTTACAAATGATCTGCCGCGGCTTGACAGTCGTCAGGCAGGCAGACTGGGGGCTTGCTGAGCTCATTATCAGGTACATATCAAGGCACCAATGGGACCAATGCCAACAATCCATAAGGGATGCTCTCATTACTCATCCAGATGTTGCATCAGTCAGGGCCCCCTTCAACATGAGCTGGAGTTCAAGCTTATATTTTCCTTGATGAAATGTTAGACCTAAATAAATGAACTGTTCTGAACTCTAGTTTGGGATTTTTCTAATATGAAAACAACAACAACAACAACAACACTTTTCAAATGTGAAGTTCTAATCAAGGTAACATAATATAATTAAAAATACATAAAAATTCTAGAAAGAAATGGGATGACTTTAGCTTTGTATTTATACTCCTAGGTCAGAGAGTAACTTGGATCACAAGAAATTCAAAATATTGTACTGAGAAAAATTATCAGTAAATAAATTGGAATGCCAAGGTATAGAAAATTAGTAAGAGTATATACAAATTAAAAATAATCTTTTCTGGAACATAGATAAAAAATTAGGGGCTAATCCAGAATTAGGACATTATGATGCTCAGAATCAGAACAGCTGAAGATATGTATGCACATACTCTATACTGTAAATCACCAGGGAAATGAAAGGGCCTCTCAATCGCTCTATTTCTCCTCTGCTTCCCTTGAGCCAGTTCACAGCACAGCTCAGGTGATGCTTTTAAAATGTAAATAGGATCAAATCATTTCCTTGCTCAAAACCCAGCAAAGCCTCTCCATCAACCTTACAATAAAATCTATGGTTCTTACTATGGTTGATGAGGCCCTGCATAATCTGGCCCTTGGCTACCTCTCCAATTTCCTTTCTTGTCCATCTTTCCCACCTTTGCCCTGCTCCAACCACACTGGATTTTTACTGCTTCCCGAACACACCATATATGCTTCTGCTACCAAGATATTTCACTTGCTCTTCCCTCTGCCTGGCATGTTCTAAATAATGACCTTTACAGAGAAGTCCTCCTCAACTACCCTATCAAAATCAACACACTTCCATCTCCGAATCCTGACATTATATTGCATATTTAAATTGCCTGTTTTCTCCACTTCAGTGTGTACTATGTGTAAAAAGCGACTTTGTTTTGTCTACTGCTATTTTTTTTCAGGCCTAGAACAATATCTGACACATAATAGGCACTCAATAAATATTTGTTAAATAAATGAATAAATAAATACATATACTTCTGACTTTAAATATGCTTATATTTTAGTCATCTAGTAAAGGTTTGATTTGAATTATATGGTTAATTAGATCGATGTATATTATTTTGCTTCAATTATCAAGAAAAGTATTTCTGATTCTTATATACAATAAATATTTATTAATTTCTGTTAAAGTTGTGCAGTAAATATTTGCTAAATAAATGGAGCACCACCATGTACAAGTTATTAGACAATGGTACTTATAAAAAAAAAGAATAGGCCAACTATGCCTGTTAGTTGGATTGAGTTGTTTTTAACATGTGGATAGATTTCATTTCCCAAGAATCAGTCTTCAGTAAGGGTAAAGGTCCCCACAGTTTGACAGCCTTAGGCTTCATGCAGTGCATACAATTAGACTTTTCATTATCTATGTACATTTTTGGCAATGAAATCCATATTATATAACTTCAATCTTTTTTTTTTTTAATTGCAATGCTTAAAATGGTGTAGACTCCCCATCTGTTAGAATCTTCTTATCCTGAACCAAAACTCAAATCAACCCTCTTTCTTTTAATGATTATTTAATTTGTACCAACCTTTGTTATTACTATCCTTAACATCGCCTCTCCTTTAAAGTGTGAGTTAGTGTTTACTGCAGTGGTAGAGAACGATCGAAGGCTACTTACTGTCTGCCATAAGCTTTTGCCAATCAAGCAGTTTCTTCATCCTTAAGTGATTCAATTTATTTGTCTAATTTAAGTAATTTGGTCATTTGATCATTCTGATCTGAATTCCAATTATACTTATATCAACAGATCTATTTCATTTTAAAGATGCAGCAGTAACCATTGAAAACTGAATAAACCTGGGCCTGTACTGGTTAAAAGGGCTCTCTGTAGGTTCAAGAATTTAGATAGAACAAGGAGACAAATACTTATCCATGTATTGCTTATATTACATGCAACTATTACTAAATCAGGAGGCATGTTAAATACTGCATAAATATCTTGGAGTGAAAGACTGCATTTTCACAGACATTTTTTTATTTTACCTATGGTTTCTGGAGACTACTATTCATAGGGTCTACTCTGCAGTTGATGTGGGTAACCAACAAGCAAATGCAAAGTGGACAATACCTCCCTTTGCTTAGCAAGATTTCTTAGGCAACAGCAATGATCTACTTTTTGGATACATATGTTGTGCCCAGGCAGCCAGCATGTGGCTAGGGTGGTTTTAAGGGACTACTAGGGATTGAACTATATGTTGCTATATAAAGTCATATTTACAAAAATGATTTAAAAAGTTAAATCTAAAAATTGTAACTGTAACTTGTTGGAATATTATTGTTGACAGAGGGACATTAAGATGTTTGAATGGCATTCTGGAGGTTGTCATTAAACTTTTCTTGCCAGGCTAGTCAGGACTAAAAACTGGTTACAGGCTTTTAGATATTAATTCTGAAGGTGATCCATTTGGCTACATATTCTGCAACATGTGTGTCCCTTTGAAAGAACTTATGATTAAAGGCTGAAACTGGGGCAAAATTGCACAGTTTATAGTCTATTTCTTTAAGGGCTAAAGAATGATCATCTTTTTGATAATGTTTTTAAATCTCAGGAAACAAGCCTATGAAATTTACTTTACAGGAATCTTATTTAAGCAACCTACACTAAAGAAAACATCTACTCTATTTTTAAAAGAATAATCTATATGCAGGAAACAATGGTCATTTAATAAGCAGATCAAAACATATGAATAAGTGTGACATTTAGAAGACAGCTCCTTCTGTGGAAGGTGCACACCATTTTACTTGGTATCATTTTCAAGAAAGTGGTACGAGAGCTGTCAGGTAGCTTGAGAGACTAGGGTCCGTCCTCTTTATCTTGAAGCATAATGCCCGTGTCCCGAAGTGTTGGTGGTGTCTCACCATATCATAGCGCAGTGTCATAGTTCAAGCAATCACGTTGTCAGCCTAACCCAACTGCACCGTACACTTGCAGTCATAGATAATGAAAAGTTTCACAGGACAAGATATTTAAAATGAATGTTGGCAGAATATAAGGTCTATACAGAGATGAACCAATATATCTATACCATGTCTTGAGTCACACAGGAGGATACTCACTTTTTAACCTATCAATTCTAAAGACTGCTTTCAATGGAGAATGATGCTGGTACCAAGTGTTGGAGTGGTGGCCATATCATAAAAAAGAACTTGCATATGGACCAAAGATGATAGAATCCCCTGAATTGTGAGGTAGGATTAACTTAACTCTGTTAAATTATTAGAAACATGCAAAGAGGTATTAGACTACAGGGAACTGAATGGGATGATTCGCATTTCAAGTCAACATAATTGAATTAGTGAATATATATCTTCCTTTGTTTATTAACAATTCACAATTAGATTAGATTGGTCAAGGGCCATTTACTCTTTCAATCTTTTTGAACACTACGATTTGACCACAGTAACCCAAAACTCTTTGACAACTATCTGTGTAAAGCATTCAGTCAAATAACTAATATAATTTTAATCCCATGCCTTATCTACTGGGACATGAACTGTGAATCACTGATCCTCCTGGTCTGAGAGCCTGCTCTCAATTGGTGAAATGCACCTAGGACCCTGTGAGTTCACCTCATGGCCTTTCACACTTTCACACATGCTCTTTTACCAGCTGGTTATTAGAAGTTCAGTGAAATTGGACATTTCTCTATTTCAGCCAGCAAGTGAGATTCAGAGTCCAAAAGGTGCTTCCCTCAAACGGAGGAAGAAAAAAGAAACTAGGTTACATTTTCTCTAACATTACCAAATTTTATATCTTCCACTGGATAATAATAAGGCCGCATGGCAGAGAGCTATAAAAGAAAAATTACAAAAGGCAGAATCTTGATACACTCATTTGTTCAGTCATTTACTCAGTAGATTTGTGCTAAACATCTAACTTGTGGCCTCATTGTTTTGTTTTCTTTTGTTTTGTTCTTGTTTTTTGTCTTTTTGGATACAAAGGTAAACATGCCTCTATCTACAGTTAAGGGCAAAGGGCAAAAAATTAATTAGAGAGTTCTGTTCTAGAGGCATGGGTAAGGTTGAGAGATTAACTGAGCATGGATGTGGAGTGTCAAGGCTTCCTTGACGAGGAATGGAAGTTGATAGCATTTAGTTGGGCTCAGGAGTGGGAGACAAATCTACAAACTGGAGGGAAGAGCTTGTGTCCAGGCACAGAGGCATGAAGCCTCTGCTCAAGGAGCTGCAGGTGGCTTGGTAGACCCGGAAGTCCTGTGCGCCAAGAAAGGAGTAGGGTGAGGTTGCCGAGGTAAGTGAAGTCAGATCATGGGTAGATCCATGACTGGCTAGGGACTTTGAACTTTACTGGGAAGGCTCACAGAACTTTGCAGAATGGAAGCAGAAGAGTAACAGGGGTAATGGGAATGGGTTGGAAAGATGGGGCCAGGAAGCAGGGAGACCCGTTCAAAATCCACACACCCATATAGAGGAGAAATGGTGAGCCCTGAAAGATCTGGTTACCCCTGTAACCAGCTGCCCCTTCTTTTCCTCTTTTCACTTTCTGTGTTAGTGTTCTTTCCTGGTTTTCTTGTTCTTCTCTGGTCCACCCTTCTCAGCCTGTTTAACCTCTTTTTCTCTCTCACACTCTACAGGTTGGCATTCTTCAAAGCTCAGTCCTATTTTCCCCTTCCTTCTCTTTTCACTGTGTTTCTCTAGGAAATCTCTTCTATTCACCACCTGACAGGTTCAAATTTATTTTTCCAGCCCAGAATCCACTAGAATCCAACCCCTGAAGTCCAGCTGCCTCCTTGACATTCCCACTTAGGTGTGTCACAGGCACCATAAATTAACATTAAAAATTAAACTCTTGTTCTTTTTCCAGAAATTTACTTCTACTTCAGTTTTCCCACCTACATCAACCACATGAGCAAACCAGAGCTGAAGAAGCAGGGTTGGTGCTTCCTTTCTCTCTTACCGCTCACCAGATCTACTCCTCACTCTCCCCACTGCTACCTAAGTGAGCTTATCTGAGATGACAAACCTCTGCTTGTTGGCAGAGTGAGAGCAAGGGACCGGGGCGGGGGGTGGGGTGGGGTATGCGGGGTTGGGGGGGATTCACTCTTTGATTCTGTGAGGATGAGAAGTTCTGTTCAAGTCTGAAAAAATGCAAGCTCTGTTAGGGGCAATTTTAATTCCTCTGAGCCTCAGATTACTATTCTCGGTCAATAAACAGATATCCTTTCTAATTGGTAAAGTCATTAAAAATAACCAGAAAAAAATTCTATATAACTATTTTAGACTTTTCACTCAGAAAAAAAATTAAAGAGGGTCAACATTTTCCTTTGCTTATAAGCCTTTAGCTTATTCTTGTTAGTTTTTTTTAACCTTATACATTAAGATACTGTAAATAACCACTTCCTGATTCTCCTTTCTTCTCAGTTTTGCAAACAGTTTTTGTTTATTCATTGTCTTACTTTCTCTCATTTTATTTTATTCAATCATTATTTAAAAGGGGATTTGATTGGTTTTGTCCAACTAAATTGGCATCTTGCAGTTGTCAATGTCAGGTGGGGATTGGCTGGGAATGACATTAGGTCTTCTCTTTCCTTTCTCCCTCTCTTGCCCTTCCCCACTCAAGTCCCCTGATGATTTCTCTGTGAAACTTTGATCCAATTACAGTTACAGTTTTTCCATGAAATTAGACAAATTTTATTTTTGGTTTATTTGCAGTATTCTTTCAAGGTAGCAAAATCAACTTTGCTACATTTATGAAGTAGCCAGGATATACTAAGATCTTAATCTTAATTCACTGTACCTATGGAATCAAACCAGTTCCTTCTAACCACCACAACAGCAATATTATTACATAATATTGTTACTCTCTATTACACACCTTCACACAACATCTACTGTAATTCTTGATATTTATTTTAAGGCAAAACATTCTTGGAAATAATTCTTCTGGAAGGAAATATCTGGTGAAATTGTTATGCTAACATTTACTTTGTTTTATTTATAAATTTATTTCTTTTAAAGATTTTATTTATTTATTTGAGAGAGAGAGAGAAAGCATGAGCAGGGGGAGGGTCAGAGGGAGAAGCAGATTCCCTGCTGAGCAAGGAACCCGGTGCCAGGGCTTGATCTCAGGACCCTGGGATCATGACCTGAGCCATAGGCAGACTCTTACTGACTGAGCCACCCAGGCGCCCCATAACATTTATTCTTATAAGTTAAAAAGAGTAAATAAATATGTAAAAGTCTAACATTTTGTTCCTTGTCACTATTTGGATGGTTATGAGCACTATGACAAAATATATTGTGTTGAATGACTATTTTTTATATTAATGATCACTTGCCAACTACTTGATTTCAGTAAAAGAGGAGAGCCATTAAAGCAGATGATGCCATTTTTTTTACATTTATTATTGGAACTCTTAACATAAAAGATGTTAATAGATTACCAAACACTGAATCACTGAGAAGTATTAGGAATATCTTCACCTAGATATGCTATGTAGAATTTGTCTCACAGTGCCCTCAGATGTTTAAATAATGGGCACTCTGATCTAACTTTGGCTAAACAATTTAAACAACAAAAAATAAAAGCACATTGCATACCAGGAAATTAACTCTGACAATTCTGAGCTTAAGGAAGGAAAAGATAACTCTATCATAATGGGTGTACATTTAGAAAAAAATAATGTTAGTGTAAAAATAGCTTTCAAAATTTGTTTTCAGAATTGCTTCCTTCCTCTGAAATGATGATTATAACATGCACAAGATATTGCACTTACAAATATTGTCTTTTTTTTATCTTTAGGGTTCTTGTATTTTGTATTGACTTTTCATGACGGCTTATCTATATTAAAGTTTGCACATTTTTCTTTACTGGGAATAAAAAGCATTTAGAAGTTGCTAGGTGGCAATTCAAGAGGACAGAAAAAGTTACTCAAATAATTAAAATAACATAAAGAAACTATGCTCAAAATGATCAGAACATTATATGGAGAACAGTTTTGGCATTATGAGAATTATTTTAAAGGTCTTCAGGTTTCATAATACGAACAAACTTACTGTAATACTATTTTTGTTTGCTCATGTAGAGAAAGTGCTCTGTTTTGGAAATGTGTCTGAGCCGACACACACTAAAATAGTAGGTTTCATATGCTTCTAGGAAACGATTGTGTTGGGAGCTCAACCAAGATGTTCTGCCACTAAAATAAAATAATAACAGCTTTTTTTCCCAATTCTCTGAGAAAAACAGAATATTTTTTTCTGATTTGTAAGTGTTTCTCCTCCGCTTTTTCTTTTTTTCTTTCCTTTTTTTTTTTTTCTTTTAGTTTCCTTGTTTCTTCAATTTGTAATTGGCATGGGTTGCTATGCGACGATAAAATGAATGAACCAAGAGTACGTAAGAAAGGAAATGAATCTTGGATGTGTTAATTCTCAAATATATGTTATGAATCATTATTCTTTATGTGTAGAAACTTGCATACATATAAAAAGAGTCATGTTTCTGCAGGTGAATTTCCTCCTAGTTCTTTTAATTCAATTTAAATACCATTATTTCATGAAAATCTGCAAAGAATGTCATAATGTTCAGGTGCTCAAGCACTTAAGCACGACTGAGAACACTGAATTAAAATGCTAAATTTGTTAGATTTTTAAAAAGTTTTTTGAGTGGAAATTGCAATCCAGAGATTTTCAGCTATATTTGAGAATATGATTAAGTATGACGACAGTACTCTATATTGTTTGGGCTCAACATTTTCTCTGAAATAGCAAAGAAAATACAAAGAAGTTAGAAAACACATTAACTCATGTCTGTGTTGGGGAAGTTATTTTCAAAAAGCTTTATGTTAAGTGACACTATTATTGGCTGCACATCTAATCTAACTCAAGACCTTGAAGTTGGTCTCTGGTTTGCATTCCATTAAAAGTTTTTAATAAGATTTCAACAAAAAATAATAATAAAAAGCATTCCATTTCACCTTTGCTTCCTTTTAACAATTCAGAGTATCAATTATAACATAACCTTCATTTGACTTGCAACCATCCCTGTGCTCTCAACAGCATATTAAATTCTATGTGAACACTTTAAGGGCAAAATAAATGTCTTGTTTTACTTTTTAACTTTTGTACCATTTTAAAGTGACCTCTCCAATGTGTAACACTCAACTATATCTACTGAATAGTATTTATAAGCATTTGTCTTCTTATTTTACAAGCATTTTGAATAGTTGGAAAAGTATTTTAAAAAGTTTAAGAACACATAGTCCTTATTCACATCTTAAAGAGAGACTGCATCTCTCCATATACAGGTGTTGTCTTCCTTTCTAAATTATCACACTAATACTATTGTGGGATTGGAATAGTTGCTTAGTGAACTTCCTTTTATTTTACCAGTCACTGGCCTAGGAGGACTGATCACAGGATTCTTAGAAGAAATAGGCTAAGTCAAAGAAAGAAAAAGGAATTTTGATTATTAAAAGATCCAGAGTTTGCCATCCCTTTGAAGGAGTGGAGAAATTAAGGAAACAGAGTAAAATTCAAAAAGAAAGGAAAATGAAAATACATAGGAAAAGCTGAAGGATAAAACAGATGAAACACTTTTGGTGCCCAGAGAACTATCATTTTTTTAAAAGCAGACTAAACAGTTCCTACCCTCTGTTGATCAGTAAACAAATATACCATTAATCTGCTTTCACAATAGTGCTTCTCAAAGTCTGGTCTGCAAAGAGGATGAAATGAGGGCCTCTGGGAGTTTGCTGCAAATGGGCTGGAGTCAGCCCCAATGGAAGTAACAGTATAAGGCATGGGGACTTCAGACTGATTCGCTAGGCTCGTTTGCCTGGAGGGTATCACTGTTTCAGGAATATTTTTGTTAATTTAACTTAACCATGTAGAAAATGAGACTGAGTTTTTCATTTATTATCAGTGGACTGTCTAAACCACTTGAATTTGGTGAAGAGTTTCAACATAGCTCTTAAGTGACACCCAAAGAAAGAGATAAGCCCTTGTATTATACAAAGAAAAGTTCATGTTACAGCAAGGATCATACCAAATTGATTTATAACTATTTTACTTTTTTTGTTGTTATTTTTTAAAAAGAGAAGATTTAGTTAATGGTATCTTGCCTATGTATGCCATTGATTTTAACTAACAGGGAATGAAATTGTTAGCTCTTTCCCCCCTAAAATTCAAACTTATATAAAACTTATGTATTAAGCTAACCGATTTACGGAGGATACAAACAAAAACAAAACAAACATATATACCAGAGGACCTACAATTTGTGGGCTGAATTTGGTGACTGGAACTGGGAAGCAAAGTTTAGGAATCACATGAAGAAAAGCATGGCAGGAATTGGGATCAGAGGGCCTGGAATTTTGTTCAAGAGCAAGGACTTGGATGATCCTAAAGATTGTCTTTTTAGATATTGATTTTATGGTAAACCTGGGCCTCTGATGGAAAGAACCACAGCAGGGGCACCAGGGTGGCTCAGTCGGTTAAACATCTGTCTTCAGCTCAGGTCATGGTCCCAGGGTCCTGGGATCGAACCCCACGTCAGGCTGTCTGCTCAGTGAGGAGCCTGCTTCTCCCTCTCCCTCTGCCTGCCGCTTCCCCTTGCTTGTGCTCTCTCCCTCTTTGTCAAATAAATAAATAAAATCTTAAAAAAAAAGAAAAGATACCACATACCCTCCCCATATAGTGAGTGCTGTGAATTGTAAAATTGATGAATCACAGACCTGTACCACTGAAACAAATAATACATTATATGTTGATAGAAAAAATGTAAACAGGCTAGAAAAAAAAAAAAAAGAAAGAACCATAGTATCCCAGAGGCCAATTTAAAGGATGAGTATGGCTGGACATGAAATAAAGTGACATAAAAATAAAGTTTATGAGTCTAAGACTCAGAACTCCGTGTACCATAGCTAAGAATGAAAAAATATAAGCAGACACATGGGAAATTTGGAGAATTGTTCAAAGGATCATCATAACCATGAGCTATGGAGGATTTCAAACAGAGAAAGAGCAGTATTGGATGGGGGTTTGGGAAACCTAACAATATTCTAAAAATCTGAGTGAACCAAAGAGGATAGTTATCTTCAAACATGAAACTAATTCAGGAACCATACCTTTGGCTCATAGCTTAGTTCTCTCATAATTCAGTTGCTATTGTTCCACTGTCTTTTGGAATTAAAATTTTCAGAGAAGTCCGAGGTCACTCTCATTTTGTTACATTGTAGGTACATAAACAGGAACTATATTTCCCAGAAATCCCTTTTCTGCTTTGGTTCTGGGCCACAAGAAAACTGGCTAGAAGTGAGCCCCAGCCATGATACTCTGAAAGTATAGGTGAAGCTGCAGGCCACACTAACTGACACTGATTTGTTGCTACCTCACTTCATTGTGGGGCAGCAGCTGAGCCTGCAGCATCTCAAGCTCTCACTAGACTCCTCCATCAGCTTCTCTGGGTCCTGAGCAAGGGTTGTGCAGCTCCACAATAAAAGGTACAAACTTCTGCAGATCACCTGCTTTGTTGAGGATGGAGGCTTTGAGAGACAGATGTGTGTTCCAGTTGGTCCCTGACAGTTCCAGGCTGTCCCTGCTGTCTGCCTTGTCTCTTACCCAGCTTTTCTTTCTTACTGATGACCCTGCTGACCTATAGCAATATCAGGGCCAACACCAGATGCAGAGGCAGCCATCTTTCTTCTTACTTCTTCCCAGTTCCCACAAATGTGTAAGGTCTTATTCCTATATAAAATCCCTAATTCTATAACATTCACAGTAGTGCTATTTTCTTGACTGAACCCTTTTGAGGGGGTAGGTTGCTTGTTTCTTTCTACCTAGGAGTTCATCAGGTTTTTTTTTTTTTTCTCTATATTAATAAAAGCATTTCCAGAATATGTCTTGGAATCTATTCACTAATTCATTGATTCTGCCTGAGAATGTTTTCTTTTAATCAGCACTCAGGTTTTGGATTGTTTGTTTACAACTCAAGCAAGTAGTTTCTGATTATTTGTTTAGTTCCAATTGTTTACCAATAATTTTTATTTATTTTAAAAGTATATTTTTAAATCTCATTACAATAATCCTATGAGTTATGTATCTCCCAATGAGAATATTAAGTATTATGTTGGATTTCCCAATGTCATGAGTATGAAAAATAGAGGAGATGTTGGGAATTTTTATTTGGTTGGTGTTTTGGCTTGCTTATTCATTTATGAATAAGTAAGTCCTGATTTACCTCAATCTAGTTTGCCAATATACAAGGTGTGTGGATTATGATTTGTATTCCCTGAACTTTTCCCCTTCTACATCTGACTGGTAAATTGATGACCACATCTCCTACTCCAAGGTCCAATGCCTAGGCTTTTATCTAAAATGACCAGTCCTTCCACCTTTCCTGTAAGACACTTTGAATAGATTGAGTACACAAAATTCGACAATCATGAATATGCCCAGCATCTCTCTCTATCACCCCCTACCTGTAGCATTTATGCATGTGTGCAGGAGTGGGGGACTGCACCAACACCTGGTACTTCCTGCTTCTTGTTTAACTATATTCCAGCAACTGTAGCTTCTGCCTGCCCTTCAAAAGAGAGAGGTGACAATGGGAACGAGGAGGGGGACAGCAGAATTTTTGGCTTTCTCCAAAAGTGGCTTTATGTATATAGGAAAGGCTGCCCTGTTTTCTGATTGGTTTGCTTTTATGTTTTTCAAAACATGCTGGAGGTAGGAATGGGCAGTCTTTGTTTCTGCAGGCAAAGAATTAGTGGGTGCTGACTGCATTTTTAAATCCAGTTTTTTTAGCCTTATGGATTGTAAAATACCTGCAGGTTTTGGTAGTTTTTTGTTTGTTTGTTTGTTTTTTGTATATCTATCATCTCTCTATCATCTACCTATCATCTACCTATCTATCATCTATGTATCACTTATATTTCTAGTTGCTTTATTACTAGGAAAAAGTTTCATTAGGTTTGCTAGCCAGATCCAATATTAAACTGGGACCTCTTTCTCCTCACCACACCCAGAACCCCCTTTTTAAGGATGTTTCGGTTATCCTTAGATTACCTGAATTTGGGACAGACTATACTTGCTGTAGGAAGGGTTAGCAACTCACATTGATGAAAGATAATCATGAGTTTCAAAGTGATTAAAAGTCATGTTAAAGGAAGATTAACACTAAATAGAGTCTTTCCTCTGAAATTCTGTTAAAGAACACTGTAGTAGGGAGGGTTTCGGGACCAAAGCTGGACCAGCTCACAGATGTATTTGCAACAAATCTCCCTTATGCCCTTATTTATTATTGTGAAAGCACAATAGTCCCATATTTCTTTATTCATGAAATAATTTTGAATGCATTTCCCATATGTGAGGGTTTTTCATAGTTGATTTATCATACATACTGAAGGGGAATTATATTTTATGGATACTTTCTGTTCTTCATTTTGTTACAAGTTGCATTAAGTCAACACAAGTTGTATTAAGCCAACACATTATTTCAATTTAGATATAGCATAAGATTATAGTCTGTAAAAAATTCATGAGTGCCCTTCAGTATTTTGTTAGTTTTGTTGTGTTTTTTAAATTTGATGGGTTCTTGTCTTTTTACAAGTAAAATAAAAAAGCAGCTATGAAATTTATCAAATTTAGTGGAATACTTCCTTATGTTAGTATCGTACACCATAGAGCTGTGTCAAGCATGTAGAGAACATTGGTAGTTCTTGAATGGAATTCTAAAAGGTATTCTACAATAAAATTTAAAAAATTTGAGTTAGAATTTACCTGTTATAAAGTGTTTATAGCATATTTTCTAATATTGAAGACATGTTTTAAAATACACACTCTGAATATCGGGTGTTTCCTGTGTTTTTTTTTTTTTTTAACCTTAAGGATAAAGAAGATGGACGCCAGAGTTTACTCTGTCAAGCACTTAATTTAGAGTCTATCCTCAGTGTTATTTAACAGTTGTCCAGTGCTTTCTACAAACATCTTAAATTCAGTTCTACTTCTATGTCAGTGACACTGGAAGGCTGTAGCATGAAAAATAAACATATATTGGACTCTGAGAAGAATAATGTTGCCACCTCTTTATGCACAGAGTTTTCTAAATGAAGCTCATTGCATGGATAATATCCTATAACTACAGGGGTCCAGAGCTGGCTGGTCGGCTGGGAGAAAATTAATGAGGAAGAGAAAGGAATGCACAAAGAGTGAAGGGATAAGGTATGCTGTTGCCTAATGTAAAAGGAGATAGACTAATGTTCCCATGAAGGGAGGTGATCAGAAGTTCACTCAGTCAGGACTAAATAATTGATCTGGAGAAATGCACCGGCAGTCAGTGAGAAATCCATACTTTAAGCTATGTCGGGTGTTGTGTTGGTGACTGAGAAAGTGCCTCCTGTTGTTTTGCTTGAATAATGCCCACTTTTCTAGAACTGGTAATGGTAGTTCAGTTTCAATTTAAAGCATTTCTATTGAGCTTTTGAATTATTGAGTAGAGGATAATGATGGGCCTCCGATCAAGTTGTGAACTGACTGGTTGTCAGTGCTAGGAGACGTCTTCTCTGAGAAAGAAATGCAACACACAGGAAAGTCTTCCACTATAATATAGGATTTTTGTTGAAAAAAAAGCATGTTTGGAGCACCTGGTGTCTCCGTTGGTTAAGCCTCCAACTCTTGTCTTTGGCTCAGGTCATGATCTCAGGGTGGTGAGACTGAGTCCTGTGACGGGTTCTGTGCTCAGTGGGGAGTCTGCTGGAAATTCTCTCCCTCTCCCTCTGGCCCTCCCTCCCATCCTCTCTTGCTCTCAAATAAATACATTTTAAAAAAGGGAAAAAAGAGAAAAAAAGCATGCTGATGAGGAAGACATAGAAAACAACACAGTTCAAATCCAAGAAGTTGGTGAATCTCTCAGCCATCAGTTATAAAGGGTAGAAATGTTTTTCTGTGTAATGAAAAGCAAAATTTCTGCTTCAGCATATTATCATGGTATAAAATTCAATACTTGAGTTTTCTATAGGAAAAGATCTGAAGATGTGCCACAGTAATAGAAAATCTGTCTGGAAGCAGTACTTTGATTTCTGGCATATGTCTTTTTAAATTGGGAGATTTAGAAATGCATAAACAGATTTCCCCAGTACTTCCTTCCTGTCTAGGTGTGGTACTGGCCTAAAGTGAAGCAGGATATGGGATGGGTGCTGGCTTGAGGGTGCATGATAAACAGGGGGTAGGTGGAATGTCTGAGTGCAGTGTACCAGTGCAGCTCACCTGCTTTTGTAGCTTTGTGCAAAGAGAAAAATACACACTTGCCTGAACTCTTTAACCAACACATTTATTTCTAAACTGCAGAGTTGAGTTGTTGCTTGGTTATTCGTACATTCATACAGGAAACATGATGAAAACACAATGCATTTATCACTCAAATGCTGGTAAGAAATTGGTAAAGAAATAAACACACGTGGTTTGTGAACTTCTGCCCTCCTCTCCATCCCCCTAAGCTCCTGCCTGGCTCTCACTTTTGCTCGGTTCACATTATCATAAATCAGAAACAATAAATATCAGTCCTTTCTTGACCACACATTAGCCAATAGGCATTCTATCTTAAGGAAGTAGACCACTGTGAGGACACTTTGCTGCCAGAATCTCCCTGGAGCTGTTGGTTAAGGTACAGTGTGCTTTGTTTTGTTGGGGTCTCTGAAGAGGAGGGAAAGCTGAAGTGTGAAGACAAAGGTGAAGAAAGGCATAACCCTACCGTGGCTCAGAACGGGCATTTTGCTGCTATAATGGATGACTATGTGTCAACGGGCATTAATATTTGATGTGCATCATCATATTACCCTGTATGTGTACCTTCACAATACTGTGAAGGAGCAGGTTGCTCTAGACAAGGATTTATATGGCCAAGGGCAGTGGCTTTTACTTGGTGAAATTAGCACACATCCTGTTCTTACAACGTCAAAAGGGATGCTTCTGTTTATCCTGAATAAACAGGCAGAGGCTGGGTCCAGCCTTTTTTTTTTTTTTTAAACACTGTATTATCTTGAGTGCATAAACAAGACTGACAAAATAGTTTTTCTTAAATGGCACACTGATGCATTTTGTATTCTGCTCCGTGGAAACAAAGACTTAGCTTCTGTCGCTATAAAAGACCCTTGAAACAGATCTGGAAGTGAAAGCTTATGCATTATGGGATAGACCAATGAAGAAAACTGAAGAAAATGCTTAGATCTACAAAGGCTTCTGCTCATTTTTATTTTCTTTTTCTGAAAATTGAATACAAGCTCTTGGAAGCATTATTTGCTCACACAATGCCTGACCACATGTGCAAATCATTAAAAGGGCGTAGTTCCCCTACCATTTTGATGTAGTTCAAAATAAAAATGTAAATGCTAATGGAACGGTTTCTCCAGATATGCTCCAGCTGTCCTTTATATCATTAATTCTCTTCTCAAATACAATGATTCATTCATGATAATAACCTAAGCCAGACTTTTTAGAAGTCAGAAAGAACCCATGCATGAAGGGAGGACAGTCCATGATAAGGGGGTAAAAAAAGAAACCAGCATATGTGGTTTGTGGAAAGATAAGAATCTGAAATCACAAAGGCAGTCAGTCATAAGATCTTGCAACATTTGAGGAATACATTGAGGTCAATTTCTCTTATTGATTGTTTTTTCACAAAGACCACTCACCAGAATATAAATCAAGCTTCCCCATCATTTATTCATTCATCCATTCACTCATTCCATAAGCATGTTTTCAGTGCTTGCTCTGGGTTGCATATTACATATGACAAAGGACTGCCAGGATGCATACCAGGGAGGAACCCTGTCCTTGAGGAGATTACCATCTAGTATAGTACTGAAGACAATATGCACATAAGTAACTGTAGAATACAAGGGAGAAAGGAGCAACTCAAAAGAGAAAAATGATGTGAATATGGTAGGCAGCACCTAACATGGCCCTTAATGACCCCAGCCACCTGGTGTTCATTTCCTTGTGTAATCCCCTCCCTTTGAGTGTGGGGCTGGACTCAAGAACTCTTTTTAGCAAAAGTGATGGGCAGGGCTGGTGTCACGGATATATGACCTGTCCACAAAGGGTCCTGTACTTGATTTAATGTTCTGTTGTCATCGACTTGAAATTTTTATCTCTGAATTTTGTAAGTGAAATTCAGTGACACAATGGAACTTGCACATCAGCAGAAGAGTGAGATTCAGTACGTGTGTTGTCTGTCTCCTTTTCTTGGCCATCCTATTCCCATATAAGTGTTGGTGATGCTCCATGAGCACAGGATTCCAGGGGAGTCTTGATTCATGGGAATTCAGTGAGCCTCAAAGCCAAGTACAAAGTCAGCAGTTCACTTCTACGGTTGAGTAAATGGGACACGGACAGCCTGACATGACGTCCTTTCTGTTCAAAGAAGAACTTGCTTAGAGCACGGGAAGACGTCAATAGCATCTTAAGAAGCATGAATGACCAAGGGACTCGATCATATATATTTTTTTGCATGTTACTTCCCTCAATTAGCCGACCACTTGCACTAAAAATTATGACTTAGCAGGAAAAAGAAAGGATGTCCTTTTGGAGGCCCTTGTCCTTTTGATCCTTCCCTAGTTACCAGTAAACCAAAGGTAGAGAAGGTTGGTAGACTGTGTGAGCATCAAGACACAAAATAAAAACAGTTGAGCTAGTTTTGTACAGCAGCTTCCACTGTTCTGGTAAGAATGAAATATATGCGCATGTATGAGCTACAAAATACCATCATATAATTTTAGTGGCTTTATATACAAATGAAAAGCTCTTATATTTGCATTTAAACTTGGCTTTGTACAATATAAAAAATAACAGTAAAATACATACTCATAATTTAAAATTTTAACCTTTTTCTCTTCAGAATGACATAGCAAATAAAAATCACTATGACAACTCAAGAAAGAGAGACTAACAGAAGAAAGGAAGAATGCCTTTAATAGAACTTTTCTCTGCCTTTGGAACCAGGGACATCACATTTCCCTTTTGCATCGGGCCCCGCAAAGGACAAGCATGATGATGGCATGTCACTTCTAAAATGAGGTTATTGAAATATTCTCGCTTTAGTGATAGAAGAAATGGCATTGCAGGTAGAGGAGACTATGTAATCTAGGCTAGGGCAACACTTCTCAAATCTTTTGATCACAAGACCCTTACAGTCTTAACAAATACTGAGGGCCTCAAAGAACTTTTATTTATGCAAATTATAGCTATTGATATTTACCACAATAGAAACTAAAGCTGAGGCATTTACAAATTTGTGTTTATTAATTCATTTAAAAACAATAATATACTTATTGCACATTGACATAAATAACATTTTAATAAAATGATCGATTTTCTAAGAATAACTTTAGTGAGAAGAATGGCAATGTGTACATTTTTGAAAATCCCTTAATGTTTAGCTTAACAGAAGAAAGCTAGATATAATTGAATCTGTTGAATAACGTATTAAGTAGCCTGTAGAAAGCTCTACTATGCATTTATGTGAAAATGAGGATGAAAAAGACAAATAATATCTTAGAGCCTGGACCACACATTGGGAACAACTGGTCTAAGCCATGAAGATAGGAGAGATCAGAGTACATATTCGTTAACGCATGCTATAAAAGGAAAAAAAAAAAACCTCAGGAAGACGGATCTCAGAAGACTTGAGTAATATACTCAATATTTTCTTCAGTAGATGGTTTGGCAGAAATTCTTTGTTGTTAATCCTAAATCTACTCCTACTCTCCTTACTTGTTAAAGAATTCTTGATCCTAGTCAGTTTTGGAAGCTCATGTTTTTTTTGGGGGGGGTGCATGTTGATTGGTCTTCTCCCTTTCCCATGATTGTTAGCAGCCCAAAGATGCGACACAAGTTGTAATGAAAAGAGGTCAGCCATTGCAGGTGGTGACGGCAATGTGTAAGTTTTCTTTCAGACAGAGGCTTGCTCCTTTCTGCCCTTGGATGCTGGGCTGTAAGAATATGATGCATGAGCTTGCTGTAACCATCCTGTTTAACGATGAGAAGGTCAAGGGAATCTGAGAGAGCTGATCCAGAGCCTGGATCTGGTTAATTGTTGAAGATTTTGAAACCATGAACTGACAAGCCCACTGATGTCTATGAAGATTGAACTGATCACCATGGATTGGATTTGAGGCACCAACTACATGGCTATTAAAATAGCCCAAATAATATGGGTCTGAAATATACTGGTATCAACAGAAACAAAAGAGAATAGAACAGACGTGAAAGAATTGCAGCAGTAAAATCTGTAGGACTTGGCAGCTGATCAGATGGACATCGGTGTGTATGGACAGGGGAATGGAAAGGAAGCATCAACAATGACATAGTTAATTGTTCACTTGAGGGATGAGAAAAATGGTGGTGCCAGAGACACTGCAGATGTAATATGTTCGGGGCAGGGGGAGATGATGGATTAAATTTGGACACACGGAGTGAAGGAGATACCTAAAATACACGGCACATGGTTGGTGCTCAATAAATGTTTGTCATACTATAGGACAGAATCGATCTGATATCTATAGGGTTTGTTTCCTCATATCCTTCATCCTTTTATTAAAGTGTTGCCTTCTTACGAAAGCCTTTCTTGAGCACTCTATCTGAAATTATAACATTCACTCCCCACTTCCTTAATATGTGTTCAATATGTCCTAATAAGTTCCATGTTACTTTCATGCTCTTTTTTTAACCTGTGCATTTAACTCTAATAAACTACTTATGTTTACTTATTTATCATGTTTTCCTAATAGAAAGTAAGTTCAATAATGAAACTTTTTATTTGTTTTGTTCACTTCTGTAACTCCAGTACCTTGATCAACACCCGACACATAGTGGATAATAAATATGTGTTAAGTGAATAAATGAATACCCAGACCATGGGAGTCAGAGCTGCAAAATATTTGTCAATCATATACCTAAAGGTAGCAATTGAAGCCTCAGGACTAGATGAATATAATATAATTGGATACTGAACTCACAAAGATAGTATCAGATATTTGCTGAGTGCCAAGCATTGTCCTAGACATCCTATTAAGTCTTAGCACCTAACACTTATAAACATCCTGTGTGTAGACAGTTAGCTCTCCCTCTTTACAGATAGAGACGCTGAAGCTCAGAAAGTTTAGGTAACTCAACTAACATCACAAAACTCGTGAGGGAGCTGGGCCTTTTTGTGAAAGACCAGAATAAGTGCTTGTGGAGAACCTTTAACAGAAATTTCACCTCTAACAGATTTTAAATTGTGTTCAGCCATGTATGTAGTTTTCAAAGAAAATGATCTAGAGTTGTTCCTGCTTTCTGGCTTTGAAAAAGGTAGAAGTGACCCCTTTGTTAACTCTCAGGAAAAATAATTCCTAACTTTGAGATCAGAAGATTATTCAGATAACTATACATACTTGTACACACCTCTTCTAAAGTCTGAATAAAGCAATGGTAAAGATTGATAAAATAAAAAATTAACATTCAGAAATAAAATTAATTCATTTATTGAAGAGGCAGAGCACTGTTAGCCCCATTGGTTTTCTACCTGGAACTGTAGTGAAGTGACCTGGAGGACCTTAAAAAAGGTATGCTACTGGCTGTGTAGAAGAGATTACACTTTTCTTAAAGTCATGTGTGGGCTGTAAGTTAAAGTTATGTGACTTAGAGGTCAGTCCTGACATCCTTTCCTTTAATGCCTCAGAGGCGTTCCTCACAAAGAAAATGACTACATGCTTATTTCATCTAAAACAGACTCAGCATAAGGATGGTTTTCCTCCTTCCATGAAAAAGCAGGCTATTAGTGGAGATAAGGACTCTCGGCTTCGCAACATGTTTTTACATTTTGTTCATGGACAGGAGATGGAAAAACAAGATGAAAATGATTCTTTTATTGAGTATTCAATTAAAAAATGTCATGACTTCACCATTAGTTTGTATAAATCCTGGAAATGAGTTTTAAACGAGAGTGTGTTATTATGTTGAGGAAAAGATGGAAGTGTATAACCTTGGGCAGATCGTTTAACTTCTCTCTGCTTTACATTTACAGGCAGTAATACAAAGAGACAAGATTATATGATCTCCAAGGTCCCATCCAGGTGGATTTAATGCACTATGATTATTTGAGAGACAATTTAGTGTGGTAGTGAGGAGCCTGGGCTCTGGAACCAGATTGCCTACACTTAGATCCTGCTTCCTTCCACTTATTAGCTGTAATATATGATATAGGGTTTATTGTGGCCCTGTAAGCCTCAGTTTCCTCACTGGTGAAGTGAGGATAACAACCCTCATAGGATCCTGTTGCATATTAAACACAATCATCTTTGTAATCTATTTAGCATTGGATTTAATACAAAATCAATAAACAATAGTGTGAACAATTGCTATTTACTTTATATTGTAAATTAAACTCTTTTTCCCTCTAACAACCACAAAAAATAACTTTCCTAAGAATTCGGGATGGTGTGATTTTTCATGGTTTAAACTCTTTAATCTATTTAACATCTTTACTATTTTTTGAAGTATAACAAAAAATTCAAAGCATTCATTTCATTTATTCTACCCCAAATAGTTCGATTGTTTTCACTTCCTCCCCATCCCCCACTTCAGCGGAAAAAGTGCTAGGATTCAAGGCCTATTTAAAAGGCTGCTTTGGAGACTTATGAATTTCTGTGATAAGCTAGGACACCATCATACAAGTCACCAATAATGAGAGAATGAATAATATTTCTCCAAATCGCAGTCTGAACAATAAGGTATTACGATATGGGTGAAGAGAAACATTTCTGAGATATACGTTTATGAATAAAAAATTCAAACAGAACTCAAGTTAATGAATAATATTCTTATTAACCTTCATAACACATTTATATAATAAATGTTCCAATTCACTTTACATGGATGAAAAGACTGAGATGCAGGAAGGTTAAGGAGCTTACCTAAGGCCACCAGAAGTAAGTGGCAACACAAAAATTTAAGCTCAGACAGTCTAGCTTCAGTATCTGAGCTCTCAGACTGATTTTAGCACAAAAATCCTCTTTTAATTCAGCCTTCTGTCTTTGTTTTATACAAAGTCTATGGTTTCTCAAGACACTGATCTGCCTATTTTATCCATCTGTATGATATATATCTCTCCATACAATCACCTGTCCATCTATCCACCCATCTACCCATCCATCAAAGCATGCTTTTGTCTATTAAAATATGACTTGCAGGATTTGAATTCTTGGCTCATGGCCAATGAATATAGTTTTCTCAGATATATTTTAAGTATAATTCCTCAAACTTAAAATTAGGTCACTACAAGTAGTCAAAGATTGAGCTAAAAAAGATATTCGTCTCCCCCCCTTCCTCCCCCCATGGGAAAAAAATCATGGATATGTTGCACATTATAGGAAGAAAAATGAGTTTACCTCTTTTTTTGTTTTTTTTTTTTCCTTTTACTAGTCTCTATATTTGTAGGCCTCATATGGAAAATTAATTTCTGCTTTATTCTTGTAAGCTTGGTTTTATCTCTCTAAATATATCCTTCTTATCAGAAACCAATCGAGCATTTTTCTCTCCCTTGTTTATAAATTGTTGTCCTATTTATGCTTCTTTTTTTTTATTTTAAAGACTTTATTTATTTATTTGACAGAGAGACACAGCGAGAGAGGGAACACAAGCAGAGGGAGTGGGAGAGGGAGAAGCAGGCTTCCCGCTGAGCAGGGAGCCTGATGCAGGGCTCGATCCCAGGACCCTGGGATCATGACCTGAGCCAAAGGCAGACTCTTAATGACTGAGCCACCCAGACACCCCTATTTTATGCTTCTGATTTTGATTATCTCCAGTACTTTTTCTTTTTTTTTTTTTTTTTTTATAGTACTATGGTGCTGGAGATCTGGAAGTACCACTAACTGTCTTCTCAACTTCCTGATCCTCAGCAAGTCAACCTAATTCATGTTAGGCCTGAAGATGAGGCAGGGAGGGTAACACAGCCGGCCAGCTGGAGGACTTCACCAGTCTCCCTAAAGGAGATGGCCTAGCTTATTTCTCACTGGGTGGAGCGTGGATGGGCAGGTAGAAACATCTGCAGTTAAGTTTTCAGGGCCAACCTACTGAAAGGCCTTTGGGGATAAGCTTGTTGGAAGCTTGGCCAATGTTTTGAAACATTTGGGCTGATATAATAAAAATACTATAAATTGGGTGGCTTATAAAAACAGAATTAATTTCTCACAGTTCTTGAGAAGTCTGAGATCATGGCACCAGTGTCTAGTGGTACGCACTTCCTCACAGATAGCTGTCTTTTTTCTATAACATCACAAGGCAGAAGAGGTGCACTAGCCTTCTGAGTTCTTTTTTATGATGACACTAATCTCATTCATTAAGGCTCCATTCTCATGACCTAATCACCTTCCAGAGGCCCCACGTCCTACTACCATCACTTTGGAGGTTAGGTTTCAACATATGATTTCGGAGGGAAACAAATGTTCAGACCATAGCAGTATGTATCATTTGCCAACTTTGAGTCTCTGTCTTCTTTAATGACGCTTAATTTCTCCATTGTTTCCTATCTCAAGAGTCAGTCTCACTCCACATCTATGTTTTCTAACTGATATCATGTTTATCAGTTAGGATAAGATGTTATGTTGCAGTAATAAACATCCTACCTCAATATCTCAGTGGCTTAATGCAGCAGAGATCTATTTCTTGTCCATGTTATGTTTCACCCAAGGGCCCAGGATGATGAAGCAGTCACCTACTTGAACACTGCAAATTACTATGCCAGAAAAACAAAGGAACTTGGCAGAGTTGTGTGTTGGTAATCAAATACTCAGTTCCTGGTCAAGGTATTGAACTAGACACATGAGTTATCCCAACCACAAGGGAGCCAGAAAGTACAACCCTGTAACACAGTCCTATTTTCCCTACTCTGGATCTGGGAAATCAGAAATATTTAGTGAGGAACAGGGTGGTAATTTTATCTTTTAATTAAACAAATGAAGGACAGTGGCTCCTTAGTTTTATTCTTCTTTGGGCTATTTCTAATTTTTTGTCTCTTAATTAACATATAGTGATATATTTCTATTTTTTTTTACTTAGTTTGTCCTTTCTTTCCAATATCACATGATTTTTCACAAATATTTTGTGTCCTTTTACCTAGCAGTCTAACATTTTGCTATTCCAGTGTCTATTTTCATTACTCGCTCCCAAATTCACTTTCTTTATTAGATGTCTCTGAACTCCTGAAGCTCTTTCTGTCTGCACCACACAACTTAACCTTTAATCATCTGCCTACAGGGCATTCCATGGGTTTCTGCCCTTTATCAGCTGAATCAGAATGTAACTTTTTCTCATCACCTTCCTCTCATGCTCCAAATCAACTCTACCTCCTGATCCCAATTCCCATTATTCTTCCCCAGTGCTCAGCCTCAAAAATCTTAATTTCTCTTTGACTCTTTTTCTAATCTCTTGCTTCTCATAATTGTGCCGTTACCAAACTCTTCTGCACGTACCCATTGTGCTCATGTGGATCAAATGACATGGCGAAAGTGAAAAGCACATCGCAGACTCCAAATACAAGGGGATATTGCTCTTTATACCTTTAACTGGTTTTCTTTCCTTCATTTATTTATTCATCATTCATGTATTCATGTACTTACTCAGACCTTACGTGCTTTCTTGGAACTGTGCTTGTTACTGAGGGAGCCACAAATTATATACAAGTCTCTGCTCTCCTGGAGGTTATGTTTCAGTTGAGGAAATCACATATCTACAATAACTAGCTACTGAGAAGATTGAAACAAGGGAAAGTGCTGTGGGATACGGGCGAAGGGGGCAATGACCCTGTTCTGGAGTGGTCTAGTAAAGTTCAGGAGGGAGGGGTAGTGCAGATGACTAAATCATATCACTTCCAGATTATCACATCTGAAGGCTTCTCAGTATACTTAGAATAAAATCAACACTTGTCACTAAGGCCTGCTAGAAGCTTCATGATCAGGCCCCGTTTTCAACTTCATCTAAGACCTTCTTTTTAATTTTCTGGCTCTAGCTGCACTAAGCTTCAATCAGTTCCTTCAGCACACCAAGCTCACCTGCACTTCTGTGCCTTTGGACCAGAATTCTGCTTCTACAGATTTTTGTGAGGCTGCATCTTGCCCCCTATTTGACTCCAATGGCAATCTCAGAGAGGTATACCCAATCTTAAGTAGCAGCTCCTTCTCCCAGGACCCTGATTTTCAGAACATTTATTACCTGAAAGTATCTTGCTTGTTTACTATTTTATTTCTTTATCACTTAACCCCCACCATCTCTCCTCTTCTTAGCATGTCTATGTCATCATCTTGGATGAGAACTTCCTCAAAACATAAGCTCTCTATGGGCTGGAACTTTGTGTCATACATGGTATTGTCAGGGCTCAGACAGAGGATGACCCGTTATACATGCTAAATAAATATCTGCTGCTATTGTACAGCTTTCTTGATTCCAATCTCTCTCTTTTAGGGCCATTAGCAAACTTTATTACTGGTTTCTTTCTCCTTAATGCTACTTTTACAATATAGCAAATGTTCTGGCCAGAGGGATATATGTGGAATTGAGAAATGCCGTTTCCAAGACTGGCCAATAAAAATTCCCATGTATGATCTTTTCTTTTCTTTTGCTTCCTATTAAATGAGTGAATAGAACCTCAGTGATTTATGGAAGGGCAGGCCCATGATATGGAAAGAGACAGAGTTCTCAAAAGACCCTGTGTAGACTCTCAGATTAAAAACACTTTCTTGAACTGTGGTAAGAGGAAGAAATAAGTGTGTGTGTGTATGTGTGTGTGCGTTATACCTCTAAGAATTTGACACTTATCTGTTATAACATTTAGTGTTGCTAGGTAGAAGCTAGACTTGAGCAGCAGCTCTGCTCCAAAGCAGAGCCCCAAGCTCCTTGAAGGGGAATGATAGAGACAGGAGCTGGAGGCAGGGACGGTGATAAATAAGCTACACATTAAAAGCCCACGGACACAACATCCTGACCTTGTGTCTTCCAAGACCTTGTGTCTGACAAATCAAGAGCCACAGGTGCAGAGCATGGGCTCTCCTCTTCCACCTCTGCCCCAGGGTAACCCCTAGATTCATAATAATGCACTTGCATTGAAGGAACAACCTTACCGGATGAAGAAAGGTTGCCATGAGCATTCTGGTACAAACCTTGTAGGGTCAAAAACTCCCCTCCCAACCTGTGGGAGGAGTTTCCAGATGATTGAAAGCAGCTCTCATTAGAGACCTACTCACTGTACATTAATCACTGCTCCTTTCAGCCCAGTCAGACCCAATACTATCCAATACCAAAACTACTTAGGGTCGGTTCCACTTTGTGGAACCTGACCACTCCCCCACCTTGAGAGTGTACTTTTTGCTTTAGTAAATTGCTTTGTGCTTGCTACTTTCCTTCTGACCGTCTTTATTTCAGCGTGGATCACCATGTAAATCTTCCTGTGGAGAATCCAAGGACTGAGACCTCCAGTCATACAATGCAGACTCTCTGACCAGTTACAGTGTTACCCTAACTATAATATACCCTAATATATTTGACAACTAAGTCTTCCATCATTTGGCTATGGGTACTTTTCCAACCTTTCAGTTACTACACACAATCTCAGTCATAAGCTATTCTTCCCTCTGAAAGAACAGTTTTCTTAACTAACTTAATTCTACCTTGACATCTACCCTCTAGCATTATGCAAGAGAAAGGGCAAGCAGCTTGGAATTATGTTAAAAAAACCTGAGGTTGAACTCAACAACTGCCCCTACCTAGCAACATGTATTTGGCATGTTACTGATCTCCCCAAAACTTGGTTTCCTCCTTTCTATAAGTGGAGGAAAATTAAGACCTCACTTACCATACCTTTGTGGAGGATTAAATGAGATGACCCACTTGGCTTCTATAGAGGATGCACTTGACTTCCAGCCTAATTAAACATATGTTTCTTTCTCTGTTTCTCCAAGAAAATGTAAAACTCCTTGGAGTCTTGCAAGTTCTCCACTATGCCCCCAGGTTTCTGGGGCACCATGTTTACAAAATAGATCAGAGTATGGCCTCTGGGTTCAAGTCTTGACTTTGAACCTTAATAGCTAATTTAGATGAGTTACTTAACACCTTTGTGCTTCAATTTCATCATATTTAAAACTGGAATGCTAATAATACCTAAATTTTAGTTTTATGAAGATTACATCAGTTAATAAACACATAGCCCTTAGAGGAGCACAGGGAACAAAGGAAATGCTCACTAATGCTTAGTTATTTTCAAGAAAAGTATAATCAATTAAAATTAAACTGCATATTTCAAGCAAATATATTATTTTATTTCTTTGTTATAATTGACAATTCAATGTTATATTTGAAGGTTTTACAGTACTACACGTATGGGGCACTTGGGTGGCTCAGTCAGTTGAGTGTTTGATTCTTGGTTTCAGTTCAAGTCATGATCTCAGGGTCGGGGGATCAAGCCCCGCATTGGGCTCTGCACTCAGTGGGTAGTCTGCTTGAGGATTCTCTTCCTCTGCCCCTCCCCCCACTGTCTCTCTCTCATAAATAAATAAATCTTAAAAATAAATAAAGTACTAAGTTTATATATCTTTGCTTATTACAGAAATATATCACTAATTTTTGCTAATGTGAAGCTAGCATTTTACTTTATTTATTATTTTTGCATTTCCCTCAGTTTTTGTGTATCTTTTAATAGCTGCTGATTATAGACACTATAGCTAGTGGTGGGCTAGCTAGCATTACTTTTATCATCCTGGATAGTACAATTTTGATTGTAGAATGCTCATTTTATTTTATTTTATTTTATTTTAAGATTTTATTTATTCATTTGACAGAGAGAGCAAGAGAGTACAAGCAGGGGGAGCAGGAGAAGGAGAGGGAGAAGCAGGCTCCCCGCTGGGAAGGGACCCCGATGTGGGACTCAATCCCAGGACCCCGGAATCATGACCTGAGCCGAAGGCAGACAGATGCTTAACCATCTGAGTCACCCAGGCGCCCCAATAGAAAGCTCATTTTAGAATGAGCTCAGAGAACAGAGTAAACTACTATGTCAGACTTTGAAAAGACTGCAATGAATAAAAAAAGAGCTGTGGTAAACAATCTTTAGAAGATCATCCGTCCCAGGTGCATCATCCTGATTTCTTATGTTTCATTCATAGCTTAGTGATGAAGGTATGAATGGATCCACTCCTGATTAATTTTACTAGGCATCGGCTGGGGGTCTAGAAAAATCAGATATCCCTTTCCTTCATTTCTTTTCTTTTCTTTCTTCTTCTTCTTCTTTTTTTTTTTACTATAATAAGTATTTAGATCTTCAGTAATGTTGATTGTTCGATTGGTTGTTGCATGTAATTTTGCAGTTTGTTCAATCATTATTAGATAGTACACATTCCTGTTTGTAGGGGAATGTAGCTGGAACAGACTGATGTTGGCTGCCGAGGATGGCTTGCTGATTTGTTGTTTAGATGAATCAACACATACAATATATTATTATTTGGAAGTAAACCACTGAAGACTAGCAACGGTTTCTACCCAATTTAAAACAACGTTGGGAAGACAGCTTCTCTGTAAATAATGCTTATACCTCAGAAAGCTATTTATTATGAATGCTCTGGATACAGACAATGAAATGTTTTCAGTACGCATACTATCCAGTCTCTTGGCATTAACCAAGAAAAATGTCTGATGTAGCCTTAGAAGGGATTGACGTTTTGGTAAATTTTTAGATCAAAAATGTTAGGACAGTACTCTCAAATCCATTTGTTTTGAGAAGTGCATAATTTTTAAAAGGACAGTTAGAATATGGGCCACAGAAATCATTTTCAAATCTAAATATATTCTCCATCAATTTGATTAACATTCCCAAATAATCTCCAAACTCAGCTTTAACATTAAGTGAAATTTTGAGAGAGAGGCTCTGTTGACGTGTAAAATATGATTCGATTATCATTAAAAACATATACAGACACATGTATGCACACATACATAAACACAGACGTGGGGGGGATATACCTTTTACAGCGGCTATCTTGGAATGGTGGGATGAAGGGATGACATCTTAATAGAGTTTTTGTATTTCTAGGTTTTTTTTTCAAATTCTCTGTGATAAACATGTACCACTTTTATAATTAGAAAAAATCCATTTTAATGTAACCTTCAAGTAGATACATTAGATTGGAGGAAAAAAGAGGCTTGACCTGATATGTGTAAGTGCTAAATAGAAAGAGAGCAGGGCAGTGCCCCTAGGACAGGGATTAAAAGCCACTGGCATGTGGGCCATTTTAGTTGCCCTTTAATTCAGTGATTTTTTCCCTCTTTCTCTACATAACACAGTTTCTGTTGTTACAGTAAGAATATGCATTTGTGACAAACTCTCTTTTGCTATTTGGAAAGGGACATGTAGTCCATCAGCTATTCCCAGAGATAGTAAGGACAGCTTTACTTGGCGGATGGCTTCCTGGACAGGGCGGGCCCTTGCTCCTTGAGGCTCCCCAGTGCTCTCTGCCCTTTGCAATGCTGCTGAGAAGGGCACGCCAGCACTCAAGCAAGGAGTGTTAAATGGCTCGTCTCTAACAGCTGTGTTACGTGCCTCCTGCCTGGAAAAGAAAAGATCTGAAACCTATCAGTAGTTACTGTATAAATAATGTTTACTCTGGTCCATAATCAGGGTTGCCGCTGTCATTTCAACACCAGCTACCTGAAGCTGAAGCAGCTCAAAATAACCAGGTTTTGGTGAAGATATGTCTGTTCTTAGCCACCCTGTGCCTAATAACCTCATCTAATTGGGCACGCATATTGTCCTAAGGATAGTCTCCGCAGATAATTCCATGCTTCCACGAAAAACAAAACAACAACAAAAAAGGAAAACCACACAGTTTCTAAGGAAATAAAGTATATATACCTAGTGAGAAAGAAAATACATTGAGGCCATGATAGACAATGTGGACCTGTTAGTGGTGGATTTCATCACTTAAGTCTTGGTTTTCATGTTCTATGTCAAGAAAAAAAATGTGAAATTCAGTACACATGTGTGTATACACATAACGTATGCTACCTACACACACACACACACACACACACACACACACTATTTATGTCACTAACTAGCTGAGAAGACAGTGAGTGGTGGCCTCTGGAGTCAGTCTGATGGGGTTCAAATCCTAGCACTGTCACTTACTGTTGGGCTTTGGGCAAACCACTTTGTTTAACTACTCTCTGCCTCAGTTTCCTTTCTTATAAAATGGGAATTATTAGTGTATCTAGCTTCACGAGATTATGAAAAGGATTAAATAGCTCCATGAATGTAAACATTACAGTGGTGCCTGCAACATGGGAAACAAGCTTTTGAAAGTTCTGGTATTTTGATAACTATGAGATTCATATCTTTATTTCTGAGACTGGGGCGTTACACTGGGATGCTGGAACGTGGAACAGGTGTTCTCTGATTCTGAGGGACAGGAATCTTTGACTCAGAGTATACTAGAAACTGAGACTCAGGGGCACCTGGGTGGCTCAGTTGGTTGTGTCTGCCTTTGGCTCAATTTATGATCTCCAGGTCCTGGGATCGAGTCCCGCGTCGGGTTTCCTGCTCAGTGGGGAGTCTGCTTCTCTCTCTCTCTCTATCCCCCTCTGCCCCTCCCCCCGCTTGTTCTCTCTCTCTCTCTCTCAAATAAATAAATAAAATCTTTAAAAAAAAAGGAAAGAAAGAAAGTGAGACTCAGAAAAGTCAAGAGGAAATTGAGAGTGAGCATTTGGTGAGCAAGCACCAGAAGTAAGGCAACGCCCCATTAGCAGGGGACAGTGCAAAACAAGATTCAAACAGCAAGTAAAAAGAGAAACAGGTAACAAAAACAGTTAAGTTAATTGTAGAAACACAATCTGTATTTAGGAATTTTGTTTCCTTTGTTCTGCCTTCATGCAGTATTTCATTATTTTTATATAAAATGAAAGTTACATGATTTATATTGCATGAGTTAAATAAAGTATAAAAACATATACAACATATGTGAAAGTTGAGAATAGTTTACTCTGTGTTTCTGGGCAGTTCACCCCAGATTATGTTCGTTGTCTGTCATACCCTGATTAAGTTTCATTCATCGCTGTGTAGATAGCACAGTGGTGGTAAAGCTACTGAGAAAAAATCGGAAGGCTTCAGAACTTAGGTGAAAATCCAGTCTCTTTTCAAGGAGCCAAGCAACACAGAAGACCTGAGGTAAGCCTTTGTTTTAAAGACCATGGTTTGTTTTCAAATTTCAATTTTACTTTTTAAGGTTTACTTTTCACAAAGTAGAAAGCTCCATTTTTGGAAGGTGGGTTAGTTGTCTATTTGTTGCTTGTTTTTTTCAGATTGCCTGTTGTGCATTTGAAGGGTACTGTTATTCATTTATCTTTTGAAGTGACACTTAAAGTGTTCAGATTCCATTTGCGGGTTTGTCTACTTACTGGCAGCCACTCTAGAAAGAAGTCTGGGTCACAGATAAGGTATTTGTTGCTACAGATCTTTGTACAGACCATGTAACAAATACTAGTCTTCTTTAACTCTAATTGCATTCTAAATCTTATTTCATTGTGTGGAATTAAAAAAGAATATAAGATTTTTTCCCCCTTGATTCAGATAAGTAGAGGAATACATAAAAGAAGGAAATAAAATCAAACTTTTACATTTGGTTATGGATTAGCTAAAAATATCAGCATTTTCCCTTGAAATTGTGGGAATGGAAATATGTGTTACCCCAAATCAAGAGCTGCATATTTCAGTCTCTGAAAATATTTTCTGGGCAAATGGAGGCATGGAAGAGAGAAGAGATTTGTCTTATAAATAAATAACATCTTAAAGAAATATAAAAGGGGTGCCTGGGTGGCTCAGTCAGTTAAACATCTACCTTCGGCTCAGGTCATGATCCCAGGGTCCTGGGATTGAGCCCTGCATCAGTCTCCCTGTTTCTCTCCCTCTCCCTCCGCCTGCCACCCTCCCTCCCAGCTTGTGCTCTCTCTCTGTCAAAGAAATAAATAAAATCTTAAAAAAATTATAAAAATTGAAATTAAAAAAAAAGAAAGAGATTTGTCTTTGCTCTTCAGTTCCCCACCCACCTATAGAAACAGAAAGTGCCATGGCAGTTTTCAGAGGGGATGGCATTGTCTTCACGGTGGAGAAGAGGCAGTTTGAGGGAGAACAAGATTCCCTAGGAATCTTGAAATCAAAAAGGTTTTCTCATGAAGCCATGTTTACATTCAACAAAAACCTTGGATTTTCAAGAACAGACCTGTTTTTCGTGTTGTGTGAGTGTTTTTAGTCTCTCCATGAGTAAACTCCTGTTAGAAGTCAGTCCTAATTATGGTAAGCAATTTATAGCTCTGGGGCAAGAGAGCAAAGGAAATCCATAAAAGGCAAGCACCCTGAGGGGAGACTGAACGGACTCTTGGATCACTAAGATTTTGTGACTAACCAGCATCCTCTTCTTTAGATATCCCATGTATGATCCTAACCAATCTTCTTTTTACTTAGTAGAAAACAACCGGAAACTTTCCAAGTACAACAAAACCCTTTTGTTCAATTGTTGACTGGTAGTAGTTTTAAAAGAAATCATTTTCTGTATTCTCCTCAGAGGTGTCTTAATTTTCCCTATCAAGCTCATAATCCAAAAGCACTAAAGTCAGCAGGATCTGATGCCTAATTTGCTTATATGTATGGTGAAATCTAGTGCCGGCAATCATCTATGGCCATTGCCCTGCTTCAAATATTCATGATTCTCTCCACAGTCCAAAATGCATTAAGAGTGGGAACGGTGCCAGCAACAGTCTTCCTAGTGACAAGGAGCCTTCTCAGATCAAAGAAGCAAGATGTTAAAGACTTCAAACTAAACTGTCTTTGTAAGAGACACTCACAACAGGAATGCCAAAGCCCACACCCTGTCTCAGTTATGGAACGTCAGTGAAATAAAGAAAAACATGGATGCTCATTCAGTTTTTCTGAACTGATTTTACTGCAACTACTTTGCTTCTCTCTTTTCTTCCCCTCGCAGTCAAACTCAAGGATGTGACGTAGTGAAACTGGAAAACATGATTAATGCTTTCAAAGATAAAATGAATGACTACTGAGGAATTAATAGCATTTTAGCCAATATGATTTTGCTAATGGAGCCTGAGTAGCATGTAGAGAATGATACAAAAGCAAAGTTAAAATGGGAATAGGAGCTGTCAAGCATACATATGAAGCAAATACACATAATTTAAATTGTCCCTTTATATCATTTGTCATGAGCCACATCTGCTTTTACACCTGTGCTCCTTCCTTGATCTATCCTGACACCCTGGAAATGTTAGGCATGCAGCCAATTTCTGACCCAGTCATTCCTACAATCAGACCTAGCTATCAGCTTGCTTTTTTCTTATATTAAATCAAGTATCAACCCCGGGGCTCTGAACTATTTCTGACTGACAGGACCAACAGAAAGTTCTGGGCTAATTACTTCTTAGGAGTAGCTTCCAGTGCAAAGAGAGTTACCACTGACCTACTTTGGACTTACTGAAATAATTTATCAGGTACGATAATTAAGGGAATAATAAGCTGTTTCTAAAACTAACCAAGTATCAGAAGTATTTGTTGAAATCATAAGTTGGTATTCCCAGTGCTATCAGATGGGGCTTTATTACTTTGCAATGAGTCACTTTTATTATGTTTGACTTATTTATAAACCATTCTTTTTCTTTATAAATTATATTTGGCAGGATATATTTGAGTCTCTTTGATGTATAAACATATTAGTTTTGAATTTTTTCAGTCTAGATATCAAGAGACACAATTTTTTAAGCCCTTCTTTCCTTCCCCTCTTAACCCCTTCCCTATAAATAAGCTTTCACATCTCTTTGCACAGGTGTTCTATTTGTTTGAAGCTCATCTTAAATAAAGGGATGCCTCCATATGAGAGTGGATATATCTGTGTTGTGAGCCACTTCTCATGTAGACTTTTAATTCTCTCTTTTGGAAGCTTAATTCTTTCCTACACCTAGGTCAATAAATATAACTGAAGCATCTTCTGAAGCAATGGTGTTTTTTTGCTATTGAGTAAACCTGACCATCTTCTGATTTCTACAACCTTGATGTGCTCCATAAGAAGAAAAAGGGAAGAGAAAAACCTTGAAATGAAATCAGAGACTATAAGTGAGGGGCTTATATGAGCTTATAAACCATCTATTCTCTCAAAGGTATTAAAATGTAATGTGTTTAGGATCATGGTTTATCAATGCCATCCTCTAATTGTTATTTTTTCCTTCTTTCCTCCATTTTCCTTACCCCTCTACCATCTATCTATCTATTATCTATCATCTATCATCTATCATCTATCTATCTATCTATCTATCTATCTATCTATCTATCTATCTATCTCTCTATCTATCTATCTATCTATCTATCATCTTTCTCCATGTCCACTGTGACTTGTGTAACTCAAAAACTCATCGATGAAAAGAAGATCAACTGATGATGATTGATTGTAGTCGATCAAAACTGGCTTTTTAATTCTGACAAAGATTTAACCTCATCCAGAAAGTACCTAAGCATTTTTGAATAATTAGACTTATTTTTCTTTGTGGTGAAATGTAAAATATTAATTTCTTTGGTCAGGGTTAAAGAAAGATCAGGAATTAATTTTTCATCTTTGTTTTAGTATTGCCGATACAATAACAACATAAGAGTAGTGTTTCATATCTTGTTGCTTCATAATGCAGGACTGAGGCTATTTGTATGCATAAAATTATAGTTTAGTTAGTATCAAAGGAAAAAATAAAATTGAAGACTGAGTTTTACTCTTTGTTGCCACACAGCATATGCAGTGTTTTATGTTTGGGAGAGGACCTGGTCATGGTTTCATCCAAAATCAACAGCACGTCAACGCTCCTCTGCTTCAGTTGACTAGTACTAGAGTCAGATCACTCCCCAACTGCTTCCTATTGTACTTTATAGCCTCTTTTATTCCATGCCTATTTAGTTTCATTTACTGTTTTATTCTTGTGTCCTTCAGCTGTTCCAATCTGCCCTTCATGGTCATAACTAAATACAATATGTTAACATACAAAGGTATTTATGTAAATGAAAATCAATACACTTACCATTTTCAGCACCATTCCTTCTTGCTTACATTGGACATTTTAAGTACATTTTATTTAAATGTTAACAACTTTTCATTCTTGCCTGGGAAGTATAATGATCTTCTTGGCTCCCTGCCCCCTGCATCCCTCTAATCTTCACAGCTATAGCCACTTAGCCCCATCTGGAGGTTCAGCTTTATTCCGCATTTTGGAACTAATCTTGTCTCTAGGCTGGGGGCGTACAAGATGTCCTAGCCAAAAGCTAACTGATTCAGCATCCAGTCAGCCTTGCTGCTGGTTTCATTCTGACCTTGTAATTTATTTCTGAGATCTAGATGCTTGTCTCAGCCCCTTGTAACCAAGGCTTGGCTTTCTATACCAGTTCTGGCAAATGGGTATCTATCCAGTCTTGCCCGTATCTGCCTCTGTTTTCCTGATTGATAACCAGTTCCTTGGCAATTGAAGTTCTGCTTTGCCCTTCTCCTTGTTCCCTTTGTAACTGAGTTTCTTTTTCTGAAGACTGGGACCTATGACTTACTGTTGAATCTTTCTGATGCCACCACCCTTGTCCATATCTTCTCATTCTACCTGCCCTCAGACCATAGATCTGAACTTTTGCTAGAATACCAGGAGTGACACTGCCTACCTGGACATTTTCTCATTGCCTGTTGCAGGCATCTTCCTTGTCACCAGCTCTAACCCTGCAGGTCTTGAGTCACTACATCTAAGCTGCCTGCAATCTGGCTATCTTATTATTCCCGACATGGCAGGAAAGAAATATGATTTTAATTTGCATCTTTGGTTGAATTATTAATGCTAACATCTCATATTTTCACTGTGGCCTTACCACTTAAACCCTCAAAACTGTTTCCTCTTTGCAAAGTGAAATAATGGTGGACTCTACCCCTAGGGTTATTTTGAAGGTAACTGAGAATTGAAAAACTATACAGATGGACCAAAACCCATAGTAAGCAACTAGTAGTTTTTAGCTGTTATTTATCACATTTCTTAAATCTTTGCATTTGCAAAGTGAACTTTGTTACCTAAAGATGATCACTGAAGAGATGAGAACTTAGGGGAATGGAAAATCTTAAGAAAAAATTAGGAACCCATGTGAATTTTTTTTAAAAGTAAAATAATTGACAGCAAGATACTTAACAGCTTTAAAAATGATGTTGAACTACAGATGTGTTCACCAGCAAACATTAAAAATGGGATATTTAAAGGATACATTTCCTGTCTTTGTGTCTTAATATATAATGACTATGAGTATATAGAGCCCTAAAGCATTTAGGGAGCAAAGATTCTCTGAGTCAGTCATTTATTTTAGAGAAGTGTTTCATAGTCTTTTGGGAAGTTTTAGATAAGTAAAATTTTAAGTTCTACTTCTCTGAAATTCTGATTCATTAATTTTGGGGTGGAACTAAAGAATTAGTGTGCTTAAAAAATTTCAAAGTAATTCTGATGGTCAGCTAGGTTTGGGAACCATATATTCATTAGCCATTAAGATGCTCAAGATGTTCTTAAGAAAATATACATTTATTCACCTCAGGACAGTCAAATCAGTACGTAAACTCCCGCTGGCTGCTAGCTACCCATTGGTGAGAAATGTTTGACAGGTACAAAAACTCTACTGATGTTTGCCTTTATTAATGGGTGTCTATTTCACTGGGGTATAGTGTTTACCTACAAGTACCTGATTAATTTACCCTAAGAACTCCAGTTGCTCCCTTGGAATCCTAAAAATCCTTAAAATATTTTAAGTGCAGACTGTTTCACTCTTGCCAAAATTATCTTGCCTTTAGTTTTTTCTTTTTGTCCCTTAGATGAATTGTTCCCTCCACCCACAAAAGTTTGATCAAAATTATTGTTTTTTTCCTCCAACTCTATTGAGATATAATTGACATATAACATTGTATAAATTAGAGGAGTACATCGTGTTGATTTGATATGCTTATATATTGCAATATGATTACCACCATAGTGTTAACTAACACCTCCATCATGTCACATAATTACTATTTCTTTTTTTGTGGTGAGAAGATTTAATCTCTTAGCCAACTTGATCAAAATGATCATAATCTCCTCTAGACAAACATAGTCTGGATAATGAAGAAAACAAAGGGCACTTGGCTGTTTTTCTGAAAGATATCTGTGTAAAAGTGAGGTGTGTAAACCAGGGAGAACTCTGCCTCTTTCCACTATCATGCCACAAAGACCTCACTCTGAATTTTGAGTTGCTCCCTTTGGGTATGATTAGGGCAGGACCAGTACATGTGGAGGCCCTAGAAGACTAACATTTTGGGACTCATGCAAAATAATGAATGTTATTCATTATTTGTTTAGCCTGTCTTTTCAGAAGAAGCTGAGTATTACTCAGATGAAGGGAGAAGTTGATCCTAGAGAGTAGCCCAGAAGTCATTCTTTGCTTTACTGCTTTCCCAATTCAGCTATGGGTGTGCATATGCATATACCCTTAAATAAATTCTCTGCAGTTACCTAGATCCACCATCTTAGAAAGCAGATTAGCAACTATCCGTTGTTGATTGACCATGGTTCTTGAGGGATGTTCTGATAAATATGATTTTTCTTTCCATCTCTTAACATTGACAGTGTTTGGGGGTCTAAGTGGTATTTTAAATATATCTTATCAAGTAGTGCTCTTAACAGCTGCCGGGCTAGTTCAGCTCTTAATTCAGCTTCAGAAATTCCTTGCTGTTATTATAGCCCTCATTTTCCCCCCTTCAGAACTGGATAAGAAAAAATGCTGAAAATGTCTTTTAGGAAATGGTTGATGGAGTAAAAAGAAATTAATTATTGTTATAATTTGTTTAAAGAATAAAAAGAACACGTTACCAGACATCCTCAGCATCTTCATCACATTCTGCACCAAATTGGCAAATATCACAGGTTGAAGTCTCCTTTTGACTGGTTTCTCCTGAGCCTTCATGAACTAGAGAACAGAAGAAAGTAAACAAAAATAATTCAGATAAATATGCTTAATACCAACACTCTAAGACTATTCTATATCAAAGCTGTTACTTTTCCAATAGACCTGTTTGCTTTTTGGGGCTTCAAAGAATGTCTTACTCACTTCCTTTCTTCCCTAAATTTAAGGAAAACACTAGCAATAATATGCCACCCATTGATATGTAGTAAACGTTTCACTTTTTACAAGCAAAAGGAAACAACAAACAAGAGGGTTTACTGGATTTATCAAAACCTTGGCTAATAATTTGACCATATGAAAGAGTTATTAATTAAAAGGGATTTAGATTGTTACTTGCCTGGAGGAAATATCTAGTGTTTATTTTATAAAGAATACTTAGCATTTTCACTTTCCTAAATTATAGATTTTTTTTCATTTAAAGGCTTTTATACATAATTAAAAATATTTAGATGGGCAGTCTTGACATTAGATATGTCTTTTTTTTCTCAAGATGTTACATACTTAGAAGGAAAATATATTGATTATAAGTTTTTAGAAAACTGCTTTCAGTTGGTTTATACAGTAATTTCTTGAATTTTATATAAATATTGCACAGAGCCTGTCATAGTGATTTCCTCTAGGAGGGTTATGAACTATATATTTCATTTTAAAAATATATATTCTCACTGATGATGATTACTGATATTAATCTTTTTTTCTCCTATAAATTACAAGTACAGAAATATGCAATATATAACTTAATTATAAAAGTAACCTTTCAAAATCAGGACACAATAGTGTAAGTTGGACTCAAATATGTTGACTCCAAGGAATAAAAATTTGAGCAGCACTTTTGAGATGATGGATTACTACTTACCCAATTAAAAAATATGTAGTTGAAAGCAAAAATAGTTTTGGTTATAGATGAAAAATTGCAACAACACAACTACTATATAGATAATTTTATTCTATGGACAGACAGTATACTTAAAAACGGATGTTAAATCAAGAGAATCTTTAAAAAAGTGTACTTCTAAAAAAATAAAAATAAAAATAAAAAAGTGTACTTCTGCCAAAGGTTAGATATTTTCAATAGAAAAAGAACATAAGCTATTAAGTATGGCATTGGCTCCAATCTTCTTTATGAGACCTAATAAGATAACATCTTTAACAAAGACACATATATTAACATGCACCCTGAAACTAACAAATCCAGTCTGACTTACTTTGTTTTAATATGATATTTTCCTCATTTCTTCTTTGTCTATTAGCAAGAGAGTTTTTAATATTTATAAAAGCAGAGGTCTTAATTCCTTGATTTTCTTTAATTTACTTCTGTGCAGGTAAGGGATTTAATTTACAGCACCCCCCCCCAAAAAAAGACAGGAAGCCATCTAAGGAAGTTCTGTGTTTTATAGTTTTTCCAGGAAAGGTAGAAATATTTATTTTTTCTAAAGCAACTTACCCACCCCCGTACCTGATGGTTTGCAATTACATGTCAAAAAAGTTACGAATTAAGCAGATCAACTTCAATTGCAAAATATGGATGGTATAGTTTACATTTGGAAGTCTTAAGAAAAGGTATTCCTCCCCAGAAAGAAGAATTTTAGACTTTGACAGAATAGACAGCACTTATTATCCACTCTATTACTTTCAAACAGGCAAGACCATTAGAGCGGACCATGGGGAGAAGAAGGAAGCTGCGGCCTCTCCTCAGGAGAGACTGAACAGCGGCCGTCTCTTTATTACTTTCTTATTATTAATGCAACACAGAAGCTGCTAATGGGAGAGAGCCTTTTAGTGTTAGCAAGATTAGCAGCTTCCAGGCTGAAACTTCCCACCACTCAGGAAACATACTAACGCAACGGGAAGGTCCTTAATGAGCAGTTATAGTCACTTAGGGGCAGCCCCATTTTCTTTTGCAGTAGAGATCCTTGGTTAGGGATCTACTGGAAGTAACCTAGGGAATGAGTTGTGCTAACTTAGCACAACTAATAATATTTCTACTGGAAATCATATTACATTTCTATAAATGGACAGTTATCGGTAGAATCAAGATGTTTGCAAATTCTTCCATATGGATGAAGCGGCAAATTCAGAAGTAGCAGTAGCAATGCCTCCATCAATAAATATTCTGGGAATAAAATGACATTATATGAAGTCATCCACAGTGAAAACTAAAATAAAATCTTTCCATATTCCCTGAAGCACAGGCTTGCCCCTTTGTAATAAACAAATCAGTACATAGTTTTCATTTAACCAAGTCGACCAGTGGTTCTTAATGGGGCTCAGAAGCTCTGGTAAATTTTGTTTGTTCATTTATTTATCATTTTTAGCATAACTGCCCTGGGATATCCTTGGAGGTACTGAATTGTAACCTTGATGCTTGGAAATGAGTGTTCTAAAAGACGAACCATCCCTGTGTCAGAATCTCAGCCCTAAATAATACCAACAAGACTCTGTCTGTCCCAAGCATTCTCTCCACGCATTGTTTAGCACAGGACTTGTGACAGGTCGCCATGCACCGGGAGCACCTGGAGGTTTGGTTAAAATGCAGATTCTGATTCAGCAGGTGGGAGGTGTGGCCTGAGCCCTTTTCTTGCAAGCCCCCACCTACTGTTGTTGCAGGTCCACAGACCACATGCTGGGGAGCAAGGATAGCACTGTGTTTTTCAAACCACCATTCACAATTTATTAGTGGGTAATGAAACAGAGTTGGTGGGTCACTTACCAGAGTTTTTGTAAACATGAAACAGAATATACTAGAATAGAAAACACTGAGTGCATCTCATTTAGAAAGTATAGGTTTTATTTTATAACACTGTTTTAGTTATCCATATGTACAGCTACACAGAACTTCGATATAAATTTCATTTCTTACTAAAGGTCACAGTCATAAAAGCTTGGAAACCACTGATTTAGCACACGGTAGATGCTCAGCAATGTGTATTGAATTGGACTGTTTCTTCTTCCTGTGCTTTCTATGTTATCAGAAATGAGAAGGGCCAGTTCTTAATCATTTGCGTTCACCCACTGATTACACAGGAGTAAAATTCATGTGTCCTAAAGTACTATTTCAATTATGCATTTGCATTTTAATCCTTTTATTTTGTGAAGTAAAGTAATTATTTCCCTTTATTCTATAGAAACTTAGATTTCAGCAAGTGACTGAGGGAAATTTGAGGGGTAAAGGAGGCAGAGTTCCTGAAAGCATATTTTATCAAATGAGCTGCCCTTAGAACTGATTTAATCCTTTAAGATTCTGGATTGGGGACTTATTAAGAGATAATCAAAATGAAGGGGGGGAATCGGAGGGGGAGACGAACCATGAGAGACGATGGACTCTGAGAAACAAACTGAGGGTTCTAGAGGGCGTGGGGTGGGGGGATGGGTTAGCCTGGTGATGGGTATTAAAGAGGGCACGTACTGCATGGAGCACTGGGTGTTATACGCAAACAATGAATCATGGAACACTACATCAAAAACTAATGATGTAGTGGATGGTGATTAACATAACATAATAAAATAAAAAAAGAAAAAAAAAGAGATAATCAAATTACTTCTCTCTCAAATCTCCTTGCCCCGGTGGTTTCATCTGGAGGTTACCGAAGTTCCTTTATCACCACCTTGTTCTGGCCCCATATGGGTCTTCACATCGGATGTGCCAGCTGGATCCCATTCTCTTCCTGACCCACTAGACTGCCTCCTGGGCCTCTTATAATATCCTAACCCGTGTTATTATATTTGTGAAAACATGGTGAAATATAATGTTCAGTTATTCAATGCCATTTATTTTGTTAAAAATTTATATTCATTGAAATGCTCAGATCTTAAGTGTATCTTTCAATCAATTTTGAAGAATGCATATCAAGGCAAGGAACAACTCTGCCATCCCAGGAGATTCCTTTGTGCCCCTCCCAGCCATTATCCTACTGCCACTCTGTCTCTCTATATAGTGATCTGATTTCTGTCACCACAGATTTGTTTTAACTATTTTAGAATATCACATCAATGGAATCCCACAATATTTAATTATGGTGCCCACCTTTTTCACTCAGCATCATAGCTTTTGAGATTAATTCAGGTGGTTGTATGGATCAGTAGTTTATTTCTCTGTACTGCTTGGTATTCAAAGGAATGAATATATTATAGCTCCTTTATCCATTTTCTTATTGAAAGACATGATTGCTTTTAGTTACTAGCCAGAAACAATAACTGTATTTATTAATAAAGCTGCCATAAATATTGTTGTAAAAGACTTTTTGTGCATATTAGTGTTTTATATCTCTTGGACAAATATCTAACAGTGGTATAACTGGGTTTCAAGGTAAAAATTATTCTTGTTTCTCTTTTTATTCTTGAGTTGCAGGCATTTTTAATATAATTTGGGTATCAATTTTTGTCAGATGTGAAAACTGTCAGATGATGTGAAGTAGGGGTTGAGGTTCTGTCTCTGTTTTTCTCCTATGGACATGAGTTTTCTCTCATGACCTATGAATGTAGTGAAATACGTTGACTGATTTTCTTATGTTAAGCGAACCTCCCATTCTTGGGATAAGTCCAACTTAATCATGGTATATAATCCTTTTATGTAATGCCGGATTTCATTCGACGATATTTTGTTCAATTTTTTAAAAATCTATGTTCATAAGATATACTGGCTATAATTTTCTTTCCTTATATTGTCCTTGTTTGATCTTACTATCAGGCTTAAAATTGTCTCATGATAAGAGCTGGAAGTTTTCCCACTCCCTCTGTTTTATGAAAGAGTTTGGGTATGATAGTATTATTGTTTGATTTCCTTATACAGGATTGTTTAAATTTTCTATTTTATTGATTTCTGCTCTTATTTTTATAATTTCCTCTGTACCATATACTTACGGTTTAATTTATTATTTCCTTAAAATGTGGGCTTGATTTTATACCTTTCTTATTTCCTAAGATAGTCATTTAAATCTATAAATTTCCTTCTATAGACTGTTTTAGCTGCATCCCACAAATACGGATATATTGTGTTTTCATGTGTTTATGTTCAAAATATGTATTGTAATATCTTTTGAGTTTTTTTCTCTGACCCATGTATTATTTTGTAAGTATGTTTTTAACTTACAACTGTTTGAGGGTTTTCCAAGTTACATTATTTTTATTCATGTTTAATAACTCTATCATGGATGAAGAACATATTCTGTTTAATTTAAGTCCTTTGAAATTTATTGAAACTTGTTTTGTGGCTCAGAACCTGGTCTATCTTTTTGAATATTCCATATGCCTCTTAGAAGTTGTAACCTCTTTTGAGGAGTAAGTTTCTATAAATGTTAATGGGCTTAAGTTGATGGTTAGTATTGTTCAAATCATCCATAATTGTACTGAGCTTTTGTTTAATTGATCTATCTTTTCCTGAGAAAGGAGTGTTAAAATCTCTCAATGACTGTAAAATTGTTTCTAGTTCTCTTTTGTTTGTTCTTATGTTTTGTCCTTTATTTAGAAGCTTTGATATTAGGTATATAAACATTTAATAGTCTTATGTCTTCTTAAAGAAATGACCCTTTTATCATTATGAAATGCCCCTTTTAATCTCTGGTAACACTATTCACCTTGAAGTCAACTTTGTTCTGATATTTATATAGCTATACCAACTTCTGTTTGCTTAGGTAAAAAGTATTCTTGTTTAACGGGTGTTTCTTGAAAACAACATAGAGATGGATCTTGATTTTTTTCTATTCAGTCTGAACACGTCTGCATTTAATCAGGGTGTTTAGTCTATTTATTTTAATGCACTTATTGATATGTTTGCTTCTAAGTCTACCATCTTGGTGTTTGATTCATATTTGGTCAATCTTTTTGGGTTTCTCTGTTCTCTTTTCTTTTTGTTTTTTTTTTTGTTAGGTGAGTCAAATATTTTATTTTATTCATTTTATCTTACCTCTTAATTATTTTTTTGGTTTTATTTTGGTGGTTGCTTTAAGAATTACAATATGTATCTTTAATCTATTGCTTCATGAACAATTTAAGAACTTTATGACAATATATTTTTAATTACTATAGTTCACACTTTGCATTTTTATTGTCATATATCGTATTTCTATGATGTAAAATTTGCATTCTTTTTTAAAATTAGTTTTACTTTACAGAGCTGTCCTACTCATTTTTGTTAATTTCCAAGACAAAAGCCAGAGATTTCAGTACTAAGAAGACTCATGCCTGTCATTGTTAAGTGATTGACTTCTGACACGTGTTTGCTCTAACATTTCAAACTTACCTATAGTCTCACATTCTCCATGGAAGACACTATTGGTATATGAAACTATAGTAGATTGTTTTATTTTTTCCATTATTTTTCTTCCCTTTCTGATAAAAGGACATATATTCCTTTCCATAGCCATATTTCCATTGAATTCCATTATACCACTGTTGGTCTTGTGACTTGCTTGAAATGTGAATGGAAATGAGAAGCTATATAAAAGCCATCATGTGGATTTTTACTTTCTTGCTCTTTCCCTTTGCATTAAAAAAAAGCATATTCCAGAATAGGAGTGGTTCCCTTAACCAATCCCAGAATGAAATTATATTTAGAGCAGAACCACAGTTGAGAGAAAGCCATGAGAACAAGAATTATGCCATTGATGCTATAAGCCTCTCAGATTTTCAAGTCATTTGTAACTATAGCTTCGCCTAGTGAAAGATGAATAATAAGATGCAATTAATGCTATTAATAAATTCTAAGGAAATGTATTTTCACATCATTTTCCACACCTCAGATTTTGGTTGCATTACTCATCTACACAATCCTAGATCTACTTTTAATTTTCTCCAAATCTGCCTTCAAGTTTTTTTCTATTTATTTTCTATACCAGCATATATTCTGCAATTGTTAAGGTGTATTTCTTTTTTATATTTTCATTTTTTTCACAACATAGCAGTATGTATCCCAGTCTATGCATGATTCCCATTTTCTTCACTATGTAGCTCTGTAGTATATCTCTTTGACAGATATATAAGGTGTCCCATTTAAATTAAACATAGCATAAACATTAACACAGTATAAACATGTATGAATAGAAACCTCCACATGCATCATCTAAAATAAAACAGGCAGTCCCTAAAACATCAGATTGTATCAACAAAAAGAATGAGACTTCTAAGCTTAAATATGACCCATATTGGTTCTAAACTTATTTAAATTACTCTATAATTGAAACAAAAATTACACAAATTTACGTAGATCTTAATCTGATTTTTTTTCAAAATCTAGAATACATTTTTTTTCTACTTAATATCAATCTGGTATTCAGGTTTTTTTCCCTAAATAGGTAAGATCACAAAGTAATTCTTGTCAGACTTAATTTTTTCCACTTTGTTTACATAGAAAAAAGACTTATCAGTGATAACATTCAACATATCTGTTGTAACTAAAATTACTTTGATTATCAAATTATAAACAGCAATATTTTCAAATAGGAACAGCATTTTTTTTCATTTTGAATAACTTCCATAAGTTATTATTTCATTATCACCAAAAAGCTGAACTTTGAGTTTACCTTCCAATGAAGGAAACATTCCACTTAAACAATAGAAAGAAATTTTTAAATCAAAACTCTCCATTCTATTCTTTAATTGGTACAACTTGTCAATTTTGCCTTCTGTATGCCAGTTTTACCTCTCATGTGCCTTTCCCACACATAAGTTGAATTTAAATGATGGGAGTTGCTGACAGTTCCTAGAGGCTCAGACCATTTCAAGCCGTGGTTTTTGAGCCAAAGTCATGTTCCCTTTTACATTTTCCAACATTTTCCTAGAAACCCCAATAGGACTTTAAAGAAAAATGAGAATAGGAAACATTTTCCTTTTATTCATATTATAATGTGAGGATATTGTTATGTGACTAATAATTACACCCTTACATCAGATTATTGAAATGCTAAAGCAAGGGAGGTAGCATTTTGGTCTGCTGTTTATAAAACTAACACAGATTAATTGTGTATATGTATCAGTGTCACAATGCAGGAAGATGTGTTCAGATTTTGGGGAGGAAATCCATTATCTTTTTTTCATTTTAATTAAAAGAGGTACAATTCCACTGATAATTTTTAATTTTTAAGTGATTTAAATGCCAAAAACTAAAGGAAGGCTGAAATTATGCTTACACATAATAATTTAAAATTCTAAAAACCACTCGAAAATCTAAGAACCAAGTTCATGACTGAGCAAATGTAATTTTATATTAAACACTCAAAAGAAGAGATCATTACAGAAACTTTAATTTTTCATAATTAGACTAGTTTGCTAGAGCTTGACAAAGCTTCTTTAGAAATCACACATAATTTATCTTCTACACAACTAAAAATAATTTAAAAGATTAGTACAATGCTACTATGTTGAGGCACAATTCTATTGCCATCTTTGAAGTCTGACTGATTTCATTCAGTCCTATCTGAGCTAGAACTAAAGATACGAGGTTGATTAAAAAAAAAGAAGCAACAGATAAATGAAATAAAGAAAAAAGAAATGAGAGAAGGAAGGAAGGATGGGACGAAGAAAAGAAGAAAAGAAAAAAGGAAAAATGCTTATTTAGTTTGCTATCATGCATGCCAGAATTCACAGGAGCAAGTTACTATGGCAGACTTCAGTAAACTCTATCATGTCAATCATATGATAATTATAAACAAAAATATTTTTATTATTCTCAGTCTAATTATTTTTAATTATTTTATCAAATTCATATAAATAATTTAAATTTTTTCTTATTAAATTCCTAAAAGAGGAGAAATTTATTTTTCATTGGTAAATTATGAACACTGGCTTGGGCTGAGTGAGCTACTATAGAGCATGGTGAATACCGAATCCCCATGAGAGGAGACTGAGGAAAAGTAAGGAGATTAGTAAGTGGAAACAGCAAACGTGGGGGGCAGTGTTGTACAGAGTTGCTGATGAGGACAACACAGAATGAGGCACTCGCTGGATAAGGATGTATAGTCAAGAAACAGATTTTTATGGACGGCTGGAGTTAAGGCAGCGCTGTATGCTGACAGGAATAATGGAGTGGAGAGGAACAAGGGTATGCAGGAGGGAAAGAGGGCAATCAGAGAAGCAGTGTTCCTGAGAAGGGATGGGTTTACATGTAGGTATAGTGGCTGGTCTCAGAGGTAGGCGCGTGTCTTTGACTCCAAGAGGGATGGCGGAGTATGTGGGTGCAGATGTACGGAGGAGGTGACACTGGAAAGGGAAAGATGAAACAGATCTCCTCTGGTTGTCTTAATTGCTGCTACTGTATCTTTACTTACGAGAAGGGCTGGTGGTTGACAGGATGTGATAAGAAAGAAGAGGTGAAATACTGTAGGAGAGTGAAGGCAAATGAAGACCGAAGGCTTTCTAAATCTTTCTTATACTAATTAGTTGCTTTCTAATTTTGTGCTTAATTCTTTCAGTTAGCAAATCTCCAATGAATAAAGATATGTCTTTATTAACTTGCACTTCTGTATGTATTTAGTACATGACGTTTGGTGTTGGTAACTTAAAGGCATTCTGTGATGTTTAAAGTTTCATTTGAATCATCACATAAAGACTAACTGGGCAACAGAATTAACTCGAACCTACTTAATGTTTGTTTTGGTAAAGGGGCTTCACAATCCGGTAACATCTTACATGCCATGTTTATTTCCTAAATATTTTCCCATTCCATCACCACTGAGCTAGCTGAGATCTGCATCATGCGTTGCCTAAACTTCTAATCTGACCTCTGTGCTTGCAAACTTGCCTCTCTTAACTATATCTCCATGTATCTCTTTGAGATACAAATCTGATCATACTACTTAAAATTGAAAGCGACATAAAATAATCTAAAGGCAGTTGCATGATATACAAAATTCAGGCTAAGGGCTGGGAGAAGTTGATTTGGTTTGCTTAGATTCTTTCCTGATCCCCCAGATGGCTTATTTATAAAATGAAAAGCTTGCCCTGCTCAGCTTACAGGCCGTGGTGAAGATGAAATGGGAGGATGTGTGAAAGCATTTTGCACCCTCTACCTTGCTCTGCCACCTTAAGGTGTTAACGTTAAGAAAGTGTTAAAGGTGAATAAAGTCATTATCTTATTCCAGGCAAGAAGGTTCTTTGAAGGATGTCTAAGGCTGAACGTCACAAACATTAATTTTTGCCCCTTGTAAGTGGCTTTGTACTGATACTGGAGTAGGAGTCTTTGTGGGAATGGGGAAATAAGAATCCCAAACAATATAACAAACTAAGGAAATAAAAATATTGAGGAACTTACAGAGGAAGTCCAGCACCAAAACATGCTCGTTTAGTTTCTTATGTTAAGGAGTAAAAAGGATTGAAGAAGGTGCAAGTGAGAAGTGGATGAGAAGTCCTTGACAGATATGCTGAGAAATTGTCCAGAGCTCCAAGGCTTTTTGTTCTAGTACACTGGATCTTAGAACAAAGAAAGCACTAAAGTGATATTTTACTTCTTTTTTTTATTGATGAAGAAAATAATTCAATAGGGCTTTATCTGTTTTTTCCCCGTACTTGCCTGCGATAGGCTTTAGTTTTCGCTGAAAGCCTAAAAAACATATTCCATGTGGTTCTGACTTCCAAGTCCAAATGAGACTTAAAAATGAAATTTATAAAGATCAAGACTTGTTTAAATATATAACATATTGATATAAATAGGCCAACGAAATAAAAGAGCAGCAGTAATAATAAAGCCAATTTTAAGAGGTCACAGCATTTCATAAAATTGGTAGTTAAAGCAATAAAGCAATAATTTTTCTGAATTGCCTATACTATTTTCCAGCCTAGTTTTGCCATCTAAGGTCCGGTCTTTAATTTTGGGAATCACAAATACTCAAATAATAGGAAAATGTCAGGGCTGGAATTCAGTGTTTTTGATTAGTTTGTGATTAGATCAGTCTTGAGCTCGATCTAGCCACAAACATATCTTCCTCCACCCCCACTTGTTCTATATTGAGAGTCCTGTTTCATTTCTACAGTTTCCCTTTTGCCTACGGGCTCCAACTGGTGGAGTCTGGTTACTCTTGTGATTTCCTTTTCCAGTTTACAGCTGTCTCTCAAGTTCTTATTTCCAATCTGTAGCTTACTGCTTACTCCCTAGTACACTTGAAGACCTCTCTTGTGATGCCCCATTTTGGAATCAGCCTCTGCTAGCAGCCAGGTAAGGCAGGCCCCACTATCCTCTGTTTCATTCCCTCCCAGAAAAAGTGCTTTCACATATTTTACTTCAAGTCAACATAAACAAAAGAAAACAAGAAAAAAATGTCTTCTCAAAAGTGTAAGGATAGAAAGGTCAGAATTATCCAATCTGAGGTGTGAAATAAGACGTGAACGACTTCCATAAAATGGAAAAAAAACCACCACAAAACAAAACAAAACCCGCAAAATGGTCTAAGAAAGCTAAATGCTGGAATAGGTTAGAAATTGACTTCAAGCTAATCAATATGTCTACTTATGGAACGATTAGCTCAGTCTGAATCTGCCAAGTGGAAAGAATGAATAATGTGGAAAGGACAACTAGATTTTTTTAAAAAAATTGCATGGATTTTAGAATAAAATTTTATTGCCATTAGATTGACGAAGATATCCAGAGGTAAGTGGAAAATGATAAAATTTTTAAATTTAACAATGTTCTATTCAGGATTTCATAATAAGACCAAATTTTTCAACTCCAGGTTTTTTAAACTCAGACCACTTTCATTTATAGTTTCATCAAGATTCATGGACCTCTTATTTTTGAACATCTTACACCTGCATTGTAAGATAATTGAAACTAAATTGGTTTCCTTGTTTTTGCAGATTTGGGGAAAAAAATCTTTTGTTTTAGGAAAATTTGCTGTTTGCCCTTAACCATGAAGATTTAGGTTTAATAGGGACTGCAACTTATTACTTCTGTTTAATTTTTGTTTTAATAATTACAGTACTGAAAAACATGTATGCTAAAATTATCAGGCATAAAGATATGATTTAAATTTGTGAGTAAATAAAAACACATTGGTAAATATAATTGACCCAAGAAGAAAACATCTTAAAAGGACAACCCATTTGTATTATGACATTGGGGGTTACACTGACAGAATTAATAACAAAAAAAATTTTTAAAGATTTTATTTATTTATTTGACAGAGACACAGTGAGAGAGGGAACACAAGCAGGGGGAGTGGGAGAGGGAGAAGCAGACTTTCCGCTGAGCAGGGAGCCTGATGCAGGGCTCGATCCCAGGACCCTGGGATCATGACCTGAGCCGAAGGCAAAGGCTTAATGACTGAGCCATCCAGGTGCCCCCAAAATTTTGTTTTTAAGTCATATTTTTGCAGAGCTTTACTGTTGTTCATTTAATTTAAGATTGTAGTTTCAGTTTAGAAATCAATGAAGTATTTCTAATGACTGCAATATTGGTCAATAAGCAAATTTGAATGACACGTATTATATTTAAAAATATAAATCTTGATTATGATACAACTCTGTTTAAAGGTTTCCCATTACCTTTCAGATAAAAAACCCAGTCCTTAACACTGTATTTAAAGTCTTTTATGAATTCCCACCAACCTCTCACTCTGTCCTCATGTCTAGGCTCCTGGCACGCTCCTCATGCTATAGCTGCACTTGCTGCTTGGCTGGGATTTACACATGCAGTTTCCATGGTCTAATGGCTGATTCTGATTTTAAGTTGAAGATTCAGCTGTAGCACCACACTGTTCAGGAAAGGTGCCCTCACTTTCCTGCCTTGTTCTTTACCCCCAGGCTGGGTAAAGCTCTTGGTCTGTGACCCCCAACACATTCTTTCTACTTATCACATTGTAGAAGTAGGGTTACTTTCCTGATTCTCCCAATAGTCCTGTGAGTTCTTCAAGGTCAAGTCATATGCCTTATGTGCATTTATATCTATTCTTAGCACAGGACTTGGGAGATGATAGGAAGCAGGGGTCAGAGGGGGGAATTCCAAAATTTGAGGTCTTTGTGTTGTAGCAATTCCGAGTAATGACAAGGTAAGACCCCATTTCCCGTCAGCTTAAAAGAAGTTGAGGAGTCTGAGGAACTATGGAGCCAGTATTGAGAAGAAATAGAAGACAGACTCTGTGGTAGTTACATGTTGCCCATAAAATGTTTGGGCACGGGGCAAGATGACCTTTCCCGAGATGTTACTAGGCCCTGGAATTAGTTCTGGCTAATGAATTGTTGAGTGAAGGTGATTGCTGGTTGAAGATCTTCCCTACTATTGAAGAGTGCCTGAGAGGGGCAGGAATGGAGGCCACATGAGGAGGCTATGGCACAGGGATAGTAAAAAATTGTTAGAGGTGGCACAGAATTTGGAGAGAGAACTGAAAGGATCTACCGATGGATAAAGTGCAAGTATAAAGTCAACATTCAAGAGAGCGGCTCCATCTGTCCAGGTCCCTGAGTGATTGCAGTAGGCAGAGCCCTCACCCAGCACCTTACCCAGTCAACCTGTAGTAAACACGTTGTGAGCATAAAAAATAAACCTTGTTTTTTTTAAGCCATTAAGTTTTAGGAGATGTTTGTTTCCACTGCATACCCTCACGTAAGCGAGCATAACTTGACCAAGTTATAGAAGAGGGAGCTAAGAGGCATGAACGCAGTGTGTTCCACTGGGTCGATTTCACCAGCTCCCAGTTACCTAACTGATAGTTACCCTCGAAGAGACTACATGAAAGTGAGCCAAGCACTGATTCATTGAGGAAAATGGCAGTGATGTGGGGTTCAGCAGCTTATACCTAAAGTATGGGCAAGGGTAGTTTCAGTAAACAGCATAAGTTTTGAATAAGAAGCGGTTTATTGAGTGATGATGGCAGCTTCCCTGATGATGGTTTGAAGAGGAGGGTATGAAGCCAGACATATTTGGCCTCTCCCTAGCTTTATATGGGAACGTAGAGAAGTAAATAAGGTTTGGAATCGCATTATACTGTCACTGGTGAGAATATACAAAGAAATTATTGAAACATTTAGGACAACTTAACCTTACTCCTTCACCAGAGCTAATATTGATAATAGCTATCCGAAAAAGGCAAGAATATACTAAGTTCTTGTATCTTTAAATAGGCCCTATTCTACTTTTACAGAGCATACAGGCAATATTTCCTAATAATTATTGGTATTTTAAAAGCTATACTCACATGCATGCTTTTAATGCCTTAAAGCCCTTTGACATAAAAGTCAGATTGTGGCTGATTCGGGGTATCCCCAAATGGAAAACATTTTTTTTTCCTATCTCAAAACACATTCTGCTTCCTGCCCAAATTCATGCCCACAAAACATTCTGTACCGTTGCTTTCATTTTCCCAAACGCTGCTTAGATTTCTTCATGCATATTCGTATTTTTAGATCAGATAAAATGAATAGACGTTTCTCTCCCTGAAAAATATGTAGTGTGATTCAAAGAAAATGTTAATTAAATGAAATACTTAAAGTCCTGTGAAATATTGATATGTAGCAACTAATTTTGTCTCTGTACCCAGTTGCTTTTTCTTTGTGTGCCTGCAGCACCGTTCTTATGGAATTATGTAGGTGTACAAGCACTGGTATTGACAGCATTTTTAAATGGAAGAGAAGGGGGATGGAGGAGGATTTAAATGTGCTAAACACCATCTCTTTCAAAATACGCCTGAATATGAGGTAGTACTCAGGGACTTATCATATCTTTACTGTGTTATATTCATTTTTAAGAAAAACCACCTCCATATAGAAATACTTTCCATCAACACAAATCAAATACAGGTATCAAATGTATTTGAAGAGGACTCTTCCTGTGTTGTCAACTTCCGTGTCAGAAACATGGGCTGTCTTTCATGACAACAGGTTCGTACCTCCTCTGCTCCCATACTGCCTGACAAGCAGGTCACAGAGAAAGGTTGTAAACCACATTCCTTTGCCTAAAAAGGGATTTCAAAAAAAACATGTACTTTAGCTTTACTCAAAAGAGGGTCAGATGGCTGAGGCGGTGATTTGTTTGTGTACAGATGAGCTAGTGCAAAGGGATGGAAAAATATTCAGGTGAAGAATTTCTAAATGGGGAAGATGTCTTTTAAAGACAGCTTCTATGACATACCAGCTATACCTGGCAGAGTCACAGGGCAAGGTGAGTATACTAGAAACAATGGAGTCTTCTTAGTGAAAACTGCTGCATATTGAGAGAGATCTGTGGGTGGGATAACAGCCAAGAGGGTCACTTTTATAGTATATGTTTTTAAAAGCAGGTTTCACATCAGTTTTAATGCTACTGGGAAGGATTTCAACTTTTTTTTTTTTTTAAAGACAAATTACTTGGATTTTACTCTTATTAAAAAGCCCAAGACTATATACGGTAAGCAGCCACGTTAGATTGGAAATAAAATTTCAGTAAAATTAAGAAGCCAGTTGTTGCATTCTTGGTGCCTAGAAATGTACATTAAAAAAACGACTAGTTTGTTTAGTGCATTTGTTAAATGATACAATATCCATATCTATGATTACTCCAGAGATCAAATTAAGAACATTCCTCATTTGTTGGTTTGTCTCTAAGGAAAATACAGGAAAACAAATGCTAATCAAAAGATTAATGGACTTCTCAACGTATAATACATTAACCACCCCTTCAAACCTTCGGGAAACAAAAAAAGAATAAAAGAAAAATAAAGTATTGTCTAACATATTCTTGGTAATTATTGTATTGTTTTCAGGTCCTTGTCAGTATGAATTTGACTAAGTCTGTGAACCTTTCTAGAATATTCCTATAGCTATCCAGATAGAAACATCATACTTAAAATGTTCTTTATTCCAGAACAGATGAAACTCCCAGTGGTAAAAGATTTATCTATCTCTGAAGGTTTCTTATCACCCAGCAACATAACTCTCTGATGGTTCAGTGCCTGAAAGGGTTGTCTGAGATCACTCATCAAATAAATCAAATAGTTGGCTGGTGAAAAGAGTGGGAATCCAGAGTAATCTCATGTCTTTGCTTTCAGACATCAAATCTTTCTTCCAATAAGCCAGTAGAGAAGTTAACAAGTACTTGGCATATCCAACCCCGAATATCAAGTTGCTGCTACTGGTTCTGAGAAGATGTGACCGACTAGGCAATGACTCTATCTAGTGTTAACATTTTAAACTACAAATTTCAAAACCTTGATATGTTGAATGGGAGGTGGTGGTGAGAAGCCTGGAAACGTACTGAGTTTCATCTCTAAATACCCTGAAGGAATCATATTGAAACATAGAAAATCCACTTCAGTGGGGTGATCTTAAAATATTCTATAAACATTTATTGAATGATGATAAAATTATATTTTATGTAACTTCTTGGTTAACATTTGACTAAAAGCAGTATTTTAAATTACTATGGTAAAAAACGAGTCTTTAAAAAACTAAAAGTCGCGTGCCGTAGGATCATATTGTCCCTGTAGCTGCTTAAATATATGTTAAATTAAAATGAAATAAAATTAAAAACCCAGTTGCTCAGTTGCACTCGCTCCATTTCAAGAAATCAATAGCAGCATGTGGCTAGTGATGACCTGTGCTGGACAGGACAGATAGAGAACATTTCCATCAACCCAGAAAGTTCTACTGGACAACGCTGCTCTAGAAAGATGTAAGTCAGATACAGCATATGATTGTATTCATGAGTCAGTTTTCCCCATTCAGTACTTTTGTTTTAGAGCCTTACAACCTATATAAAATAAGAGATGGTGTCACTGCCATTTTCATCTTCCCATGAGCTGGAGACAATATCTTACCATGATGCATACATGTGTGGTATGACTATGTGTGTACTTTTGATGTATGTCCTTGATGAATAAATAAACACAATAGAGATTCTTTTTTAAAGATTTTATTTATTTATTAATGAGGGACAGAGAGAGAGAGAGGGAGAGGCAGAGGGGGAAGCACGGTCCCCGCTTAGCAGGGATCCCGATGCGGGACTCCCATCCCAGGACCCTGGGGTCATGACCTGAGTTGAAGGCAGACATCTAACTGACTGAGCCACCCCCGTGCCCCAACACAATAGAAATTCTTAATTAACAAAACCTTGTTTTCTTACTGTATCTCAAGTGCTCAAAACATAGCTATCTTCTAATTTAGTCTCTAAACATCCTGATGATGAGCATCAGTATCACTGTGGCATCAAGCTCAACAAGTTAGAACTAGCACGCTAGAGTAAATGTGGTTTTAATGAAGATATTTTGTTCCTCTGTCCAAGGCTCTGGCTACCAAATTGCAATTATATTTATCATTTGGGTTAGCGTGCCTACCTCATATACCAAGAATAATTACTGTGCCTGGAGTTCAGCACTGATATATACACACTGCTTAGCATAGATCCTTGAAAAAAAATGTTTCCTTTTCATGTGGGCCTAATTCTTCCATATATAAACTTAGCCATGTGAGTTTAAACCAAGACAACATGGCAGCTTTGAGAAGTATATTATTTGTAATAGAACAAGCTTGATTTTTGGAGGTCAAAACCTCCCTACAGAAGAATTATCTTCCCAACTGACATCAACAGGCTTTTCATTACCAGCAGTTTGAGGAGGGAGATTAAAGCAAAATGAAGGCATATAGAGATTTAATTCTGTGTTCACATCTAGAAGCCGCGATAAGCTGGGGATCTGCCATTACCTTGATATTTTAGAGATAAATGGATATCTGAATAAAGAGAAGCCTTTGGTTTTTGCAGCTGTCACTAACATATCTCACCCTAATTGCAAAATACTTATTTTAAACACTAGAAAACACACCAAGGAAACTAACCTCAGCTGGTGAAAAGGAAATTTTCAATTGCTAACTTTTCTAAATTAATTCAGTGTGAGAGATACTAAGGATGTCATTTTATCCTTTATACTTTTCACTTTGTATTCTGGATGTGAGGAAAAAAGAAACTACCTCTGTGGTTTCTCTGTGGGTAAGAACTGTTTTATTTTGCTCTGTACCCTAGTACTCACATATTACTTGGCACATGGTAAGGCACTTAGAAAATATTTATGAATAAAAGAAGGAATAGGTTTTGGCTGAGACAAGAAAAAAGGTCATTTTTAAACTTAATATTTACAGGTATATATTTATAGTGATAATGTTTCTTTACTCAAATATATGTATTTATATATTGCCTTCTTACATTTGAGAAAACAGTGTGTATCATTGTCCCTCCCACCCTCTCTTCCTTCCCTCTCTCTCCAATCCTTCCTCTCCCTCTTCTATTATCAAGGAGTGTTTTAGATAATCAATCACATTCCTGATCATGGAAGTCTGCACCACAAAAATATCTTTTTCATATGTTGATTTACTTAAAAATACAATGACATTAAGAGATTAAGATAAAACTGGATATTGAATTTTTAATTCAGTGATATCACCCATTTCTCTTGCACATTCATTCATTCCACCAAGTTTTACCAAACACCACTTATCTGGTAATAACGGGGACAAAGTAGTGAACTAACTAAAGTTCCCATCAGCATGGAAATTAGACTATTGTGAGGAAATAATTTTAAATATTTTTTAATAGTTTAGGACTGCACATACTCTCTTTTAAAAATCAGTGAGTTCATTTACTCATTTAGTCCAACTCATACCCCCTAACTCACCACCACCCCCTTATTAGGAAGTGATCAGAGAGTAAAACTGAAGGGACCAATTTTGCAGAACTGAACATTGATATTGTGGAACCTGGGCTCTGTAGGGTCCGGCCACAGATGGTGAAGTGGCATGTGGGTGAGCAGGGAGGAGCCAGTGAGCCAAAAAGTCTGCACAGAAAGGGCCTACATGTGTATTTAGGGTAGGAGTGAGGATCAAACTCAAGGCTCAGTCTTCTGACCATATGCCACCCCTTATAATTCTCCAAAAAGGGCAATCCAAGCTTCAGTTTGACCCTTTTCCTACTCTTTTTCTTTCTCAGAGAAATCTGTTTTCAGAAAATGATATCTAAATGATAATGTGTCATTGTGCCGATGAGTAGGGTTACAATGCTTGAGACAGATAGATACAAGCAAGAAAGGCAGCTAGATGGCAGATCAAAGGCATTTCTTGACCAGAAGGTGGAAAAAAGCAGTTGGGAGTTTTAGCAGATGCACTTAAGAATTTAGAGGAGCTTCTCAGGCATTTATTAGAAGCTAATTCAAACCCTTAGCGTTATGGAAGACTTTGTGAAAAGCACCTCTTAACTGACCAACTGTCAATTAGCAGAGGAGAAAATGCCTCAAGTACTCCATTATGATGATGATCAAATAAACGGGCTCTGATTACTGTAATAATGGTAGAATAATTTATAAAAAATCTCTGGTTTTAGATATGAAAATAATTCATAACTGGTGATCATCTGTAAAACCTACTGTGGAAAGCTACAAGTATAATTGCCCAGTGATGCCAATTTATTTTTTCTTTCTCAAACTTTTCAGGTGATCTAATATAATGAGAAATAATAATCATTAAGGTTTGATCATGCTAATCTAATTTTCTAGATGGCTTATTAACCTTCCAAGGATGTCTTTATTCTACTTCTTGATCATTAGATCAGGCAATAATTAGGGCAAGAATGAGGAATGTCAATTATATAAGATATGTGAGAAGATATGCTGGATATTTAGGCTTATGTTTCAAGTTTGGCTACATTCATGTATACACACACACACACACACACACACACACAGAAACACACACACACACAACTTGCTGATTTCTTATAAGAAAGAGATTTAACAAAAACGTATATATATATGTATATTTAAAGACTTTATTTATTTATTTGACAAAGAGAGTGCACAGCAGGTGGAGTGGCAGGAAGGCAGAGGGAGAACTAGGCTCCCCGCTGAGTGAGATGCGGGGCTCCACCCCAGGACCCTGGAATCATGACCTGAGCCAAAGGCTGACGTTTAACCGACTGAGCCACCCAGGTTCCAACAAAACATATATTTTAAAATATAATTCAAGTATTTTTCCTAAACTGAATCTGGTCCCCTGCGTGTGAACTCCAGAAAATACAGTAGCAAGTAAAAAGCCTATTAAACAGCTACACACAAATTTCTCTCACCTTAATTTGTACTGAACTAAAGTCCTTTAGGAACAGTAATAAGTTCCAAATATGACTAAATGTAAACACTCTTAAAAGAATGATTATTCCACGAGGATTGTTGATTTTAGAAACACAATGGAATTACTGAGGAATGATGGGTGCTGGTATCATGGGTTCTACGCTCAACTCCAAGTAAATTCTATATTAGTCATATGCCTTTATGTAATCACTGAAACTCTCTGAGCCTTTGTTCCATCATCTGCAAAATGGGGATAACAACAACTATTGCAGGGATGTTACAAGATTGTATGTAACATACATACAGATCTTGATATATAGTAAGACCTTCAATGAATGGTAGACATTATTATCCTATACCCTTCTGAATGGGGAGCTATTTCTTTACTGAATTCATTTACTGAATGTGGACAAAGATATTTATATTCAATCCTAGTCTTTTGTGTTTTCTTTCATCTGAATTAATTCCAGTTGTTGGATTTGGATAACAATGGAGAGTAAGAATTCTTAAAAACACCATTTTACCATGAGTGTTAAAGGTATACTACAGTAACGCTTTTGATGTGAATCAGAAAAATTTACAATTTATCCCTGCTGATTCTCTATATCTATATTACAAATTATTTGTGGTGACTTCAGGCATAGGGCCCTCATTAGATCTTTCTCAGTGTTTCAGCTGAATCTCATTTCATACAAACTGACAATTACAATTATATTCTATGTAGTGTCAGCTTATAAATAAAAAATAAATCACAAACTTGACAAAAAGTGCACCCTATAACACTAATTGTGTGTGTGTGTGTGTGCGCGCGCGCACGTGCACGCATGTGTGTGCATACTGTGTCAATTGCTGGTGTTCCCTAAATCCATTCTGCTTTTATTATACAACCTAGCAGCTATGGAGTTTCCCATCTCAGATCTCATTTTAAGGAAGAGCTTGCCAGTTAGCTGGAACATATACAGTCAGTTGGGAATCTCCAGCAGCTAGTAACTTCATGATTCACCTCAGATTTTAAGCCCAGGCCACTTCCCTCTTGTACAGCAACAGCCAAACTCCAAGCATAGTGGGGGCACCAGGGTATGGCAATTCTTGCCCGACATAGGACTCGCCTAATGGGCAATATTGACCTAATTTTTGCCAGATTTGTATCTTGGTCTGAGGTTTGCCCTGCCCAATCCTGCTTCCCTTCTTCTTTCCTTTTTCACAGGTATTAGGTCTGCATCAGTTTGAGGACTTTCCCAGCCCAATTCTGCTTCCTCTACATTTTATCTTTCACTTTTCCAATAAACTTTTTGCACTCCTAAATTCGTCTTGGTGTCTACTTCCCAGAGGACCAAACTGACACATATGGTACTAGAGCTTTAGCAGGGGATGTGGAAATCTACGTTGAGACTTCATTCGCCAGCCCGTCTTATGCCTAGATATGGCCAGATGGCTAAATTCTTGGCAATGGAATATGGCTGAAAGTGATGTGTAGAACTACTGCTTTAATTCCTTAAGAGGAAATTGCTTGCCTTCTACTTCTGTTGTTTTCCTTTTCCTGAAGCTGGCACATTGATGTGGCATTGATCAAGCGTCTAATATGCAGGACATTTTCTTAAAGAAGGGGTTAGCAAACTGCAGCCCACAGGCAAAAGCTGACCTGTGGACTATTTTGTACAATCTGTAAGCTAAAAATGGTTTTCATAATTTTTAAAGTATTGCTAAAAGAATAAAAAGCAGCAGAATATGTGACAGAAACCATATATGGCCCACTGCCCTTTAGGGAAAAAGATTGCTGACCCCTGGTTTAGAGGACTGCAGATCAGCAGGTTAGAAAAAACTTGGGTCTCCGAATGACCATGTGGAGCAAAGCTCTCCGTCTGTCCTGCAGGCCTGGACTGTAACATGAGAGCAAAATAAACTTTTTTGTCTTCTGAGCCACAATATTGTTGTGTCTTGCTGTTATGGCAATAGATCTTAGCTAATATATGTACAAATAAATAAAAGGTTAAAGATTAAAATGATTTTCCCTTCCTCCCCAAATTTTATATAACTCAGCCATTTCTTCCTCTAACCTTTGACCAGTTTTTTAAAACTGAATTTTTCAGTTTTTTATTAGTTTTTAAAAACCTAAAGAATTTTTAATGCTTGTTACTTGTATATCATGTTGTGCAAACACCACCTAGGAAGATAGAAAAATATGTAAACTCGAGATATCACAATAAGTATGAAGTCTATTTTAACTCCCTCTAATTCTAAACATCTTACCATTATTTCTAGAACTGCCTCTACCTTACACAAAAGCATGGTGATGGTAGTGATGTAATTGAGGTTGGGGAACAAAGATAATTTTACCAATGGCTAAACAATGATTGCATATGCTAGAGGGTAATTTATTATAAACAGAGGGTTTATTAACTCACATCAATTAGACTATATTACCACAAGATCATTTACCATCATATAGGCTTTCTACAGTCAGTCATTCAGGAACTTATGCAGCATACATTTTTTGTATACTTTTGTGAGCCTGGATTTAGGTAGAGAAAAGTAACTTATTTTGGTATTTCCGGATACACAGCAACTACACAAATTTTATATGTATCAATTTAAATGACCAGTCTTGCTGCACACTGATTTTCTTTTTTATAGCAATAAAGAGTTGAACTCTATAATCTCTTTGCCAAGCCCTAAACATTTAGGCTACTGTTTTATATACCTGAAAGCTTATTTGCTTGCCAAATTCTTATCTGCTTCTCATTCCACAAAATGTTTTGCAAAATATTTAATCAAATAGGTGCGATATTTACAAGCAAATCTTTAAAAAAAAGACAAAAAAACCCTTTTATAATTTTACTTGTGCTACCTAAATAAAATATATTTTTAAAAAATCAGCATTGTAGTGGTATTTAGAAAGATGATAAAAGAATGCTGTGAGAACAAACAAATTTTGTTATGACAGACGGTGAAGAATGCAAAAAGACTTGTGATAGGTCTTTTCAGATGCAATCCTGGGACCTAATTCAAAACATTTTAAGTATTGGAACAGTAAAGTGGAACTCTGTTCTTCTAGCAGCCTCCTGGTGCATAGCTTATTGGTTTACCACAAATCTGCAGAAAATGCAGTATACTTTGCAATTTAGTCTTGTAGTTTTCTCTGAAAAATGTCTTTGCAAAGAACTTTGTCTACTTTAATACTAAGCCTATAAATGCAGGGCATAAAAATATGTTTTGCTTCTAAGTAGTCCGAGGTTTTGTTTAATTAGCAAATTTCACTACAAAAAGGCAGAAGATGGAACTCATTTCTTTCTAGTCTTATTAATTTTAATTTAATAAAGATAGAACATCAGTCTGATGATATGCCAGTTTATTAAGTTCATATACCTGAAATTTAATTTCTACTGAATTAACTGTGATAAAATATCAAGCTTTCTTTTCTAAAGAATCAGGAAATCATAACTATTACCAAAAAATGCCAAGGAGGAGGGAAATAATACAAAACTGATCTCAGTGGCAAAATAGTCTCAGTGCTTTTAAATTAATTCAGTTATTATTTTATTTACTTACCATGGGCATGTTACATAGAGAAAATATAATGGAGGAAGTGTTAGAGTTTTCTATGTGGTCTATAAAACTATACTTTTTAATGTATAAAACTCAGTGATGAGGCTCATAGTTTATTAATCTATTTTACTTGTTTTTGAAGTTGCTCTTTTTTTCTTTCCTTTTTTTTTTTTGGCCCTTATATTTAATTCTGTGATGAACACCTTCATAAATACATCATTGTTTTGTCTTGTGTTGAAACATGTGCATAGGAGTAGAGTTTTTTTAATCAAAGAATTTGAAAATCTTCTATCTTTATTTTTATGCCCTTACCCATAGCAGTCACTTCTTGTCAAGTCTAGTGCTCTTTCCTTACAAGACCCCATGTGGTTTAGAATTCTTAGAGCACTGTGTTCCAAACAGCCACTGCAGTTAGAGTTAGCATGCTGAATATTACCTATCTGTCATCTTTCTCCTGTGATTTTCTAAAGCAATCATCCAAATTTCAATGCTACTGAGAACAAATGAATTTAGCAACATCTTTGAAACTTTGCTAGTATTTCATCATTTTTAAACTTTATATTATTTTTATCTTTAAAAAAATTTATTATTATGTTATGTTAATCACCATACATTACATCATTAGTTTTTGATGTAGTGTTCCATGATTCGTTGTTTGCATATAACACCCAGTGCTCCATGCAGAACGTGCCCTCCTTAATACCCATCACCAGGCTAACCCATCCTCCACCCTCCTCCCCTCTAGAACCCTCAGTTTGTTTTTCAGAGTCCATAGTCTCTCATGGTTCATCTCCCCCTCCGATTTCCCCCTCTTCTGTCTTCCCTTCCTGCTATCTTCTTCTTCCCTTTTTTTTGTTTTTGTTTTTTTAACATATAATGTATTATTTGTTTCAGGGGTACAGGTCTGTGATTCAACAGTCTTACACAGTTCACAGTGCTCACCATAGCACACACCCTCCCCAATGTCTATCACTTCTATCATAAAGCTATTGTATTTGTATTCCCTGTACCACGTGTGAGGATGAGCTTTCTCGCATATGTATGTTTGCTAATTACCTTTACTCTGAAATGAATTTTTATTTAAAGTTGCTTTGCTTGGGGCGCGTGGGTGGCTCAGTCGGTTGAGAGTCAAGACTCTTGATTTTGGCTCAGGTCAGGATCTCATGCTCGTGAGATGGAGTCTTGTGTTGGGCTCAGCACTGGGCATGGAGCCTGCTTAAAGATTCTCTCTCTCCCTCTCCCTCTATCCCTCCTCCTCTACTCTCTTTCTCTAACAAACAACAATTGTTTTGCCTATTTATTGGGATTCTGTAGATGAATGACCTTCTTTGGTAGTTAAAATTTATATATCTTTTCTCTACCTGGTATTTATTTTGGTGCATTTCCCCAACAGCTTATCCCTAAATCCAATTGTTATCACTTTGAGTAACATGATTTATTTTTAACCGTAAAATATGTTTTCAATAAAGTAAAAATAGAAGACAGTAAAAGATGTCAAAATGTTAAACAGAACATTGCATTTTATCAATTATGTTTCTTGCATTTGGGAACATGTCTACACTAGCAAAATTTTTATAGTTATAGGAGAAAAGATGTTGCTATTTTGTTTGAAGTCAAAAAGTAGGAGGAAAAACCCTCTACCTGACAATTACCACATGTAGTATTTAGACAGCTCATGATCATCTCTCAAAATGGATATCATAGTATTCCTCTACACAATCAACACTTACCACCTACCCCCCACATAAACATAATAAAATAAAAATCCAGTATTGTTTCTTGAGTGCCCCAATTATATTTTCAACTTGCAGACTTTGTTCACTCTTATTCACATCTGAAATGTCCATCTACATTTCTTTCCTTTTTTAAAACAATATTTTATTATTTGAGAGACAGAGAGCACGAGCAGAGGGAGGGCAGAAGGAGAGGGAAAGCAGACTCCCCGGTGAGCAGGGAGCCAGATGCGGGACTGATCCCAGGACCCTGGAATCATGACCTGAGCAGAAGGCAGATGCTTAACCGACTGAGCCACACAGGTGGCCCTGTCCATCTCCATTTCTGAACTTCTAAGATTTATTTTGGCTTTCAGTTCAAATCAAGCAATTAGAGAATTAGATTGTGTTGTAGGTGAAGAGAGGGCTTAGGAAAGGGAACTCAATTTTATTTGGGGCCTTTTCTATGCCAGACTCTGGTCCCAGGCATTACAAAAATGCCCTTAACACTATCACCACTATAGAATTATTGTATCACTGAATTACACCTACCTAGAGATTAACCCTGTTTTATTAAGGAGATACTTATGTACACCTCCTAATTTAGTACTCAGAATAACTCTATGGGGTAGGCATTATCATACCTACTAATACGTGTGGACAGAGTAGTTAAAAATCCTGCTTAAAGACACACAGCTGGTAGTGGTAGAGAAGGGATTTGCAAATAGTTCCATTATAATCCTGAAGTCATGCTCTTCCTACTGTTCTTCATTGTCTCCTGTGCCTCTGCTCTGATCAGAAGGGTTCACTTTTTGCTCTGACATTAGTTATTTCCTATCTAAACACCCGTTTTATTTACTGTGTGTGCCACTTACTTGGCATTCCCTTCTTTGCATCATAGATGTATACTTGTATCATTAAATGTATGCTCTGCTCCACAACCAAATTACAAAATCCTTGAGTGAGGAGGTGATATTTATTACCCAAATAGTGCCAATTCTGATGCCTTACACATAGTGGGTGTTTAACAAGTGATTCTTACTAAGGATCATTATTAATCCAAGTATCTGTGTGTGAAAGAAAATGGAATTTCTTTATATTTAAAAAATAAAAGAATGGATCCAGAGGAGAATTCTTTTATTGAAAGGGAAAAAAAAAGACAAAAGTCACAATTTATAATTTCTCCACTTTTATTCTCACCTCTCTGCCCCCTTGACTGTAATCTTAAACACTTAGATGTTGAATTTTTGTTTCTTGTGATGTTATTTTGCACTGGAGCTCTGTATGTGGTTGCTCTATTATCATTTCGATTCTTTATTTAACTGGAAAATGAGATTCGACCAAAAAAGGGAATTGATGCTATGTATTTTTTGATGGCAGCAAGTATTTAAAAATGTGTGAGTGGGTGTCTAGCACAGGTTGATTTTTTTTTAGTTTTTTTTTTTTAAGATTTTATTTATTTATTTGTCAGAGAGAGAGAGAGAGCACAAGCAGGGGGAGTGGCAGGCAGAGGGAGAGGGAGAAGCAGGCTCCCCGCTGAACAGGGAGCCCGATGTGGGACTGGGTCCCAGGACCGGGGGATCATGACCTAAGCCGAAGGCAGTCGCTTAACCTACTGAGCCACCCAGGCACCCGTTTTTTTTTTTTTTTTTTAATTTAGTTTTACACTAATATTTAATCTGTAGGAGATTTGTTAGGTTCTTGCCACTGAATTACAGCACTTTTTAGTTTCCTTGCTTTACCTACTGCTAAAAAATGCAGTTGTAGCTATTCTTAACCTAATACTGCTTGGTTTTCCTTTTAATATTTTAAACTGAAAACTGGAATAAAAGTCCTTTTAAGATGAACCAGCCTCCAGTACAACTAAAGGTTTAACTTCTTTTCTTGTCTCCTTCTCAGAAATGAAATCTGTATTCAGGATGTAACGCTTCTTCTGAAGTGCTTGGAGAATCAGAGAAAATGGCCCATTTTCATTTTAATGAATCATGCTGGAGAATAAATTTACATGATGTTAATACTGAGACCTGGAAGATGGTATGGTATAATGCTCATAATAAAGGATTTAGGAACCATGACAGTTCTGGGGTATGAATTCTGGTAAGCCACTCATGTGTGACTTTGGATAAGTTACTTGCGTTCACAGTTGCTCAGTAAATTGAGATGGAGTGCTAGAGAGAGGTAGCACATTGCTGAAAACCAGCTCTGCGAGGCCAAAATGAGATAAACAAGGCATCAGGGCTATACTTTCCTTATGCACCCCAGGATTTTGTGCACATAAAACAGCACGATGCAGTCAGGCGTCACTCATTGTGGGTTTTTTAAATGAAACTGACAGCAGCTGAAAGGCTTTTCTCATAGAGGTTGAGGGACGTAATCTCATCTCAGACAGTCTATGAAGAGGTAAATTGGGAGGATGCAGACCTCGAAACAGTGTGTCTGGCTCCATCTCTCTCTCTGCTGTGGAATCTTCAGCAGTATATATCTAATAATCATTTCGAAGAGAAATATGAAGGGGAAATCCATATCTATGGAGACAGAGAGATGAACTCATAGAAGCAGGGAAAAAAAAAACCCACGAAGGAGGTAATTTCAGGACTCAGTAAACTAGCTGGATCAGAAAACTCAAGTGTGCAAAGATACAAAGCTGGTTGCAGAGCTATTGAGAGAGACTTTTACCATTACCTCCCAGCATTGCCTCATCGTGCAATTAGCACTCCAGAGAGCTCTGCATTTCGAAGGATTTACTCACATGGGCGGGAGCCATTTCCCAAGTGTGAAGCAGATCCATTTTAAAATGGCTACTGTGGGCTTTCGTAGGTTGCTTTATCTCTTCTGTTCGTCAGTTCCCTCACTAGGAAAAAGGACCCTATCAAATTCCACAGGCCACTGTAAAGATTAAAGTCCTAAACATATGACAAATGAAAAATTGCATGTTTGGCCAATATAAATCATCAGCACTATCAGAAAAGAAAAGGAAATATTTAATAAGTAATTGGTTGTTGGATTCATTGACATCTCTCCACAAATAAGAGCATTTAAGCTTTTGGTACATTCAATTATTTGTGGGTTTGTTTTTGCCTTCATAATCATTATGCAATATCAGTGAGCTGCCATGAAAACTGTATAAAAATACATTTAAAGTGTTTTTTTCTTTCAAAAATCATACATAAGTAAAGGTAATTTTGATTAACATGTAATTTATCCTTTTTTTTTCTTTTTGAAAAAATAGGCTTCTGACAAGGTTTTTTCTTGAGTAAAAGTTTATGTAGACTATTTCAAATCACGGATTATGGAAACTGCTTGCAATCTGGTTGCCCATGAAATATTCCTACTACAATTCTTTTTTTAGTATTGCATTTTCTGTAGTATGTTCCACCCTGGTAACACTCCAAAAAAGGAAAAGGGCTGTTAGCTGATGAGATAAAATGTTCATAGTAACAATCAAACTTTATGATCCTTCTATATCATGGTAGGTGCCAAACTAATAGCGAATTAGACAAATCTACCAAGGGACAAGGAGCCTTAAGTTCGCATGTCTTATTCCTTATTTCCATAAGGAATATACCTGCCATTGTGTTTGGCCTATATGCAAACTCTGAAGACACTTGCCTTGAAATATTTTTATTTTGTTAACATACAGTGCTGTGATTTATTACTTCACTATTATACATGGCAGAAAAAAATATATTAGAAGTCAATTTTCTCTTTTAATATGACATGTGTAATAAAAATTAGGCCTTGTTTGCTAGATTAGACTTGAGAAGGAAAGACTTGGAATGTATGTCTTCTTGACATTAAAAAAATTCACACTATACATAAAACTCAATCTGGGAGCTCATAGGTAGATATTTATACCCTACTCTGGGCAAGAACACTAGGGGAAAAAAATCTAGCTCTTTAATCAATGAGGAGGACTTTGCCTGTTCATTGGGAAAAAACAAACAGTAATTCACTCATTTATTTTCCAACCACAAAATATTTAAGCCCCAAACATGACGACTCTAAGAAAGTATACGAAATACGTTGAGAGAAAATAGCTTATAGTTCTATTTAATAAAGTGTCAGGGTTGTGGAAGTTATTAGGTATAAAGAAGACAATATCCAGGTTGGAAGGAGGAGAAAAATCTAAGGAATAAACACTGTGTGTGGAATCCCCAAAGTGTGTGGATTTCACTTTCGCAGTGTCCTGAGTCTCAACACCAGCAGAGTGCAAAGTCACCTTAGGGGTAATATTACAGCTGCAAGAATTACCTGAGGGGCGAGGGTTTAGAGACAGCCCATCAAATCTTTGTTTGTTTAATAAACCTAAGGCATAGTGCCAAATTGGTTAAATGTACCATGTCTGTGCTCACTCAAGCATGTGACTACAGTGAAATTAAAGAAGAAACGAAAAGGGAACTGATCCATTATAACTAGATGCAATGAAAGAGACCACAGATGATATTACAAACTTTTCTGTTTAATGTCGAGTAATGTGATGCTGACAAATAATATTTCTGAGGAAGCTCTTTATATCATCCCTGATAGACTCAGATCTCTGTATTATGTCTGCTGACTTCTTCCATGAACATCTTTATTGATAAAACTGTATTTTTAATCATTCATTATCTTTCTACATTGCTTATTTCAATTGTATGTTTGAATACAAAAGACAAAATTGCTTGCTTATTAAACCAAAAATAAATTCATTTATAAAGAAGTCATGCGGGAGGCAACATTTAGTACAATCAGTTCCTCTTGTTCCACTTGATCCAAATGTTGATTAGAAAAGACAAACTCCTTCCAGGATGGTCCCAATCCCTATGGCTACCTGATTCACTTAGGGAACTGTAGAGTTTCAGTGTTGGGTTTTCTGTCTGTAGCTCAACGGTGAGAAAACAGTTTCCATAGACAGGTTCTGCAAGGCAATATAGGTGTTGGGACTTCAAGTCCTTCCACCGCATCCAGAAACTTTCTATTAGTTCAAAACAAATAAGTTTTTTGAACACATCCAAGGAGGCTGAATTGTGCCCATATTGAAGAAAGAACTGAGTCCCTGAAGAGCCATGGAAGAATGAAGGAGCAGTGGAAAAGAATATGCTCATCATTTTACTAACACCATTTACAAGGTCTCTTTGCCCACCAGCCATAGGAATATGAGATTTAATGTATTCTTAGCTGATGGGATCCCTGCGCTTTCCCAGATCACCACTGGCTGCAGGATTTGTAAGGAGAGAAGGATCTCATCCCACCTGATTGGCAGAAGCAGTGAGCGACATTTGGCTCGGGCCAAGTTGACCCTCCTAACATGACTAGTGGTGTCAGCGTCAGCAGTTTTGAATGAAACAACAGACATGCAGAATATAGCACAAAACTGAGTCAATTATCTTGATATTTTCTGAAATATTCATGTACCCTTTTCTGCCTAGGCAAACCCAAGTACTCTGTTTCTTATTCATATTTCATGCTTTCCTACCTTTCAGTCTTTTAACTCATGCTCTTCCTTTTGCCAAAAATAGGCTTTCTTTCTTCTCCCATCTTTGAATGCCATCACACACATTTCAAATACCACCTCCAAAACAGCTTTTGTGCTTAGGCTTCCACCTATCCATGTCCTCTTTTTCTTGAAGTAGGTCCTCCTCTTCTGAAATGTGGAGAGTTAGCTCTTAACTTGGGCTGTCAATTATGTTCACCTTGGCCGTGAAGGTTAATTATAGGTATGTGGTCTCATAATTCTCAACGAACTCTTTGAGGGTAGGATCTGTGTCTAGATTATATTTGTATCCTTTAAGCCACTTACTGTAGTAGGCACTCAATAGATTTCTATTTAACAAACACACATATTGAGAATCAAGACAAAAAGGACATTTGGGAATTGAATCAACTAATTGCTGCAGTTTATCACTGAGTTTAGGATATCTAGACAAAACCTCAGCTCCCTGGACTCCAGCACCATCTTTCCTAACCTCCTTTCCTTTTTTTTTTTTTTTTTAATCTCTCTAGGTTCAGGTGAGGCCTTTCTCCCCACCCCCACTCATCCGCTCTCCCCCTGCTTGACCTAGTTACTTTGATAGAAGAACCAGGTCAGCAGTCTGGGGACCAATCATCTCACCCTTTTTTTTCCTCCCAAAGGTGAAGATGACTGAATATTAGTCTCTAAATGGCAAAGAATCCGGCTCTTGAAGTTCCTCGATAACTCCAAAGAGTGTGGGGTCTAAGAGAAGAGACTCTTATCTCTCTTTCTGAGTCTTAAGGTCAACATTCACCTTGCAGGTTAAAATCTTTAGAGTCCTCTTTGAAAATCCCCTTGCCTTCCTCCATATCCAGATAGCCCTGAACTTTTTTCCAAGAAAGCATCTGTGCTCTGGGTCCACTTCTGGGTTCTCACAGCTCCCACCCTAGGCTGAGCCTGCAGGCACCCACTATGTGCCCTGTGTTCTTCTCAGGGTGCATGCATAGACTGGGCTTGAGTTCAACTTCTTTTGCTTCCCAGCTGTGGGAACACTTTATAGAACAGTCCTGAGGTTTTGTTTCCTTATCTATAAAATGGGAATGACAATGTCTACTTTATGAGAGGATTAAACAAAAAAAGCGTATAAATCAGGTGGCACAATGTCTAGAACATTCTCGCCTTTAAGCTTAAGAAATGGTCTCACCTGTTCCTTGCATAACCACATTCTTTTCTTCTTCCATGCATTGATCTCCTTAAGTTGTCTTCCTTTCTCCTTTTTCTTAACAAAATTGTATTCACCCACCACTTAACTGTCAGACTGGCCTATATAATTCTACCCTTACTGATCTGCTTCTCTCTATAAAGAGAAGCATCTATATAAAATAAGCATCACTTATTTTCTGTAGCATGTAAGTTAGAAATAGTATGTATGATCTTGTATCCTTTCATGTTGCATTATATAAACTAGACTACAGGATCTTTAAGGACAGGGGTCGTGTATACGGTCAAGTGTTCTACATGGGCTAAGCCCAGTGCTAGCATGTAGACAGTAGTGAACATTTATTTATCGACAACTGAAAGAAATGCCAAAAGACAAAAATTGTGCATTCTTTAGTGGAATGACTCTGTGGTTTTCCAAGATTGTTTATTACTGTTCTGGCTTTCTAATTTTAAGCGTGACAAAAATGCACTAGCCCATTCATAAAATTCTCTGGCATCGTGACATGTCTTTAATCTTCTGTAGTTAAATATCATCACAGCCAAATGCAGTGATATAATAAAAAGCAATCTATTATCATAATAAGTTGCCAGGAGTACAATCAGTCAAAATGGCAGTTCTCTGACATCTTGCCATCCCCAGGCTCTCCCTCCACAGTGTGTGACATAAGATAATTTACATATTTCCATATAAAGGAGAATCAAGGAAATCTGATAATTGATGTAGAAACACCAGGCGTACATTAAAAATGGTAACATCAAAATTGCCTACTACATCAGGATGCAACTTAGATGAGGGCATTTGTCTATTAATTTATTATAGGGTTACTCAATTCTGAAAATGTCTACCTCATATAGTCCGGGTGCCACAGGTAGTTGAACAGCTGAACTAGTGTAAGAAATTGAATTGAACAGGTATGATGGCCCAGGAGTCTCATTAGTTATACACGGAATTTTTATAGGATAAGAAAGACTTCATTGCTCTGACAAGAAGTTATTCATCTATATTTTAAAACTGGCAAGACATTACCAATTTCATGGTTCTATTCCTGTCACTAAGCATGCCATGAACTCTAATGCTCTGTTAATGTGTTGGAATATCACACGTGGGAGATGGTGAACGCAGCAGGAAGCAGCATCTGTCTCACACACTCAAGCCTCATGCTCTTTCGCCTCCAGTCCTTTGGACATGTTGTCAACACCCAGCTCCCAAGACTCCTATTCTAAGTAGTATCACACCTGCTGCAAGGCTTAGGGATTCTCTACAGCCAGCTCATGGCAGTACTTGTGGTAGGTTCCCATGTGTGTAGCTGTTTAATGCTTTGATAGTTGTTTAAAGGCTCCTTTCAAACACCTATTCCTGGAGGACAGAATTATAAATCCCAGCCAAAGCAAAAGTCACGCAGTGGCAGCAACGTCAGGAAAACCACGGAGATTGTTAGGACAGTGGAGTAGTTACTGAGCAGTTATGGTCAGCACTCTCCTCCTCTGCCCTACCCACATCTCCACACCCCCACGGCACCTACTAACTTTGTAAATTCAGAAAAGAAAAAAAGGATAGAGTACTAGCTCTCCAAAAGAGAGAAAATGACTGCCTTTGCTTATCTGCAATAGAGTTTATTCATACGTTTTAAATTAAACTCTTATTTTAATAGCTAAATACAAAGAACAAACATTTGGAAAGTGGACTGTCTGTGTAACATTTGCTGGGAGAGTTTTCCATGCTGTAGTTGGCATTCTGGTTTTATTATGCGACTTTATGGGCAATAAGATTAGATTTTTTTTTCAAATGCAATTTATCTGAAGGAAAATATTAATTTGGAGGTTATTATCACAGTACTGAATTTCAATGTAAATCTCCAACTCATTAAAAACCATGAAATGAAATGTGCACTTCATGTGCAAGTATTCACAAACTGAGAAAAAGATGGGGATAAAATTTCTAAAGTCCAGTGATATTTATGTCCTACTACTCTGTTCTCTTTCCAACAGGTGTGCATTACTCTTTCTTCAAAATTATTTATTGTTTATAAAATTGTGACTATTTTCACTTAAAAGTTTGTCTTAAAAACACATTGGATTGTGCCCTTTATCAGAAACTTAAACATCTGAAGTCCTGGTATTTGCCCAGGATTTGAGCCTTCATTTCCAAGATCTTCCTGTCTTATTAAACCTTAGTTACAAAAAATAATATTCCTGGAATATTGTCTAGTCATTGGTAATGGCAATTCCTGTTGTATTCTGTGTGATGCTGTCTCCTATTTCTGATTGAGTCAATGTAGACAAAGCGGAATCATGATAAAGTTTGACTTTACTACCCAGAAATTCTCTTCAACATCCTTCATTTATTTTCAAATATGTGGGGTTCTACGTATTTATTTTCTAATATATAATATTCTTTTATATTATCATATGGTAATTGACATTTATAAAATGTATGGTACTTGAAGATAAATGATATTTATCTGGTTAAAAAGAATTTGAGAACTTTATAAATGGCTAAGTAAAGAATGTTCCATGTTTCAGAGAAACCTTCAGTGTCCCCAAGGACAAACGTTTTTGTCATTGATTGGGGATCACTGGGAAAGAGGTTTGTATAGAAGCCTGAAACAGAATAGATGGAATAATGGCCCCCCCAAAGATGTTCACATCCTATTCTCTAGAACCTATGAACGTGCTATCTTACACAGCAAAAGGGTCTTTGCAGATGTGATTGAGGATTTTGAGATGGGAAGATCCTCTTGATCATCTAGGTGGGCCCAACGTAATCACAAGGATGCTTCCAACTGATAGGCATCAGAACAAATAGCAGAAGGCAATGTTGACAATGAGAATAGAGTGAAAAGTCAATGTGATGCAGGGCCATGAGCCAGGAAAGGTGGGTGGCCTTAGAAGTTGGAAAAGGCAAGCAAACAGATACTCCCCTAGAGCATCGATAAGAAACATAGCCCTTCTCATACTTTACCCCCTATAAGATTCATTTTGGATTTTTGACCTTTAGACCTGTAAGGAAAAAAATGTGTTGTTTTTAAGCCACTAAGTTTGTGGTACTTTGTTACAGCAGAAATAGAAACCTAATATAAATCTAAAAAACAAAGGGTTTACTTAAGAAAGCCTCTTTTGATATTTTCTCCAGCTGCCCCTTTCCTGGGCAGATGCATGTCGCTGCTGTTTTTTTGAGCTGTTCTTCCTTCCCCAGCTTTATTCATAGACTAGAGATCATTTTAAGGCAGGTGCTTTCCCTAAATTGTACGTCCCTGTTCTCACAGAGCTTACATTTTACTGGGAAGAAATAGATGCTATATATATGGATGAATAGGTACAGGGTACAGTAGGTGGCAAAAAAAAAAGAAAATCAAAACAAGGGGATGGAAGAGAGCAATGCTTTAGTCCTAGTTACTTATTTTGGAGGGAGTATTTGATCTGGTTTAATAGCTTTTTTTCTAGAATGCATTTCAAATTCTGTTCCTATGTTATTATCAGTTATCTGTCCATAGATAAGTATTCATTTGATACTCCTCAGACTCCTGCCTTTTTTTAAATAGCATCTCACTGACTTTTCAGATTTTGGAAGGCTAGGTGTACCTCATCTGTAAGAGCTAGCCATAATTCAACATGTAGAAAACAGTACAACAAATCATTTGGATACCAGTACCACATCTGAATTTCAAGGCCTCAACTGCAACAGCATTTCAACATTTGATTCTCTTCCTTAGCAGTTGGCAAGAGGGGAACCAAGAGGAAGAGCCTGTGCCAGAAATTCCCAGGTAAAATTGTCCACTTCATGACATGTCAACCTGGGCCCCGTCAGATCCTATTGGTCACTTACAGATCAACTGCAATGACTTTAGAGTGGAAACCCAAGGTGAAACCCTTTGAGATCATATTCAAACCACGATAGCTCTATAGTTAGAAGGCACAAACAGGACAAACAAACAGAAAAATAAAGGAAAGAAGAAAAGAAAAAGAAAAGGAAGGAAAGGAAGTCCTGGGTTTTCATATACATTGGGGCTGGTCTTAGAGATACAACTATTATGCCCAAGACTAGGTTTTTGTTTTGTTTTGTTTTCTAAACCTTTGGATTGTTTTTAGACTCACGGTATTAACAGTAGGACATGGTAATTCTCAACATGGTACATTCATGTGTCTTGAACTTTGATCTTCTAGGCAGTTACTTTTGAATGTACTTACTATTAATTTGGCTTGAATCAAGCTTATCTGCTTTATTTAAATAACCTTTTGGAAAGGAGGAATGTTGATAGACTGTATTCTAGTTGATGTCGATGTGGTCTGCTGAGACTAAGAGGGTCAAGTAAAGTTGAGGCCCAGGACACAGATAAAAGGTTCATATTACATGAATTTTATTATACTGCTTTTCAATATTCAAACTTAAAAAGAGAAGTCTCTTCATAATATATATTAACATATATTTGATTAGACATCATGTTTTCACATTTAGTCAGAGTTTACTTCCAGTCAACTGATGCCCTTTAAATGTATCCTATAATTTTAATATGTAATTAAGAAAGTATTTGGAAACATCCTTCCTCCCCTCTACTGTTAAATTCATCCTTAAGAATTATTACACTTTCTATTTCTGTCTTGACTTGCAAAGGGCATGGTAATCAATAATAACTGTAAAATAATGTGGAACAATTAGTTTTTCTTGCATGCTCATAATTTGTGTTGACATCAGTTGGCATTAGTTAATGCATATATTGGAGATGGGGAAATTAAGGTGCCAATGATCAAGTTTCATATTCACTTTTATTAATAACATTTTTTTTGCTTTAGATAAAGAATTTTTTGAAAATTTGTGTTCTAGACTCCCACTAGTAAGAGAAACGGATATACAGTATTTTCTCTTAAAACCCAATAACTTTCTAAACAATGACTCTCTTAAAAAATGAGCCAACATATTCCTTTGATTTTTACCAGATTAACTGGTTATACCTGTTTCAACACTGAGTCTATGCTGCTTTTCATATCCTGAAAGCTCATGATAATTTACTTGAGTAAGGCAGTTTTCACATTTATATTAAACATAACAACTGATCACAAAAGTTGAGTCTAAACATCAGAGTTGAACTTTCCTCAAATGCACATGATTCCTTATAATGACTAATGTTCTACCAACTTAAATTATCTTCCTCATCATTTCTTCCTTGCCTTTGTTATATGTCCTGAGTAGGTTTGCTACTGTTTTGTTAGTCTCCCTTCATTTTGTGTGTATATGTATGTATATATTTATATACATCATATAAACGTATATATATATTACATATATATATATGATCATTATTTTTTTGCCGTGTGGTTCTGATTCATACATAGCCGGCTTTCATTTCACTGTAGATGGGAAGGTCCCCTTGAGCTTCTCTCCTCAGATTTTACAAAGGTGGGAGCTTGGAAGGTAACTTGAGTGAGGGGACAGAGCTGAAGACATAAAGAGGTCCATGTTTTGAGCCTAAAAATATTTTACACCTACAATCCTAGACGGCAGTAGAATTGATTATACACAGTCTACTATTTAGACTCAGAACTTGCTTATTTTGCCACTGAGCCAAAGCCCTAAATGATCAACTATAACTTTTAAATAAGAGCTTAGAGAGGAATCTAATTTAATTCCTTTCAGCACCATATTTATTGGATACTGAAAAATTTTAAATATAAATGGAGAAAGTAAATTTGATCCCAATGAAGGACAGAAATGGATAGAAATATACTTTTCAATTGGATAGATGCTTTTGTCAGGGTGCTCCCATGTATTATCTTATAGGTATGGCATGGTAGAGAATTCTTAAGGAAGTCCTGAAGGAAGTTTTGAAATAACACCATCATGGACTTCAGTAAGAGAAAAATGCAGTTATCCTTCTTGCCTTGAAAATAAATTCTAAAAATAAAATCACATGCTTTAAAATGACAAATAAAGTCACAAACTATCTTAATTTTATTTTCAAAAGTGTTCATAGTAATATCAAAATTATAAAGTTGTGGGACAACTCAATAAAACCAACACTTTTCTTGAAGAAAAAGAAATATAGAAAACATTTTTAAAGCAAAAATAAAGAAACAATAATAACACAAATCCTTATGATATAGAAAATCTTGTCGATATAAAGAATCTTGTCACTAATTCACTTTGGAGGCAAAGACCAAAAGACTTTCCATAATGATACTGGGATAAGTTAATCACAAAACTAGATATTATCAGAGAATTTAATTAGGGCTTCTAATTCAAGCCTAGTGCTTCCTGCATTCTGGGAATAAGTCTTCTGTAACTTACTTTAAACACAAAATAAATAGATAAACTGTCAACCAACAAATGCAATGTATATAAGATAAATATGCCACAATCAACAAATGCAATGTATATAAGATAAATATGCTTCATAGTTTTTGACATAATCCATACTTTGAGGTTAAGTTATATTCATAGGTCATATACCTAACTTAAAAACTGCTTTGGACTTTAGTCATGGCTTAGTCTTCTGTTCTCACCCTGTAAACTGTGAAGAGGTTTTCATGAGAAGGGTTATTATGGTATTTGGAGACATTGTTCCATAGAACATAGAAAATAGAATTTGGTTGGGTGTTCTACTGCTTTGAAAGAGGAAGGAGTTGACACTACTTAACTTTCTCTTCTGCTTGGGCTGTGACCTGGTTATCCATTAACAATGAAATCAATGGAATATTATTTGGGCCTTATTCCAAAGGACAGTTAGAATTTTTTTTTTTTTAAGATTTTATTTATCTGTTTGACAGAGAGAGACACAGCGAGAGAGGGAACACAGGCAAGAGGAATGGCAGAGGGTGGGGGAGAAGCAGGCCTCCCGCGGAGCAGGGAGCCTGATGCGGGGCTCGATCCCAGGACCCTGGGGTCATGACCTGAGCCAAAGGCAGAAGCTTAACCATCTGAGCCACCCAGGCACCCCCAGTTAGAATTTTTTACGTGAAGAGATTTGCAACTGAAATTGAAAATTTTATATACATAAATGTAGATGAAGCATTAATATAAAAACAACAGAAATGTGACTATATTTATTTGACAGGCGATTTTTTAATGGTTTAAGGAGTACTATTCCAAAGCTTATTCTTTGCCATTTAAAAATTAGATACACATTCTGCGTATAAGAGAATGTTTCTTGCATGACTGATTTCTTTCAAATTAGTCTTCTATGTTTATAAACTTAATTTCAGGCTACATATGTACTCATTTAGAAAATATATTTTAAAATTTGGATGTATCTTTAAGTTTGAGTCTTCTGAAATTGTTCTAAAAACACAAATATATTTTTGCATCACTTTTACTATTATTTTTTTATTTACATATACAAACATAATATTTAATAAGGAATTAAATTATCAGATTTGTGTATACAATACATTTTGCAGACAGAATAGTTGTAAGCACATACATTTTTAAACAACTTAAGCAAATCATGTTGACTTCACCTTAGGTATTTATTGAGATAATTTTTTAAAAAATTGCTTGTACATTTCTGCATGTAAGAAGCTGCTTTGTTTATTACAAGCACACTTACCACACTGTACCAGCATGCTTTGCAAAGAATTGCAAATTAAGGACATTTCACAATAGAATTATGTGTATTTAGCTATAATTCCAGTTTATTTGTTTCCTAATTCATGTACCATATCATCTTATCTAATGCCAAAGCTTATAAACACCATATTTTTTAACATGGTCCCTTTTGATCTATGCTAACAGAAATATACTGTTAGCTTGGATAGCAATCACCTGTCAATTTAGACAGTAATTCACTCAAACATTTCAAATAGATTTTAAGATACAACAGATACCTTCGGTTGACCTACCATACACTCTTCTCTCAGAGAAATAAGCATTTGACCGCTCATTTTAAATCTAATCAAAATGGAATACATTTTCATTGCAATTCTAAATACTGCTTTTTGTTCTTGTGGTGGAGCAGAAGGAGTAAGACAATTACAGGTCATCATGTCTCAATGGTACTTGACTGTGCTCTTTGACCTCCATTATCACTATCTTTTATGGTCCTCATATTCCTGTATTTAATTGGGTTATGGAAATCTATCACTGACAAAATATATTCCCGTTCACAGTTCCTGTTAACCTAAAAATCTTTTAAATGAAGTGAAGAAAATGCAAGGCTATGATTATAGGTACATTACACGTTATCGCCTTTAGACTTCGTCAATGTGGTAATAACACTCTCTGTTTAAACAACAGCTTAGAAGAAAAGGAAGATGAAGAAAGGTCATAAGCATCTGTGCCTCAATTAACTAAATACAAGAATGAAATGTATATAATTCTGTGCTTGCCATTTAATAGCATATAATCTCATTTAATAATCCTTTAGGGTAGGAAGTGGCCCCCCCAAATAATAATATCTAACTTGAATTTAACCACAATAGCAGGGTAAAATAAAACACTAACATATACTCTTTAAAAACAAACTGACTTTTACCCAGTGAATAGTATGAAATGTAAGGTCGTATTCTACTGAGCAAAAAACACTCTCAATCCAAATTTCATTTGAATGGACCCCTGATCTCCTTTTGTGGAAAAAACCTTTTTATTAATGTGTAATTTTAAATCTTTTTGGTCATTATAAAATCAATGTTTTCAAATTAGTTTTCTTGCCCTTCAGAATTAAAATAATTTGCTCCAAAAGTGCTAAAGTCACAGTAGGTAAAGTATTAAGAAATCAAGTCTTAAGGAAACAAAGTTTCCCTGTAGATGCTTCCTGATTACATAGGAGAGTTTTAGAAACGAGGGTGAACCAAGGTTCCGCCACGTTTTCCAGTATCACGTATACAGCAGGGCAGCCGAGCTAGAGGCAGAAGCAGTCTGCTGCTCTTCTCTCTTTGGGATGATAAAATAAAGTTTGAAATATAAGGACAAATTAGCTAAATTGACAGTTCAGTAAAACTGTAATTCCTGAAGATGTTTTCTTATGGGCAAATGGCCATCCTCTGGAGGGAAGCAGAGTAGGATCTCTAAAGGCATATCTTCTGCCAGCTGATCATCATAATTCATTACAGGTATCTGAGTGAGTATTGCAAACTTTTTCTTTAAGTATTGAAAAACACTTTGGTAAAATACTAGTCAGTTTAGTTATTCAAAAGGAATTGACAGAGTATTTCAGAATTAGAAACCAGGCATGAAATTGTGTTTAGAGTTAGTTTTTAAAACCAGAGGTATTGTATTTTTGAAATTCCCAAGAATGTCAACTTTTTAAAATTACATTAGCACTTGGTTCATATTCTCAAAAGACAGCCCGGTAGCATTCCCAGGGCATACACACTGGGAATTGAGGAAAAATCAATATATACCTCCACCCTTCTTTTCTCTCCCCTCATTCCCTCTATTCCAGTTGTTTCTACTTCAGTCTTCAGAACAAACAAATGGAATTTTTTTCTTCTCACTAGAAATAGGAACTGAAAGAACTTGAGGAATATTCATAGTTAAATTTCACTCTTTAGTAGTCAACATGCCTGTTGTGTTTGTTTGATTATTGGTTTGTATGTTTAGTATCTGAGAAATATTGAATTGGGTTTCAGTCCTTCGAGGGAGGTCCATGAACTTATTTTTGGGAAGCTTGGGACATTAGGGGCTCTGACAGATTTCAGATCCATGTTTTTATTGAAACCAAGTTTTTTTTTTTTTAAAGGCTCATTTATTTATTTTAGAGAGATAGAGAGCATGAGCAGGAGGGGTAGAGGGAGAGGGAGAGAAAATCTCAAGCAGACTCCATTCTGAGCATAGACCCCAACGTGGGGCTCAATGTTGTGACCCCGAGATCACGACCTGAGCTGAAACCAAGAGTCCGACCTCAACTGACTGTGCCACCCAGGTGCCCCTCAAACCAAGTATTTTTGTGTGTCCATCTCTTGTTACTATTGTGTTTCACTTGGATTGGTAATGTTCAGTTTTCCTAAACCCTTGAACTAAGACCAAAATGAGTTTCCTTATTCACAATTATGTAAGCATAACTTGAATTGTCCCAATTCTCTGATAGTTCCAGATGGCTTATATACAGATCCCCACAACTTAGAGAGATTGGCTTCAGTTTTTTAACAACTATGTCAAATTAATTACTGGCAGCTTCGAAGGCTGTTTAAAGGAAAAAGGGTTTTCCACTCAATATTCTTGGTTTGGCATGCAGAATTGCATCATATGCCTCAGACTATGCTGCTACCCAACAGATTCAGGCACTAAAAGCACATAGACATCTATGTTCATTTCAAGATTTATTTTTCCCAACTTCATTAGGTAGACCTAATCCCATTGCCTTATTTTACATCTAAGGAATCTGTGTCACAAAACATGTAATGAATTGCTCAAAATCACAACAGCAAGTACAAATCAAGCTTGGATAAGAAGCCAGGATCTTGTTTCCATGCCTACACCTTCCCATACCACGTGGTAACAGCTGAATCACCTTTTTCACATCTTAGGAGTAACGTATATTTTGGTTGCATAACGCTTCTGAATAAAAATAGGTTAACAGAAAAAATGTAGATGGCTTTTAGTTTTTCAAAATGTTTTATAAACATTACTCATATTTAAGTGTATTATAAATTTATATACCACTCTATGTCATAGACAGAAGTTTCTGACAAACGTTCACAGAAGAAATATTATCCTAATAATGGATTATGGTTCTGTTCACATTTGTTCACATTTTTATTATCAAAGTTAGTAAATGCCTTAAAATAGCAAAAAAGTTTTTTTTTTTAAGATTTATTTATTTGTTTTTGAGAGAGAGTGAGTGAGAGAGTGGGGGTGGGTAGGAGGGGAGAGGGAGACAGAGAATCTCAAGCAGATTCCCTGCTGAGTGCAGAGCCCCATGCAGGGCTCAATCTCAAGCCTGTGAAATCATGATCTGAGCCAAAATCAAGAGTTGGAGGCTTAACTGACTAAGCCACCCAGGAGCCCCAATAAATATTTACTTTTAGAACTAATTATATATGTTCCCTTTTAAAATTGAACTCAAAATCTTATAGGCTTGGTAGAGATTGCATTAAATCTGTAAATTGCTTTGGGTAGTGTGGAAATTTTAACAATATTAACTCTTCCAGTCCACGAGCACAGTATATCTTTCCATTTCAATTTCTTTTGTTAATGTCTTATAGTTTTCAGAATACAGGTCTTTCACCTCCTTAGTTAAATTTATTTCTTTTTGATGTGATTGTGAATGGCATTTTTTTCTTAATTTCTCTTTCTGATAGTTTCTTATTAGTTTATAGAAATACAACAGAAATCTGTATATTAATTTTATATCCTGCAACTTTATGGAATTCACTTATTTTAAAATAGTTTTTTGGTAGAGATTGTAGGGTTTCTATATATAATATGTCATCTACAAATAGTGACAGTTTTACTTCCTCCTTTCCAATGTGGATGTCTTTTATTTATTTTTCTTATTAGTTGTGCTGCTGGCTAGAACTTCCAATACTGTGTTGAATAAAAGTGGCAAGAGTGGGCATCCTTGTCTTGTTCTTGATCCTAGAGAAAAGCTTTCAGCTTTTCACTGTTGAATATGATGTTAGCTATGTGTTTCTCATAGATGGCCCTTATTATGTTGAGGTATGTTCCCTCTATATGCATTTTGTTGAGAGTTTTAATCATAAATAGATACTAAATTTTGTTAAATGCTTTTTCTGCATCTAGCAAGATGATCATATGATCTATAGCCTTCATTTTGTTAATGTGGTATATCACATTGATTGATTTGCAGATGTTAAACCATCCGTGCATTTCCGGAATGAACCCCACTTGGTCGTGGTGTACGATCCTTTTATTTATTTATTTGTTTGTTTTATTTTTAATTTTTAAATCTATTTTTTATTATTTTTATTTTGGTGTATGATCCTTTTAATGTATTAAGTTGAATTTGAATTTGATGTACTAATATTTTGTTGAGGACAGTTTCATAATGTATAAAAATATTGAATCCCTATCATGTTCACCTGAAACTAATATAATATTGTATGTCAATTGTAATTTAATAAAAGAATTATAGGCTTGGATCTTACTTTAGGTAATATTATTTTACAGAAGAATCAAAAGGGAAGGGAAGTCATGCAGTTGGTAAATGGAAGAGTTGGGATAGGAACGCCCGTGTTCCAATTCAAATGCACATGTGCTGAATCACTAGACTATACTGCATCCTAGGCTGTACCTCAGGCTGTAACAAGCATCTGAGGATGCAGACTCTGTCTTCTTGATTAGAAATCTGGTAAACATGGCAAAAGTACTTTCTCCTAACTAAATATGAGTCAATCTAAAGAAAACATCTGAAGAGGGAATTCAGATCCGCAAAAACAAGTATCATGCCAACATTAGGCAAAGCACATGCTGCAGAATTCCAAAGTTCTCTGCATTACAGTTTCCTTATCAACACAATGGAGATAATGATTAGTCTACGTTGTTGGAGGAATAAATGAGATTCTTCACGTAAATCATATGGCACAGTATCTGGTATATACAAAGACTTAATAAATGTAATTTAGTTTTAAGGCAACTGATCTAAAAAATTAGAAGGAATTGAAATGTTAAGTAATAATAGCATGTCAGGGTGATGTGTATAAAACATAGTACACACAAATTATTGAAGCTTATATAGTAAGACACCATAATCACATAAAAAATAAGAACAAACAAAATTAGTCATTTGCTTCTCTTTTAGCTTTTAGTCATTTTGCAATGGTTAGTCCAAGAATGAAGGTCATGCTTTGAGCCTACCATCATTACATAGATCATGTATTCTTCTGTTAAAAGCCACTTAATGGCATTCTATCTCACTCACAATAAATGGCAGAGTACACACAATGGTGGTGTATAAGGCCCCCAGAATGTGCTCCAACCCCAACCTCATTTTCCATGTTTCTCTCCTTCACTCTGCTCCAACTACACTAGTCTTGTAATTCTTCAAACAAGACCCAGAATGCTCTGCCCCTCAGATATCTCCATGGCTCATTCTTCCTCACATCATTAAGTTTTTATTTTAATGTCACTTTTCAGTAAGGCTTTTCTAATCATCATATGGGAAATTGCAACCTTTAGTGTATTCCTAAAATGAAGACCATTATTTTTTTTTTCGCTATGAGCATTCTGTGGTGTGAAATATTGAAGCTGAGTCTCCTTGAGTTTTTCCCCAAATACTAGGATGGATCACTTTGGGACCTAAGTAATGGGAATAATTTAGAATTAGAGCTGGTTGTCCAGAAACTCAGAAACTGAGTTTTATTATTCTGTTAGCCATGTTTGTTGCCCTATAACTCAATTTCTCATTGAATAATGGTTTTTCTGGATATTATCTTTTCTTAAAATTTTGTTTTCTGATTGTTATTCCTGATTCCAAGGAATATCCTTTTACTGAACAGCAGTATACCAAATGGTATGGTTGCTGCCTGTATTTCCTTTCCTTATGTCCATTTGCTAGCATCAACTGACCAATGAATACCTTTATCAATGACATGATTATTAGATTTCCTCCCATATCCTGTCATACGTATGCTTGGATCTTGGCCAATATATGGACCTTTTGGTTTTGAGTTCACCTTCACACATGTGTCCTCATGTGTTTGTCCTTAGAACAATTGGCCTTTGTTTTGCTTCCATTTCAGAATTGTGGCAATCTTTTAGTTTCATGAGGGGTCAGATCCAAACTTTGTACCTTGTCTGATTCTTTTGCCAATTATATATTAACAAAACCCTAATTGTGACTCAGTACCTAATTCTTAATAGAAGCTTTTAAGAAGGTAGACTTGCTTTCAATTCTGCAAATAAAATACCTGGTAGAGTGCTATATAAATCATAAATTATTATGTATATTGAGTCAGGCAGTCTGTCTGTTAGCATTTAGAGTTGGAGTCCAGGGTTCTCTTGGTGAAAATCAAATCAAGGGTGAGGTCACTACTAGAAGGAGAATGAAAATGAAATTATATGTCTTTGTTTTATATGCAAAGCTGCTGTAACTTTGAGATGATAGCATACTTGGTTTGTTTAAAGAGCTGAGGAAAAAAGAAAAAGAATGGGAGGAGATAAAAATCAGAGATACAGCAGGGGGTTAGATAATTATATTGTTGTGAAGTTCATTGTATGACTTTTTGAATTTTATCTGAATGAGATGGAAGGCCATTGGAAGTTTTGAGCAGAGGAGTGATGCATTCTGACTTTTATTCATAAATTTTTATTTATGAATTTATTATATTTATTTAAAAACTTTGTATTCTGGCTGCTTTACTGGAAAGCAACCATCAAAGCAGGGAGAAACATTAAGAGACTACTTTAAGAGAGAAAGACAGAATCAGACACAGAGACAGACAGACTGAGACTGATACTGAGGCAGAGGGAGGGACAGAATGATGGTGGCTCAGGGAGAGGTGGCTGTAGGCATTTGTGAGAATACTGCATATGTTTTGTATGTAGCTTCTGACAGGACTTCCTGATAGATAAGATGTGGATTTTGAGAGAAAAAAGAAGATAAGTGTTTTGGGCTAAAATTTTTGGTATGAACAACGGGAGAATGCCCTTAGACACAGAAACTGGGAGAATAAGGTGGGTTAAATTTGGGGGAGATTATCAGAATAATTTCCAGCTATGTTAGTTTTCTTTGAGAGAACATAAACCTAACTATATGAGATTTTATTTTAATGTCTGAAGATATAGGTCAAATATTTATAACCCTGCAAACTCACTATGTTGTATACTTTAGCTTAGTCTTCTAATTCATATTGTAATATATAAAACCATTAAAATAGCAATAAAAAACAGAAAGTGGTTATTGGCAAACACTTTAATGCAAAAACCTGACAATTTTAAACCTCTTCTATTCATATTGTATTCATCTTGGATAATTTAACTGGATGAATTAAAGATAACATAAATTATTCAACTGTAAATGATTTAAAAGCAAACAGCACATTCATTTTATCATTTTTTTTCTTAGAGCCTTTCATTAAAATTCAGCCATTCTGCAATTAATTGTCACAATTTTCTGGCCAATACATTCATTTCCTATCATATTCAAAGAAAATTATTTGAATTTAAAAAATCTTATTCTACATGTAGTTTATTGAACATTTCAAGTCTTGACAGTTTAATTCTATATTTGTGTTATGAAAGGCAGTTCTTTTCTTTTTACCTGTCTTATTTCTTTAAGTTAGTTATAGGTGAAATTGTAACCCTGACTGTTACCTCGTGTTAACTCAAGACAAGAAAATATGTTTGAATATCGTGAAGAGATTTGACCTGCAAACTTTTCATTTATTGAAAAGGCTGTTTTTGGATTTTACCACATGAATTATTACCAGAATGCTTTAAATATTCATAAGAAGTCTAATTGATGTTGCAATGTCGAGCAACACACTCTTCATTTGACCTATTCCAAAATGACACAGTTTTTTTTACCAAATTGTTTCAATGTTCATGAGATAGAAGTTGATTATATATGTATTTCATGAAGTGTTAGGGAAGTGAACCTAACGTTTAATATTGTTTTTGCATGTCCCCCTCTCCCTTAAGTAGTATAATCCATTTTATAACAAATATAATATATATAAGCATTTATTGAACATATCTACCAAGTCATGAACCTGTGTTTTAGGTAGTTATTTTCTAAATATTATAGGTAAAAGTAATAACAGCTTACATTTTGCAGGGATCTTCTAGGTAGCAGGCGCTGGGCAATGCACTCTCTGTCATTATCCCACCCAGCTTTCACAGTACCCTTCAAAGAAGGTGCCCTTGTTATTTCTATTTTGTGAATACAGGAATGGGAGCTAAGAGCTATTACGTGCGTGGCCCGACATCACACAGTGGTAGTGTTAGGTAACAGTTTAACTGGGCGGTATAACTCCAGAATTGGAATACTAAATACTAAATACAGTGGCATGTTTCTTTAATTCAGTTGGCATTTCTGAACTTGCAATATTGAGTCACCATACACTATCTACCAGGACTGTGTCATGATGCAAATACAAAACATGTATTTTCAGACGTAGAAAATATAAAAGAGAACCTTCATTATTACATCCTTAATCCCACTGCTTTTTCTTCAGTAAGGACTTCAGCTAATGCCTTCCAAGCAGATTTAAATATGTCCCAATTTTGAGGAATACTTTAGAAAATGCAGCTTGAGTCCAAAAAAGGAAGTTTAAGAAAGTCACTACAGGGCACTCCAAAGTACTCTTGCTGCCAGGAGAAACTGGCAAACAAGACAAAAAAAAGATTGAAGGGCAAGTTATTAATGCATATGAATAGCTTTAACACTACATGTATATCCTGAGTAGGATAATTCTATTTCTAGGAATTTATCCCAAGTAACGAAGATGAGCATAAAGATTAAATCCCATGGATGAAGGTTAAAATTATTTAGATACAGTGAAAAACTAGAATCTGACATTTCTAAGAACAGAGGTTATATAAACAATAAAGGAATGCTAGGCTTTCCTTAAACACAATGTTTGAGGAGCATATTTATTGATATAGAAATAAGGTCACGACAAACCATTATCAGGAAAACACAGACTATGGAAACATATATAAACTATGTTCCTCTTTGGGGGTCTAAAATTTATCTTGGTATATTTGGGGGTTATCTTCAGTAATGCAAGTAAAAGTAATTTTATTTTGTGGATTTTTTTGTTTCTCATTATTTTCTAAAATAAACAGATAATGACAACAAAACCAAACAGTTATTTCAAGAAAGCCACCATTTCATGTGTCTTCCTTTCCAGAAACACTGCCATTGCTCAGCTTATATCATTTTCAAAAGAGGTCCATGATTTACTAATTTGTTTGTTAATTATCTTATTGAATGAAGAATAAATTTTACCCTTTTTAAAATGACTTTTAAAAAATAATCGATACTTGAAAATGTGAAATCCATTCGTTCAAAATAATAAACTTTATTTTAAGTACTTCTTGTCTGCATGACACTTTTTTAATGCTTTGGGAGATTCTAAGATGAGGTGTATATGGCCCCAGCCCCTATGGAGCTCAGAAACAGAAGAAGAAATAAACCACATAAAACCTAACTATAATTTCAGACAAAACATAGAAGTATGTCAATAGTGACTAAAAGTCTTACAGTAGCAGGGAGATGGAAAACATTTTTCAATCATTGAACCAAGAGAAGTATAATAGAGATGATGGCATTTGATCTTGATGTTACACTTGAGGAAAAGATTGGACTTTTATAGAGGAAGTCAAGGAATTCAGCATTCCAGAGGGTGGGAGTTACATGAGAAATACTTTGGAGAGAATCAGAGTAAATAGTATAGTTTGTTTTATATAGTGAGAATTTGATAAGTAATAGGGAAATATAAGTCTGGAAGAGGAGTTAAAGTAAGGTCTAAATATTCTGGGGGAAAAAAGGCTAAGTTGTTTGTACTTTATTATCTATTGATTAAGGAGCTACCAAAAACTTTTGAATAAAGAAATGACATTACCTATGTTAAGTATAAATAATATTAAGGTTAAACATACTTAGGATCAAGGGACTATTAAATCATATACAGATCAACTGAGCCATAGATTCTGAGTACTTTAGCATTACATGAAATAAAGAATCTTGGTATCTTGATTGATCAGTACAAAAGTAAAAGAGAAAAATCTTCAGAATTTATTTCAATTATAGTATGTAGAAAATAATCTGTTCTTTTACTAGAGATTTTTTTAAAAGAATCTTAAATTGACTTAAACAATATTCTAAATCTTACCATGAATATCAGTACAAAATATTCATGTTAGCTACAATCATTTGTGGATAATTAAGAACCATAATTAGGAAAAAAATAGCTTTTCTAAAGCAGAACTGCCCAAAGGTATGATATTATGTGCTGATAAAACAGTCTATCAAAACAAGGGTCAAAGTTTTTTGTGGACCTGGAAAGTGTGCATGCATTCAAAATATATTTATTCTATGTTTATAAGACACCAAAATCTCTGTTAATTTCCCAAATAAAATGAATCAAGTGACTTCTCCACATATGTCATTATGAGTACGTATGCTGCAGTAAACATTTCTCTATCTCCTGGAGAATTGCTTCAGTATATAAGTAGCGTTGGATAGTTAAGGAATCACAAGGCAACAAGGGAATTAACAGATCATCTTGCTCATCTTCTGTTTGCCTTATCAATATCTCTCTGGTTCTTTACCAAAGAAACCATGTGATCTCTTTTTTAGAAAATAATCAAAACAGATAATTTCTGTTTAATAATGTTATAATGACTATGTGTTATAAAATAAGTTCACTTTGTTGTTGTTCTGAAATTGAGTGAGAAAATGAAAATAGTTAGTCAGTCCTCTAATAAAAGTGATCCATTACCTTAGTTAATTCAAGCAGGTCAACCTTTTAAGTTGATTTTCCAGGCAGGTGATTAACTGCTCATTTCCACAAACAGGTTACTAAACTGGCCAGCAAGCTCAGAATGGGTACTTTTGGTTAAACAGAGCTTGGCTACAACAAATAAGATAAGTGGCTAAATCAAAACAATTTTTTGATAACCCTAACAAGAATTTGAATTGCATGTCATACTCATAAAGGTTGTTAGTATAATCTACTTCCAGGAAGGACAGGACATAAATTTTTTTGTAATAAAAATTAATGTTAGACAATTCCATAGCCTTCTCTAGACTAAAAGATTTTTCCAGGCCATTGTGCTATGCCTTATAACTTTCATTTTTAAATTCTTTAATGATCTTTGTTAATCCATTGCAACAAATTCTCTATGGCAATCCTAAATTGTTAAGCATTAAACTAATACTATTCTTGAAAAAGTATCTGTGAGAAGGATACTGTACATTACAGGTGCAAATGTAAAATGGTGCAGCTGCTGTGGAAAATAGTTTGGTAATTCGTTAGAAAGTTAAATGTAATTATCAGATGCCCCAGTACTTTCAATCTTTGGTATACACCTGAAATAATTGAAAATAGGGACTCAAAAAGACACTTGTATACCATGTTCATTGCAACATTAGCCTGAAGGTCAAAAGGTGTAAACAATCCGATTGTTCATCAAATTATGAATAAACACAATGTAGCATATATATACAGATAGAATATTATTCAGCTATACGAAAACAATAAAGCTCTGATATATGTTACAACATGGATGAACCTTTGAAAGCATTATGTCAAATGAATAAGCCAGACACAAAAGGACAAATGTTACATGATTCCACTTATGAGAAATACCTAGAATATCTAGGCAAATTCATAGAGCACAAAGCAGATTAGAGTTTATCAGTGGGGAGTTATTGTTAATTGATAGAGTTCCTGTTTAGAGTGATGGGAATGTTTTTGAAATAGAAAGTGGTGATGGTTGCACAATTTTGTGAATGTAATTAATGCTACTGATTGTACACTTACCAATGGTTAAAATGGCAAATTTTATGTTACACATAGTTTATATTTATACACAAATACACCAATGAAAGCTATGTGTAATAATTAGTGTGGGTCCATGCACTATATTTTTATCTATGGATCCTAGAGTGCACTTTTAAAAAATCAATAGAGCCATATAGTTGGATCATATATAATCTCCTGCAGGCTAAGTTTCTACAAATCCCTTTCTGCTATATTGATGCATTGCTGGTTGCTCTTTTTACCAATTTTTCCATCTCAAGGTATTTTTTTTTCTCTAGTGCATTGATCCTCATTGCATTTAAGTCTAACCACTTCTATTGGAACAGGACATGTTAAATTGTTAACCAGTAATAAATGGTTAATTATTGAAGATGCTTCTGGACTTAATGAACACTCTCCTTATTATCACTATTATGGATGATGAAGAAGGGAAGAAGTAGACAGCTTCAAGATAGACTTTGTGTGCCAGGTCCAGCCGGGTCGATATTACACAATATTACAATGTACATGGTGAGGAGGTATGAAGGAGGGACAGATATCATAATGACTACTAGGTTTTTGGCTTACAGAATTGAATTGAAATAGGAAATTCTGGAAAACCAGATTTTGATATGTGTAATATGTTTGCATGTATGTGTGGGGGAGATTAATTTGGATCTGGACATATTAAGTTGCAGGTGCTTTTAAAGAAATTTTGAGATATATCTAATGGCCATGTGTGTAGGTAGTTACATTTCCAAGTTTGAAACTCAAAGAATTTTGTACTGGAGACATAAATTAAGAAGCCATTAACACATAGATCACAATTAAAGTCATAGGTATAGATGGTACAGCTTAGGGGGAAATTTTAGAGTAAGACATGGAGATGAAACAAAAAAAAAAAAGGAAAGAATAGTAGAGAATTGCCAACCTTCCATTGAGTAACTTTAATATTTAATGCCTGGATGATGAGGATGAGCCAGCAAAAGAGATAGAGAAGTTGCTATTGGAGCTTTAAGAGGAAACTTGGCCTGACAAGCCGTGGAAACTGAAGAAATAGAGGGTTTTCAAAGACTAAGAGGTCAGTGGAGTCGCCTTCTTGTAAGCACTCAAATTGAGGACTGAAAAATGTCCTTTATATTTCATAACCCATACATCACTGGTAACTTTATAGAGAGCTGTTTATGTGGCAAGGTGAGGTAGAAATCCAAGTTGAAGTGGGTTGAATGGTGAGTAGGAAGTGAAATAATTGAGTCAGAGAGTATAACCACTATTAAACAAGGAGAGAAAAGGAATTGGTACCTAGAGGTAGAAGGAGATTTTGGTGGTTGTTTTTAGCTGGTGTCCTTCATCTTTAGAATAAAAATCAAGCTATACTGTGTTTTATTTTTAATTTATTAATTTACTTGAGAGAGAGAGAGTGCAGGGAGAAGGAGAAGAGAAAGAATCTTAAGCAGACTCCCTGATGAGTGTGGAGCCTGACGTGGGGTTCCATCTAAACCCCAAGATCATGACCTGAACCGAAATCAAGAGTCAGCTGCTTAACCAACTGAGCCACCCAGGTGCCCCCCAAATCTAACTATACTTATATCTTCTTTTCTGTCTAAAAAACAAATCTCTCCTCGCTTTCAAGGCTAAACCCTTGCCTAACCCTTCTACCTTTTCCAGGACATATATCATTTATTAAGTATTTACTATATGCTAATTTATTATAAGCAAAAAATTTTAAGATTTGTTCCAATTCTTGCACATCCCTTTGTGTTACTTTCTTACATTCATTAAGAATTTACTCCTTTTCTTTCTAACATAGCTGAGTCAAATTTTTAGAGATGCTTGGTCTATTAATCTGTATACATATGGCTTTTCTTCGATAATAAGTATAAATACATATATCACAATTTCATGTGTTTTAATTTGCTTTAGCTAATGCTGAAAGTTGTACAAAAGCACTTAAAATTAATAGTACCATTTATTAAAGGTATCTGTTGATTTCAAAATGTTTAGGCTTATGTACTATTAAAAAATATCAGCACTGCAGCAAATGTTAGAATATTATTTCAGTTGTATTTTTATTTCTACCAGTGATTGCTAATAATGAAAAGATTCATCATTGGGTAGTTTGAGTAGACAAGTCCTCATCCTGCTATTTTTCAGGTATAAATTACAATGTTCTATAGAAAAGATGACTTTTTAAATATATTTTTGAACATCTTAGTTATCATATATCATATATTAACATGAAATAAGAAAACTAACTTATATGAATTAATACTAGTCTTGTGATTATGAAAAGTAAAAGGATGCACCGGTTATAAAACATGTTTTTGTTTTGAATATTTCTTCATTAAGAAATTTCTCTTAATAGAAATGATATAAAATAAATATGGCATTTAACCACATTAAATTAATTCTAATAAGTTTTTTAGATTGTTTAGAGTATAGATGATGGTAAATATAAATAACATCTCTAAGAACAGTAGAATAAAATGAAAGATATTTTTCAATAAATAGTGAACTTATAAAATGAACATAATACAAATTCTGAAGTAGTGATTTTAATGTGGGCAGTTGCTCAAAAGTAAGTGACATTGAGTAGCTACCAGTAGCTGAGTATTTAGTTTTCCCTAGATAGGTTATCTTATTGTTTATCTACAAATTCTTAATGAGGTAAGTATTATTATTATCCCTGTACATTGACAGCAATTGAAGCTTGGAGAAGGGGACATCACCGAAAAGCCATAGAGCAGGCACTTAGACTTAGATCTGATTTCAAAGCTTGGCTGTTATCCTTGATGCTTTAGTAACATTCACAACCAAAGCCGATACAGGGCTTCTTCTTAGAATTACTCTTTTCCCTGAGAACAATAAAAAATTAAGTTTGGAAAGTGTGTGTGTGTGTGTGTGTGTGTGTGTGTGTGTGTGTGTGTGTATTATAGCCCTTAATCGATGCTAAGTTTGGGGGTATTTTTCATTAAAAAGCAAAAACACAAAAGCAAATATTGAATTAACAGCTCACATTATGGAGAACATGAATATAGTTCTTAGTCCAAAAGAGTTATGTGAAAATAAAATTCACATACCAATTATCTGTTTTTGTAGAAGATAATTTTACATGATTATGTAATATTTAATCTCAAATTCTGAAAACATATTTGGAGTAAAAAAATAAAAATTAAAAATATAATGATACATATAAGCTTAATTTAATCATTATGTTTAATAAGGTAAATCACAAGACTTGCCTGATAGAAGTCTGAATGTTACTAAGTAAGCAAAATGAAGGTAAACAAATGAATCAATTCAATGCATATACAGTGAAGTTACTATATTTTACCAAAAGAATATTATATGTTGCTATTATTAGTCATTGGGTATAACCATAAAGGAAATAATTTTGTAATTTTTATTGTTGATGTTAACAATCTGAATAGATTGACAAAAGAGATCATGATTTTATTCAAAATGTAACAACTTCTATCTAAGAAAGTATTCCCTGAGAGCTGATCTGCATCTGTGGGAGAATCATCTTTTAGAAATATTTTGATATGTTAACATTACTGCCAGTACTGTGATGTAAGAAATGAAGGAATCAATTCTCACATGAATATAAGAATTCCAGAAAATGTTACATCTCATGCAACATGTTATTTATGATTGCTGATACAAATTTGTAAAACTTTTAAGCAAGAGATCAAACATTTACTACTCAATAATCATTCAGAATTTTATTGAATTTTTTATTTTATTTATGTAGTTATTTTATTGAAAGAATAGGTATTTTTCCTTACTTTCATCACTATCTAACAGCTCCATTTTAATAAGTGCTGCTATATATATTCCCAATAGATGGTTTGTGGTTAAGAACAATCATTCTTTTTCTTAGCTCTGATATTTGTGATTTTTTTTAACCAACTATTTTTTTATAACAAATGAGACTTTAAAATATAATTCACAATAGATGGGAGCTATCGGAGAATAGCTGTAATCTAAGGTGACAAAAAAGATTATTTGCTTCAGAAATCTTATATAAGTGTGGTACTCTCTCAAAGTTATGAAAAGCTACATTTAAAGATATTTTTCATAAACTGTAGATGATATCGAATATATTTCTGATAACTATAATCAGCTCAATGATAAACAGACTTAAAAATGATCTAACATCAAATTGGTATATACTCACATAAATGGCATAAGAAAAATAAAAATAGTGGCAATAGGTTAACTACTAAGTAGAAGTGATAGACACTTGAAGTGGAGAGGAATGGCAGTTTTTTTAAAAAGAAAACTCGGGATCCAAATAGACTATCAGGAAAGAAAAAATGAGTTAAAAGTTTTTAAGTAAATGGAATGCTCTTGCTTTCTATTGATAAAATTGACAGAATTGGACTAAATCTAATTCACTAGAGAATAGCTTGTGTTTATGCCTTTATGATTCACATCTGAAAGACTATGAACCTTTTCAGTCTCAACTCTATGAACTCAACAATATTCTAATCAAAAATGGAGGATGTGTACCAAGAATTTTAAACTAGAGCTCACTTTATAACAGAAGTATGTACCAACAGATGTCTTGGATCCTCCTCAGTTGACTACCTCAAGTGACTACTAGTTTTTGAGCAAGTTTCCTGAGAATCCTGTGTCTAATGGGCAACCACTTTGTGGTGAAAATTTCAGGAATGACACAACTACTCCACTATGATAGCTCTAAGAAAATCAAAGTTGCAACACAGAAAATTGTTTTGTGTTTAAGGGCTATGTGCAAGTTATAGTGAAACAAAACATCTTTCTCCAGCTCTGAAGAGCCCTCAGCGTGAGCTCCATAATGCCTCCATATGATGAGATGCTCAGTAAACAGTGAAAAGATACTTGCTGAGTTTAATTATATAAGTTGTTTCAGGAACTGAGAGCTTATTCAGCACAACTAAATATGAAGGCTGTTTTCTACTTTTAAAAAATTATAACAATTTATGCCTGAAAAAGATAAATTCTCTGAAGACAGGTTTCTTTATATAGCAGATTTAAAATGTTTATACAGGCAATCTGATCTAGACCTGAGTTGTTCAGACATGGAAATTTTTTATGTTTATTTCCATTTTTGCTTCCCATACAGTTTTTGTAACCCTTTCTCCTGATGACTATTCTCAGAAAATAATTCAAATACATCTTTAAAAACATACAATTTTTATTGTCATATATTTTACCAAGATTATTTAGGGAATACATGATAATATAACTTCTAAATTGGTGAGAATGTTTACACACTATTCGCAGACTTATTAAATATGTTACCCACTTTTAAATGTCTAATATCTCTGCCTTTGGTTCTACGGCAGAGGTCAGCAATTTTTTTTTTTCTGTAAGGTGCCAGATAGTAAATATTTTAGAATCATGGACCACAAGGCAAATCAAGGACATTATTATAGGTACTTATATGACAAGACAGAAACTAAGTTTCCACAATTTTTTTTATTGATGAAATTCAAAATGTAATAAAAATTGAGTACAGTTTTGTGTAATACAGATCTACTCTTGAGAAAATGTAATTCTTCTTTGGGAGGAAGATAACATTTTGCTTAATTATGGTCCAAAGTTATTGTTCCTTATCATCAAAATTAATTGTAAATGTTCTTCTATAATGTGATTTCATATATTAATTCTTTGAATATATTTTTTTACCCCAGGAGGTAATGCCAAGTGCTGATATAAATGCATGAACACACGGTTTTAATTGAGTATATTTATCTCTTGGGAGGAATTTATAGAATTCTATTAGATCATCTTGATATTTGCCTTTTAGCTTGTCTTTAAAATTGTAGATTAATGACTTCCAGTTGAAGGTTAGGTGGAAGCTCCTCAAATGCAAAGTAAAATGCATTTTGAAAAATGCAAATTTCCCTTGCACTTGCATAGAGGCTTGAAAAGTGTCGTGGGACTATTGTTTGAGCTCAGAAAATATATCTGCTACATATTTGTGTGAAAATGGAGATCTCACTTCTTGATTTAACTTTGTAGCAAGAGTGGCTAAAACAGCTTGACATTACCTGTGAGTCAAACAACATCAGGGTTCTCAAACTTACTTTATAGCAGTGTGAGCATAATATGTGCTCGCTGTTTGCTTTGTAATTTTAGGCTGAATTTATTAAGAAACATTATCAAATCTGCAGCAAACACGAATTTCTAAAGCCAACTTGGCATAAATCACAATGGCTAAAGTTTAGACTTGGCCTTGAGGTTGTAGGTTTCAGCTCCCTGTTCCAAAGGATACCAAAGGCAATGCTTTGCATTGTTCCACTATAGATATTTATTGTTTTTTATTTGCCTTGAGCAAGATGTAGAGAACCTTCATAGTGGCCATTCTTTCACGAATTTCTTGAACAATCATTTGTTAAGGGCTTACCATGTTATTTGAAGTCTACTAGGTATCAGGGAACTAAAAACAGTCATGTTGGAGGCATGGCAGCAGGCATTCCCATATAATATAGTAAGTGTTGAAAATAAATATGCAAACGTACTATAGGAGCAAAGAGGAGAAAGCCAATTAATTGTGATTTATCAGATTTATCAGACTATACTTCGAATTAGATGCCAAATAAGAAGATAGCAGGTGTTGATCACAAAGCATCTGTAGTAATTTCTTAAGTAGAGAAGTCAAGAAAGGGAACTCTAGACAAAGAGACTACTTTGTATATAGAGGGCTGGAGGCATGAAAAGATGCCAGAGAAATGAGAGCCAGTGGAAGCCAAGTGGAAAGAGAGGAAGAGAGTGGGGGAAGGATGTGGCTGGAGAAGCAAGAGAGGTCACTGAGGTGGCCTGGGGAACCAAGGCTTCACAAGCTTTGATGTGCAAACAAATCACCTGGACAATCTGGATAAAATGTAATTTCCGATCCAGTTGGTGGGGCCTCCACTCTGCATCTCTAACAAGATCCCAGGTGGTGGTGATGCTGGCTGGAGGAGCACACCACACTTGAATAGCAAGACTCCATACAACACTAATGTTTGAGCTCTCCCTCCTCTGCTAGTGAATCCAATGCTGTGGATATTTTAAGCCAGGAAGTAACACAATCAAACTCTGGAATTTCAAATATAAAGCTGTAACTAGAGTATGGACCACATGTAGGAAAAGAATGAGGATAGAGTAGAGCTGCTGTGAGAAACTTGTTCAAGAGAGGAATCCTGAGAGCCCACGGTAAGATGTGAGACTGATGATACAAATTGTAAAAACATTCAACAGGTAAATATGCAAATTATGTGGAATGGCTTGATAAAAATAGTGAAGTAGCAATAGCAGTGTTCCCTGAAAAATATTCATCAGGCAGCCATAATAAAATCTGGCCTCACTCCATCCCAACCCTTCTATTCTCCAGTGAAAAAGCAAAAGCAGGATTTGATTTCCTCAGTGCTAAAAAAATGTACTTAGTAACAGGACTCATTCCAACAGGATATATACAAGAAAAATATTTTGGCATATAATAGCTAACCTCCACTCTGCTAAAAGTGATGTCAGAGGAACTTAGACTCTGCCAAAGTAGGAGCTTTATTTTAAGGCTTTGGGAAAAAATTCAGATGGTAAATTATGTGGATTTTCTTAAGAATGGGACAGGCATTTCTCCTTTTGGAGTGGTTTAGTTCTGTCAAGAACTGTGTGATTTTTACTGTCCTTTTAAATACAGTGCATGGTACTTCACTGTATAGCTTCTGTAGTGATCAATAGGCAGTGAAATCAAGCTTGCCTTTGAAATTAACTGTATACAGCTGCTTGGTCCAAAGACTAATTTAGTGCAGAATAATGAGATCAGAAGATTACCCTTACAGAATGAATATGCATATGAACACTACATATAAATAAAAATATCCTTTATTTTATATACCTTTTAAAAGAATACTGTCAGGTATTAATAAATAGACAGAACTATATAGTTGCCTTACTCAATGTGATTTAATCACTTACAAATACAGAAAAACATAACAGAATGGCAAGAATGTAAAGTGAGGGTACAAGAATCAGATTGGAATCCAGAAATGAAATTAAGGAATACATATTATTTTAAGATGTATGTGTAGTAACAAGGCAAACAGATTGGGCTCTGAGCTTTATAGCAGCAATGCAATAGATAAAGCTATTTATCTATTTTTCTATGTGAATGTTAAAACAGCTTCTCCTTTATACCAAATGGGAGAAAAGTGAATAAGCTACCATATAGCGGCACTGTAAAATTATATTAAAGGAGAAAATGACTTTTCAACCTTTGGCAAGTTACGTGTAGCTCATTTTTGATGTGCTACTGTTGCTGTTTTGTAGTTCTTTGAAGTAAAGATTTGTTCTTTAGTGTATTTACTGAGGCAGTATTCGTGATATTTGGCAGCATCTTTATTTCACATTTAGTCATCCTGTGCTGAACTTCTGGTATGATGCGCTAATTTGATTTTCTCTTACTTGTTTTGATAAATAAATTTACATTTTTTTCTATAGTCGAAAACTGAGGTAATTTCTCTGACTTACAAAAACACTTAAATTGAATGAATCATGGGAAGTCAACAATACTTATTAAAACTTTGAAGTTTAGAAACATGACCTACCGTGTGCATACAGAATTGGTTTCCCTAGATGTAGTCTGTAGTGACAGGCAAGTACGTAGTAAATCCACATGATCGTTATTAGGATGACAACTAGGAGACATACTATATCTGCGTTGGAAAAGAATAGTTTAAAACTGACCTTTCTCCCGTGGCACTGATTTTCTATTACACCACTACAAGGGAATCCTTCATGTAAGGTTTCAAAATCTGTATCAACTGCTATTCCCACCTAAATCTTATTCTCTTAAAATCAATATTCTTGTTTATAAACTAGTTCTCTGAGTTATTACAAATCATGATGATGTTTTGAACAAGCTAATGGTCCCAAGAATGTTAATCGATTTTCCTGCTTGGAAAAAAAAAAAACAAAACTGTGCAGATAGCTGCCTTTAATTCAATATCTAGTTGGTTCATTTGTAGACTGATTTAATTTTGATTCAGGAGGATTACGAGAAGTAAGAAAATGTTTGAATTTTCAACTCACTCCTTTCTGTTGTGACATTTTGTTCTTCCATTCCATCATCTCCACTAGTTTGCCAACTGGCACTGACAGGAGTGTAAAACTACTGCAAATTGTTACTTCAGCAGTACCCTGCCTGCCAAGATCTGATCAGCTGCTCCTCTAAATGCACCTTTCACTCTTTCCTAACTGAAGCAGTCTGAGTCTGCAGTGCTGCTGGGTAATGAATCTCATCCAGCAGCATTTAGTGGAATCACCTGACTTCCACCACTTTAAGATAAACATGCATGAATGCAATCATTATGAAAATGAATGTCTAGTCTGCAAATTGGAGGGGTTGTGGGGTACAGTACCACAGCGGCAAGCACTCATACTCTTTTCTATTGGCGGCTTCATCTGAACTGATTTATCCGTCTCTTTCTCATCTCCCCTGCCTCAGCAGTTATAAACTGCACCCTCTTTCCTTAACCTGAGAATGCAGTCGAGCTTTTCTCTATTGAAGACATTCTAACGGGGCTCTGTGGGTCACCTGACAAAAACTGGCAGAAGTGATGGATGCTGTATTCTTCCTTATGTGGATCTGGATGCTTTCCACCTTCCCTGGGTCAAATTAGGACTCCTGAGAATAATATCTGGATCCCCTACACAGTTGTGAGATGTTATGATCTTTGAATAGATAAGATCAGCAAGTATTTCAAATTTATGTAGTCAACCTCAGAGAACTAGACTGAACACATAAAACTTTTCAGATGACAGAAAACATGAATAAGCAAGTAGAAAACGGGTTTCTTGGCTGACATCTGGCAAATGAAGTTTAAACATGTAAGGGCAGGAGAGTAATTCATATTGATTGTAAAACTAAAATGAAACACAAATATTTTCTTTCAGTATTTCAAATTTTTTCACAATCATGGGTGCCTCCTTATTTCCCATAATCCATCCTCATTGCCCAACAAGGACATCCCTTCTCAAGACTAGATATTAGTCACTCTAGAACAATTTTGCTTCTTGCATAGTAGTGACCTTTTAATCTTTTTTATCTATAATATACCCAGAATTAAGTCTTTCCCATTAGCTAGTAGGGCCTTATATTCTCTCAAAAGCTGTTATGACCAAACTTCTCACAGTAGAGGCATTAATTAATTGGGAAAGCATACCATGAAAGAGCCATTCCCATTAATAAATGGCTCCAAATAACATCACTTGTATGAAATTATATACTACAGAAATAATTTTTTTTTAAGTTTTCTCATTTGGAAGGGAACACGTTTAGAAACCAGTGTGTCTCTAAGGTTCTAAGGTTTGAGAAATTACCTTCCTTGTCTTAGCTCTAACTGAATATTATCTTAAAGTAGAAGTCAGGTCTTAAAATATATGCAGCAGAGAGGAGGTAAACAAATAAGTAAAACAGATAAAATTATTCTTCAGCTATTATATAAGGAAAGTCCACTTATGCAGTAAGAAGAAAACTCATTCACCACAACTTCAACTTAAGAAGTATACCTTGTAATTTGTTAAAAATAAATGCTACAGAGATATAAATGTTCTTGTATTATAATCAATATTACATTGTATGGAATGTTTCATTTAGACATTGTTCTAAAGGATTAATTTTTAGCGGCGCCTGGGTGGCTCAGTCAGTTAAGCGTCTGCCTTTGGCTCAGGTCATGATCCCAGGGTCCTGGGATCGAGCTCCCTCACTAGGAAGCTTGCTTCTCCCTCTCCCTCTGCCTGGGGTCTGCCTACTTGTGTGCTTTCTGTCTCTCTCTCTCTCTGTCAAACAAATAAAATCTTTTAAAAAATAAAGGATTAATTTTTAAATTCACCAAGAATATCCTTACACTTAAAGTATGCTATTAATTTCACTTAAGTTCAGAGAAAAGTAAAATATTTTAGAGAAAGTTTAATAAAATTTTTATTTTAGAAAATAAACATAGACATATCTACCAAAAATCCAGATGGAAATGGAACAATTCAGTCTATTATTCAGATATTTGAGAAAGAAGCAAACAAAAAAGTGAGGCATTATGTAGAGCACTCTCTGGAACATTTTTATCTTCATCCATTACATCTAGTTGGATACTGCTTTATGCATAAAATAAGTCCTTAATATGCTGTGCTAATTAATTAGGTGAGGGGGAAAAAGTACAATCTGAATAATTTACCATTCCTTTTCTATGGAAATGTTCTCATTGTGAATACATTTGCCAAGTCTATATGACAGGTTGGGTAACAGAGAAAATCCTATAAATTATTCAAGTATCTCAAATACATTCAATTATTTGTATGATGATACTATCTGATATATTTCAGAAAAAAAATCACCAGGATTTGTATGAGAACAAAAGGTGACAACTATAACTGCCAGTCCCGAACTGAAGATACTGACATTTTTCAGGTCTCATGTCATAGCTTGATGCACTGTAGATACTGCCATGCTAAATGCATTTGAAATAAAGGAAAAGACACACTTGCAGCTAGAAGGAAGGGAAATTAATTAACACTTATTCAATTATTTGGTGTTTCTTAGGACCTTGGTATCTTCTCCTCAGTCATATTAGGGAAACTGAGGCTCAGAGAGGCTGTGTAAATTCTGCAGGGTAGTAAAACCCATGTTAGCTAGACCTAAAACCTGCCCTCTTTCACTATCTGGGGCTATCTCCCAACCACATAGAAACACCTGCTTTGGCTGCTTTAAAAGAACGCTTCCTCTTTTCTCATAGGCAATTCATTCATTCATTTTTCCTGTGGTATTTATGGATTTATTTTTATAAGTAAAAGAGTAATTCTTGCTTTGGCTGTTTAAATTCTTTTGTTTCGCTAAATAACTTAGAACTACTGTATTTAGTGATACGTTATGTCAACGAAGCATTCTTACTCTGACAGCTATAATGCTGAATACATGAATGAGGTTATTATCGCCAAGCAACTCTTCCCTCCACCAAGCTTTCTGACAGATGAGTCTGCAGCTCCTCCTTCAGTCTTGAGAGAACCTAGTGCACTAATGGCATCCCGATGGCCTCGGGACCATTTCCAAATGATTCTCTATCAGCAAGGAGAAAGAAAAATTTACCGGACCTTATTGTTTATCAAGGTATAATTTTGTAAATGCTTACAGAAAGCCACATATTGACTAACAATAGAGCAAATTATACAGGGTTCATTAAATAGCACAAGCCACCTAATTCGCAGCTGTTATCTCTGTGAATTCTTGAGGGTGTCAGAATAGCTCCCTTTCTGTCTGTAAGTGCTGTCTCTCCTGCCTTCTCTCCTACCACTTCCTTTCCTAAAACCAAAATGTAAAAAATTATTCATTTCGGGAACATTTGAGAAATCAATACAGCAGTTTTTTTTCTTTAAACTAGATTAGAAGTCTTTCTATTTATTTTGAAGAAATCAATGACTTGCTGGCATGGAACGATTATCTGGGGTAAATGTTGAAGCATGTGCTAAGGCATGACAAGAACAGAGCTGACCATGTCTAAAGTAAAAAAAAAAAAATGGGACAGCAGTTCAACTTTATAATTTTAACTTTATCTTACATTAATTGAAAAGCTCAATCCTTTAAAAATCTTAAATCTGCTAGTTTGAGAAATCTGGGGCATTTTAAGTAATAATCTCTTTATATTTCTATATTATTCCTTCTCCTAAAGATAACCTCCTAAAGATTCTTCCTCCTGAAAAAACTTAGGAAAGATCCTTAAAACTCTAAGAAAAGTTGCCCACCATAACTTACACTACTACATCCACTGATCTTAATTTTAATGATGATATCATATGTACATACTCTCTGACAACCCATTACTTTAAAGTTTTGAGATATATAGGTCTGGGCTACATTGTAGTATTTCTTAGTGCAAAGTTGCACAATTCTATTGCGCAGAACATTGATATGATTCATACTTGCAACCTTGGTTTGCCACTGCAAACTTAGATTTCAGATCACTGCCAAGTTTAGTCTTTTATATAAGGTTAGCCTTTCACTGATTAAACTTAAGTCCAAATAAATTGCATCTGTCACATTTTTTTAATTTAGTATTTCAGATAAAGCCTATTTTCAAAAAGCTAAAAATTTTATTTTATTCAATACCTATACATATATTTTTCATTTTTTCCAAATCTCTCAATTTTAAAAATATCTAAGAACTGACATATGAAGAAGCAACCCAGCATTAGCATAATATAATGATAGTCTTTGTTTTTATTAAGATTACTGACAAATATTCTAAATCACTTAAACTTTCAGATTTACTTTGAATATCATCTATCATAAATATGCTCAAATTAGTTTGCCTTTATAAATTCTTGCACAGATATTACATTCTGACAAAGGATATGCTAAAAATCAATACTCGAATTCACAAGTAGAAAATTAACTTCAGAACAAGTTAACTGTTGCCGCCTTATCTCAAGAAAAAAGTAGACAAACAGCATATAGTTTAGTTCTTGTGAAACTCACTTTCAATAAGAAAGAATTAGTTGCAGCATTAGTAAAGCTGCAATTTTGTGAATATGCCAGAAGCTTATCAGGAACAATATGTTAATTTTTTTCCAATAGTGTAATGAAGTCTGAAGCTTTCAGGGAGATGTAGCTTTGATAATGGGCCTGTTTAAAACAACATTAAGAAAACCGTGATTGTGGGTTTCTCAGCAGCTTCCAAATGCTAAAGGAGAAGGCAATTTCTTCACAGGAAGTTGTTGTTCACGGGAAATGTGTTTCCATTCCAAGTGCTGCAGCAGCACATTCTGGCATCCCCCAGGAGTGAGTGGGACTCTAGTGTGTGGTGCAGACGCTGCAGGCCAGGTAATTTGTTTATCTGATATATATTGCCATTGCAGATCTTTCAATAGCCACATATTTCCGCTGGGACATTCCTGGGTGCCCCTTATGTGTGTTGAGCGCAGAGTAATCTTAACCTGTTCTGGCCTGGGACTCCTAAATTAGGTATTTTAGCTCTGGTGCCAGTTTATATTTCTGTGTACCTAGGTGGGCAAGGCTGAATAAACTACTAGGACTCCTGCAATCAGCTCTTTGAGAGTTCCCCAGTTGTATATTCTGGGTTTTTTTTTTAAGTCTACAAGTTCTCTCATTTGGATACCTCTAGTCATCTTAAAAGTATAACCCAGTGGTAGATTTATAAGGGGAAAAAGTGAAATATACTGACACTTTTTACCAACCTGTTATTTTATATAAGTAGTATTATCCTCAGAGTAATGCTTTCTGGTCATGACTTAGGGAGTCCTTGGGCTATTCAAGGAGAAAGGACACTTTTAGAGGGAAACATTTTAGTACTTTAGCTCTTGTCACCCTGAAAAATCCCCCATGTGGTGAGATAAGAGTTTGAAAACCTCATATTTGTTCTTACATTTCAATTTTAAGATGCATCCTGATTTTTAAAATGTTAAAATATAAAACTACTGTAATATAGAATTAAGGAAATATGATTTTATGATTAAGGATTTGCCCTTATTGCTCCAGAACTGCACCGTCTGAGGACCTGGCCTTAATGTGTACATCTGTGGGAAGGTGGTCCTTTTTGATATGTGCATAGAAGTAGCTGGAAAGATTGAGGCACACCACACTGTATAATCTATATTATGCACATAATAAAATAGTCATTTAATTTTAGTTATGTAATTATTTGCCATACTGAGTCATTAATTTTTTTAGACATCTCTTTTATTCATATGTTTCCATTGCTCTTCTAAAAAAATGCACTCACATTAAAGTATTGCATCTGATACTAACATCAGTCACTTGGCCTAATTTAACTGAAACTGCATGATTTTTGGTAAATATGCAAGAAACAGATACAAAATGTCTATACTTGACTTAGATTGTATTGCATTGTGATTTGTAATCTTAAAAGTAAAGTTGTCATTTAATAGTTACTATTATTATTTTCAATTATTATTGTATTATATATAAATAAACTTAATTTATCCAAGGAAAGGAGAAATTAAAAATTCCTACAATTTTTTTCTTTCAAGATTGAGGGTATAAAAGAATAATTTAAATACAATAAATATAAAATTAGGAACTTAGATTTTCCCCCAAATTTTATGTTATGCCATTTTTTTCCTGGGCTTCTTACATTTTTTTGTTTGTTTGTTTTTAAGTAACACAATCTCCACAATTTTAAGTTTATACCAAAATTTTAAGGTTTTCACATATTTCAAAAAGTATTTTTTCATTCTTTCAAAATACACAGGGATCTACTAATTAAACTCAGTATTTCATGACCTATTAATTCAACAGTTATTATAATCCATCTTTAATTGGATTAGCTATAATTACAATTAAATGGCTCTCTGAATCATAAAAGGTTAAATACAAGTCATTTTCCCTTTAAAGACTTAAATGTGAGTTGATCATGGTAAGAAAGATAAAGATACTTCATCCTAAGGTTAATTGCTAAGCCTTTTTCCCTATTTTCATGAAACCAACTTCCTTATCTTGTGCTTTTTTTTATGGTTCATAAAACCTTTCAACTCTACAACATACTGTCCAAATACATAGTATCTTCGACAAATAATTTTTTATAATTTATAACTCTTATAATATAACCACTACTTACCTGTATGTCAATATGGAATAAAATAATTCTGTCCCGATAGTCAATAGGTTATATTTCTACTTAAATTAAGTGTGTAATAGTTATACTACTTACAGGAGGGGACAGAAAGATTGAAAACCTTTGTGGCCAATTTAGTCTTTGCGAATTTTCTTTTTTCTTCTCTTTCTCCTTCCCTGCCTCCCTTTCTTCCTCCTCTACTTACTTCTTCCCCACCCACACACACATATACATTTATTATGTCATTTTTTAACACCATGTTTTTAAAGTTAATATTTTCACCTATTTCCATTAGAAGCAAGTCATCCAAAGGTGAACAATTAATTTTAGATTTATCAAAAGAACATTATGTTCATTATACTTTCATCAAAAAGATAATACATTATTGTTTGGAATCACTAAATTCAAATAATTTAGAAGTAAAGCCCTAGATTTCCTATTTAGGCACTTTGAAATTAACTATGTCATTTGAGAAAGTTTTCAAAGGAGAATAAAAAGGAAAGAAAAAGATGCATAGAAGAAATAACAGAGTGTATTGCTACAGCATGATATTTACTTTACTTCCATAAATACAGTTAAGGAGAAAGCATACATCAGAAGTCCCTTCTTAATAGAAGTATATATAAGTCCCCAGTCATGTATTGTACAAAGTAGTAGTTCATCAGGAACTTAAAGTATGTCATTTTGTGTTCTATTGGTGTTCACCAGGGGGAGAGGAGGAGAGACGACATCTGATCAAGTTACATAGCAAAGGATTCATGAGGGTGGGGTCCCCAAGGGGGTATGAAATAAGAGAATGATGGTAAATATCATGCCAAGAGGAAGGACAAGCATAGCCAAAGGCCTGTAGGCAGGAAAGTCCCAGGAATAATACCTAGTCCCATTGAATTGGAATGTTGGCTATAAAGAAGGGGGTCATGAAATGAAATTCTGGAGAAAATGGTTGAAGTTATGTTATCAAGAGCCTCAAATGCCAGTTTGAGGAGTCCAAAATCAACAAAGAATTTTCAGCAAGGAAATGACATAATTAGGGCTGTGTTTTAGGTCAATTCGTAGAGGAACAGATCAGACTGAAGGGAGTCTGGGAGTAGAGAGAGTAGGTATAGAGTGGCTGTTATAGTCTGAGCAAGACCAATAGCGGAGAGGGTGCCAAGAAGTTCTCAGGAGGAAATAATCATAAATGAGTCAGATTAAATGAAAGTCCTCAGTTACATGCTTATACACTGAGTCTGATGGGTAACATTTTTGGAAACAATGGCAATTTAACATTAGAAGTTGAATTATCTTACAAGTATCACAATATTTTGGGTGATGCAATTATATCTGTGATATAGAAAACTCTTTTTTCAAAAGAAGTAAGTCAATAGGAAAGGTAGGAACATTCTACTATGTGGTAATAAGTACCTCTGCTTAAAACCTGTGAAGTTAATAGAGACAATACCTGAGCCAGCATGAGTGGTTAAGGGATGATACTCTGCCCTGCTCCTCAGTCAGACGATATGGATGATGCTTAACAACAGTGGTTCTCAAACTTTAGCGGGCAGCAGAATTACCCCCAAGGGCTTGTTGAAATGCAGATTGCTGAGATCCATCACCTCGGTTTCTGATACAGGCATCAGAATTTACATTTCTAATAATATTTCTAATAATAATGCTGATGTTTCATTACAAAAGTCACACAAGTGTTAAAAAAAAGGCAACTTATGGAAAATTAAAACACCTGGACATTTACTAGAAAGCCCTTTCTCCTAATAAAGAACATCAGAAAATTATGCTGTCATGCTGAAATAGCATTCCTCAGGTTGAAAACCAAACAATGAAGGTAGTTTCTATTCCTGATTTAATTTTTACTGGCAATGTCCTGAATCTAAAATAATGGAAATTTTTAGAGAAAGCATGATATTTTAGTAGCTGAGAAAAGGCTACTAAGCATATCCTAATTTTTAGGAAATTATATCAAAAAACAGTTTAAGAAGAAATAGCTATTAGAGTCCCCCTGGGGGTTCCATGGCCAGAAAATTTAAAGGAGGTAGAGAATAAAAATTGAAAATCTGATAATACAATCACAAATGATACTGATGAGGAAAATAAAGAATCAGTATCCAAGGAAACCAGTGTGGTTGCTTAGGGCTCTCTTTCTGATGAGCTCCAATTTAAATGAGACGTGTGTAAAATATGAAGGGAAGAACATATAACCAAAGATGAATACAAAAGAGAAGGAACAATCTTTAAGAATAAGACCAAGAGGCTAAAACATCTGATATTTCTTACCTATGCTAAGTATACTAAAGAGTTTTCTTTTAAATGTGCATAAAATATGTGTATATATGAGATAAGTACAGGATCAGACTAAAAATATTTTTTAAATGATGGATACAATCACTGCTTAGGAAAAATGATATACTGTTAAATGTGATAAAATGGTGGTTTGCTTCAATTTCCCTCCACTGGGAGAATTATCTTCACATTAGGAATGATAGCATCATAAAGAGGTAATTGAAGCACAAAATAAAAGCAAAGATTATGAGAGCATTTAGCCTCTTTAAATGAATGTTCAAGTCCAGATACAGATGAATTTCATTTGAAAGGTTGTGAAACAAATCATTCTGAGTAATCACTAGGAAATGATGGTGAATAGAGGAAATCCCATAAGATTAGAGGTGAGCAAATAATTCAATTTTCAAAAATGGATAGAAGTCAAAGTATGGAATTCATAGAGTTGTCAGATAATTACTAAAGCTAAAAAATTTCATAAAATATTGTCAAACTATTAGTTGGAAACCTCTAGTGACTGGTGAACATGCAAATGGAATAAATGAATGAGTAAATAAATAAACAACACTAAGAATGCACTCAGATTTAAGGCACACCAAGCCAATTTTGTATTTCATGGGATTTCTATCATACTATAATTAAGACACTTAAAAGAAATTTCATGATGCCTCTGTAGCTACGACAGAGAATGTACAACAAATGCTAGACCATGTAGGTGAATTTGTTGCTATAGAAGAGCTCTCCTGAGGGATTCTAATTACGAATCACAGGAATGGACTCTAGAGAGCTAGCTTCCCTCCTTAGCTCTGCTCCATTCAGTTCAACTTTTTTCTATCAATACCTTAGCTGAAAACTAAATTGGTGTCCTTATCAAATACGTAGTTGACTCAAAGCTAGGGAAACTACTATCTTTGACACCAGAAACAGGATATAAATCAGTCTCGACAGGCTAAAGAGATGAGGCAAATCCAACATAATGAAATTTAACTGGGATAAATGAAAAATCCTAGATTTGTGCTGGGATAACAATTATATGTGTTGAAGACAGAAAATCTTTTCTTAACAGCAGTTCAGGTGACCATGACATCAGAGCTTTAATCAACTACGCATTTACTGAGACAACATATGTGGAAGGGCTTTATGATGCCTGGCAGATAGCAGGCACTCACTAAATAGTCCTTTTTTGTTGAATCTCACTTTGAGGCAACCACATGATTTGGTGGCTGAAGCTGTCGACTGAATCGCAGGAGTGAGGTGTCTACACTGAGGGAGAGAATATTTCTATTGCATCCTGGACCAGTCAAATCATTCACAGAGCATTTTGCTCAGTTCTGAGTTCCTCATTAAAAGAAGTAAACTAATGAAATAAGTAACATTTTAGAAGGTGTGGCTGAAATTTTATCATATTAGGAAAACGGAATGTGGGGGTAAGGGTAGGTGAGGTTTAACAGGAGAAGAGAATGACTAGCACAGTATTAATGTTTAAAGGGTGGCCATGTGGAAGAGGAAAATTTTCAATGTTTAAATTCTACAGGAAGAGCTGAGAGCAAGGTAAAAAGAGAAAAATATTTCAGTTCTAAACAAGAAAGACTGTCTAATGATTTCAATTTTCCAACAAGGAAAACTACTATGTAATGAAGTAATGAGATTCCACGTTTCCGCCAGAGGCTGAGCGTGGGGAAGGTGTAGAGGGGATTTCTAAATTGGTTTAAGAAGCTGGTCTTAACGGCTCCCATGGTTTCTACCAAATCAATTCAATAAATAATTATTGAACATTTACTATGTGGAAGGCAACCTCCTCCTTTTTGAGTATACAAAAGTGAATGGGACAAAGACTTTATCCTAAACATACCTGTGATCTTGTAATGGAGCTGAGGTGTGTACTTCATTAATTTTAAGGCAGTAATACTTAGAGATAAGGGATTTTAAAACCACACGGTGCTCTGGAAGTAGAGAAGGGGAAGTGGTGTAGGAATATTCCATTGAACTGGGCCCCAAGGATGTGTAAAATTTTTATAGGCTGTAATTGGTGAGGGAAAGAGGTAGTAAAATAATTTCAAGTAGATGGAAAATTATAGTAAAGATATCAACCTGAGAGAGAAGCTAAAGAGAAAATTATTTAGTTTGGATAAAGCATGATGGTAAAAAGGGAAGGAATGAAAGATAAACTCAGAGAGGGCCTTGAAAGCTATGTTGTATCTTCCAGAGGCAGGAAGAATCCACTAACATGTTGGAGTATGGAATTATCATGACTGGAATTTTATTTTAAGAATTGGCATATGTGGACAAATTGGATACAATGGGTGCATTTGGAAAAAAGGTGGCCAAAATACAGGCAACTAAAGAGGCAAATAAAGATATCTTTAGTTTATTGAGTATCACGTATATTCTAGGGCACTAAGTAAGATCCTTTACATAAAAACATCTCTCTTAATCCTCAAAAGCTTATATGAGCAAATATAACTGAAAAAGTGGTATAGAATCAAGTGTATGTTACCACACTGTGATAATATAAACCAGAAACACAGCTGTAAATTTCAGGCAACGGAGTCTTCTCAGGAAACATAAGAAAGCAATTCATTAGGATACTTTTGAAAGACCCTCTTTGGGGAGTCAAAGGGGAAAAGGAAGAGATTCATGTGTGTTTTCATTAGGTCTAGGATCAAAATATTATATTAGGATTTTAGATGAGAATGTAGGTGTGCAAATTTAAATTTTAAACATGATCTAAATGTTGGGAACCATGTGTTTGTTGTATGTAGATTGAAAACTCGGGCTTTCCTAGAAACAATGAACTTAGTCTGGCATATAGACATCACTAGTGAATGAATAACTTCTCAGGGGAACAAAAATGGTACCCTTTGGTTAAAAATCATATATACTTTACAACATTGAAGATAGCACCTTTATTTTTTTATTCTAGAGCCATGAATGAGTGAGTTTACATTAATTTGTATCACAAAGATAGTGGTTCCCTGCTGTTCCTGAGGCAAAAATTCTGTCTGAAGATTGACAAATAATAAAAGTAACAATTAGTAAATTCTTTGATTAGAATCTATTTAAACTTCTGTTGTGAACCACAAATGATTGATAACTAAAAAATAAATGCATGGTCTGGAGTGCAAGAAATAATAGGGCTTATCTGGTGTGCACCTGAGATCCAGTGGCCTTATAAAATGCACACTTATACCTACAGACTGAAACAGTTATCATTCATTAAAAGCTTGCACTGATAAGCACAGTGGGCTATTTCACTTTCACAAACCTATAGCTGAGAAAATGCAACAAGATTCCAACCAGATTCCAACCAAGAAATTCCCTATCAGATGTTAACCTCTTACCTAGGACATTTGTACAGGGAGACCTCTGAGAAGGGCACAGACTAGTTACTGACAGCTGTTCATTTTTGACCCATGAGATGATTTCAGTGTTTTATATTACTTGCCCATATTCAAAAATTAGGTTTTGCATAAAAACCTAGGTCTCTGGCTTCCCATGAGAAATCAGAGCTAGCAAGGGGCACTTGGGTGGCTCAGTGGGTTAAGCATCTGCCTTCAGCTTGGGCCATGATCCCAGGGTCCTGGGATCGAGTCCCGCATTGGGCTTCGTGCTCAGTGGGGAGCCTGCTTCTCCCTCTGCCTGCTGCTCCCCTTGCTTGAGCTCTCTCTCTCTGTCAAATAAATAAAATCTTAAAGAGAAATCGGAGCTAGCATGTATGGGAACAAATTCATACAGAACAACTATTAGAGAAATGAACTTGCTCATTTGGACAAGGCATGAATTCTAGTTCACTGTGGGCTTTACCAATCTCTATTACTTCTTCTTTTTTATTTTTAAACACCCATAGTATTCACTTACTTGCCTGATCTATTTCTCTAATATTGTTGTTTTTCTATCTTACATTAGCAGCAAAGTTGGGCATTTGAAAGCTGCTCGAATTCCATCTGAAGGTGTGGTCTAGTGCTCAGCATTACAGAAATTTTTTACACATCAGATGACTTCTGATGTATTTGGCTATTACATTCACTTTGATTTATTTTGTTCCTATTAAAAAGTGCAAAAAGTAACAAAAATTTAGACTTTTGTTTTTATAAATGTACTTATATATTTATTTATGCAAACTCACATGAGAAAATTAAAGTCATCAGTGAATAACTACACTTTACTGTATTTGCTGTGAACTTCAATGACAAAATTTGCCTAATTTACATTTATTGCAAATATGGTATTTATTCATTTTTTTTAATATCACGGGTGGCTAGACATTCACATAATAAATATGCTTTTACCTTGCATCAGTTGAACTTCAAGAAAAATTAATTACATTCATCATTTCCTGATTTATTTCTTTTTGTAATTTAAGTATCTCCGTGACAGTGACAATTTTTTGCTAATTTCTGAGTAGTAGGTGCATCTTCCTGTAGTATTCTCTGCATTTATCAAGTGGTTTCTTTGAAGGACGTAAGAACTATCTATAGTCTCTTCTTAGTGATATTTCTTTAAAAGTCACCCTTAATTCAGAATGAATGATCATATGTGCATTACAACCATTTATTTCTCTTGAGTTCTTCATAATATCCGGTGCTTAGTTGAGCCAGTCTGACTTCCATTTAAACGTTTATTAGCTATGTGTTTATATTAGCAGTTACATTAAAAAATAATGTACTGTCTTACTGGGTCAACTGATATAAACTGATATAAAAACACTTACAAAATTATAAATCTTGAGTTATTTGGTATGAAAAACATATAATTCCTGTTTGTTTTAAATTTCTGTTCAAGTATACTGAGAAGAACTAAGAAAACACATTCAAGGCTTGTATTCCTTCCCAAACTGTCACCATCATCATCACTGTCCCCATCGTCTGATTTCATTTGTTAAATACCACTTGGGAAAACTTCCCCTCCTTTTTCTATATTTTATTTTATTTTTATTTTTTGAAAGATTTACTTATTTATTTTAGAGAGAGAGAGACAGAGACAGAGAGCATGCCCATGTGACAGGGGGAGGGGCAGAAGGAGAGGGAGAGCAAGAAGCTTAAGCATACTCCCTGCTGAGCACAGAGCCAGACCTGGGGCTTCATCTCACAACCCTGAGATCATGACCTGACCTGAGCCAAAATCAAGAGTCAGATGCTTAAGTGACTGAGCCACCCAGGAGCCCCATCCCTCCTTTTTTTAAATATATATATTTTAAGAAAGATTAGTATGAAAAAATAATTTTTCCTAATTGTCAAGGGCGAATGATAATAAGATAATGGTATTTATATAATGGAGAATAAGTAAGTAGATTTATTTAAAAAATTGACTCTACACGTTTCCATCTTTCCATTCCCACTCCATTTTGTTTCCTCTGAGTATCCCACTCTTTGTTCACTAACAGTGGAACAGAGACAGGCCACTCTCAGCTCTTGTTTACCCATCCCTCAGCCAGCAATATTTTTACTGAATTGTTTTCCATACTTCTTTTATTTTGATTGTGTCCTTTGTTTTGTAAACAACCATTAGATGGCTAAATAAATGTGTGTGTGTGTGTGTGTGTGTGTGTGTGTATTTTAAGGCTGATTCAATACTATGAGTCTCATTCCAGGGTGAGAGAAAGTGAATGACAGCAGGTGAAACAGCTTATTTAAATGTAATAAGGTCAAATTCAGAATTGTTTTGCTTTCATTCAGTTTTTATGTTACCTTATTCAACGAGAAAATAGTGCTCTTGTACATGTTGAAAATAGGTGGTTTAACACGTATAGTTTCTCTATTAAGTATCATATGCACTTGTGGGATTATTTCCCACTTGACTTCAGGCATGTCAACTCTTCTGGTGTAAAGATTAAAGTAATTAAAGGCCAAATAATGACTAATTTAAGATTTGGGAGTTTCCTGGAAGTTTCAAAAAAATACAAATTTTAATGACTTAAAACAATAACATCATTTTGACTTGACATACTTGAAACAAATAGATACTATTTTCTGGAATATTTTCCCCTTCTCTAAGGAAAATCGGAAAACATTTTTTTAAAGATTTTATTTATTTATTTGAGGGAGGAGGGGCACAGGGAAAGGGAGATAAGAGTCTTTTTTTTAAAGATTTTATTTATTTGAGAGAGAGAATGAGAGAGAGAGAGTACATGAGAGGGGGGAAGGTCAGAGGGAGAAGCAGACTCCCTGCTGAGCAGGGAGCCCGATGCGGAACTCGATCCCGGGACTCCAGGATCACGACCTGAGCTGAAGGCAGCCGCTTAACCAACTGAGCCACCCAAGAGCCTGGGAGATAGAGTCTTAAGCGGACTCCGCGCTGACCCTGGAGCCCAACCCCCAGGGCTCTATCTCAGGACCCGGAGATCACGAACTGAGCCGAAACCATGAGTCGATTACTTAACCAACTATGCCACCCAGGCACTCCTGGAAAAACATTTTTAACAGAACAAAATCCATTTTCTAACGATGTAAAAGTACATGTTATATAGTGCTAGCCATAGTATGTAGAACATTAAGTTATTTAACAATATTTAACATTAACATCATTTAATACAAGGAATCTGAGTTTGTATTTTTTTGCATTACCAATGTATTTTAATTTAACGAACAATTATCACTAAAAAGTGTGTAATTATGTATCTATGATTCTTCTTGTGTATTCTATAAAATACCCAATGAATGTCTTCTATTATCATTGTACATATGAACCTTTAAATACATATGCATTTTTTACTATAAAATTTTTAGCTGAAAAGGAAAGCAATAAAGAATGTGATAACCCATAGTACCGACTTTTAAGATAATTTTTATTTAAAATAAGATATTTATTTTTATATGAACTTGCTAGTAACATATTTAAAAGTCTATATTATGCTAGGAATCAGAACAATTCCAATTAATAATAATTTAATATTTTTAAAGTAGCATGTCCACTGATCTTATGTAAACTTTTTGGGGATATCCCTTATATATAATTGAAGAAACATGAGTAAATTTTTATATGGAGAAGAATAGAGTAGTAGCTAAAGTCATATTCTGGACACAACTTGCTTAAGTTCACTCCCTGACTTGGCCAATTACCAGATGTATAATCTTGAAAAATTCTATGCCTCGGTTCTCATCTATGTTTTAGAGTTGCTGCAATGATTAAATGTTTTATTTTAACTGTAGAATTTATAATAGCAAGTAGCATAGCAAGTACCATATAAATGTGTTCTATTATGTCAATGTGACACTTCTAAAAATTGGAATCCTTTTGAAGAAGAAAAAAACTGAAAAGTAATTCAGTTGTGTAAGTGAACTGATTAAGTGAAAAGCCCTCACATCCAATGGTAGCAGGTGAGTGAAATAAGTACGTTTACTTCTGTGTTTACTATCCTGAGACATCCAGAAGAATGAGCTCATTAAGGCAAGATATAAAAATAACCATAAAGAATCTTTGCAAAAATGTAAATACCACACAGGACAAAATAACTGAAACCTTGCCATTTTACAAGATGCTATCCTTATAGCAACTATGGAAAATTAAAAAAATCATTATTGTTAGGAAAAACTAGATTATTCTCAGAAGGTAGGCTACTGGCCAATAAAAATATTGTGGAAAAAAACAAACAACAACCCAGAAACTCCAGGTTTGGTTTTTAAAGAGTCTGACATTTGATATATTGTTGTTGTTGTTGTTGTTTTGTATTGGGTTAGATTAGAACACTACAGGGGGTGGGTGTGAAAGGGGAAGGAGTATGAGAACTAGAAAAATTAATGGCCTAAAAATATTTTAATTAATTTTCCACATTGACTTTCCTTAAGTGATAATTATGTTAGATTTTTAGAGTCTGATGACAGCATTCTCCCTACAGCCTGATTTGCAAGCTCTTCTCCCGAGTGTCTGCTTAGTCATGTGGACTGTTACATTTCTGATTCATTGAGAGAATGTGAATATCCTATTTTCTGAATTTGTAAGCTTTATAGAGCTCCATAGCCACAGCCTGTAATTTGTGTGTGTGTCTGTCTGTGTAAATTATTTTCCAATTGCACATTTTCTAGCAACTCTTTCAAATAAAAAAAAACTTCCAACAAAGTATTGGATAATACTGGCTAGAGAAACTTGCATAAGAGCACCCAATGCCATGTTAATAGTTTGGTGATTACCCTTGAACTACTCTGTCCCTATTTACAGGCTAGTGAAAGCTAAGCAGTGTTGAGGCTTTATGAGGCTGCATGGGAATTTTTTATTTGGAAAGCTCAAAGGAAGAACTTTAATCACAATAAAGAAAACATAGGCATTTCAGTTTTAATTTTCAAGACCTAACATGTAGGTTTTATTTTTAAACAGAGTAATATATTAAGAGACATCATGAAGATACCCTGGGGATATAAAGATCACTACTGGATTCCACTTTAGGCTACTGTTGTTGGGGGGCACCCTTCATCTTTGAAATAACTTTAAGATTTCTCTTTCTAGTATCATTGGTATCAGTAGTCATATAAACAAGCAGGAACTCTTGTATATATATTAAAAATATGCATTGATATCTAATAGCATGGTAAAGACCAAATCACAGTGGGTATACATATATTCAGGTATACACTGTGGGCTAGAAGTAGCATGCAGTAGTTTAAAAGGCTTATAATGACAAAGAATGCACTTCGGTTCTCTTCCTTCATGTTTTCGACTAACATTAGAGAGAATTAATATCCAATTGTACTCACATCTCAATTCCATTTCAACTAACCCTCTATCTCATTATAACCAATTCCAAGCACTTGACTGAGGTCCAATGGAAGCATTGTTTTGGACTTCGAGCACCACAGCCATTAGTTATTGAATGCCTATGTTTTTCAAGCAGTAAGCAGTTTGCTTTTTTTTGCCTTACATCCCCAAGGTGCAAATAAATAGATACAGTACTGTATTAATGCCTGTTTTACAAAACTGCTTCAGTTGTGATATACATTTTTAATATAATAAACTGACTGCATTATGAAAAAAATTCCAGAATGAATAAACTCATAAAAATTCCTTGGTAATGCCTGTTCCTCAATAAGGAAAGCCTGTCTATCGAGCTTAGGAGAATTGCTTGTAACGAGTGGAAAGCTCCATCATGTTTCCCACAATCACTGCAGCTAATGCTTACATTGCATAGAGTTATCAATTTGGTCTATATTTCAAGTACAAGTTCCACTGACCTTTTTGTTCCTTTCATCAGCAGTGATACTTTGGTTCAGTCAAAAAGGAAAAAGCCTGATTTTTAAGATCCTGTTACCATTCCATTTGGAAAAGCAGCCATGTTATTTGTCCAAATATAACATGTATTCTGAGGAGAAGGTGTGCTAGATCTGAAAGGTTTCAGTTTCTAGTATAATATGAATGTCATAGAAGGGGAAGCTGAGGTTATCAGAAATAATAATCATAGACTTGATCGACAGTCCATGGAGAAACTTGAGATTTCTCTTCCCCTAGGTTTCTGTTTCCTTGCCTTGTCCTTCTTCCCACACTTGACATGTTACAGAATTTTGACAATTGAAGAACATCTCTAGAGTACTGATTACTCTGCCTGTGATCTCCTTGCCTATGTGGAGCCGTGTAGTAAGTCACTATCAGAGGAGTTTTTAAAAAGACAGTTTAGTCTTCATTATTATCGAAGAATGCTACAGTGAGTGAGTGATCTGAGGAAGTCCAAATGGCCAAAGGACACATTTTAAATTTGTTTTGTTCCAAGGCATTATGGAGTAAGAGCATGGTGCAAAATTAATCTCATTGGCAAGAGAGTGCGGGGTACACAAAGCATCTGCTGGCTGCCTCTGGAATAAAAACACTGCATTTGTCTAGACTTTATTTATGATCCGTTTTTGGCATAACTAGTCGTTCCTGTTGAAAGCCAAATTATAGCAACCCTGTGTAACAGATTACCTCAAAAGAAGACAAATTCTCGAGTGGACTGTTTAAAAAATTTCAAACAAATGTATTTTTAGACTATCTTCTATGTCCAGGAGGTCCCTAAGTCCCACAGCATTTCCAGCTTTTTTAGAATGACAAGAAAACCACAAAGAGAAGAGAGAGGGTACAAGAAAATGGCTTATTTTTTCTCCCATTTCCCTGCAATCATAATCCACCAATCACTTTGTGACTACAATTTTCAGGCCTTTAATTTTGCCTTCAAATCCTGTTCATTGTCTAACGGGTTTTGGGGGATTGGGAGGTCCCGTGGTTCATGTGTAGGGCCTCGAGACGAAGGGAGCTGCATTCCTCAGGATGGCATTCAGTGAGAGATCTTCCAGAAGTATTTGTTAGTCTGATGAGTGAATTTCAGCTTCACATCAACATTTTTTTTTTTTGCAATTTAATTTGCACAAAAAGCAAGCAGTGATCTTCTGCCTCCAAAAATATGTATGAGTGGGTGTGTATACAAGAGCAAGAGAGACAAGCATAGTGAAGGGAAAGGAAGGAGGAATTAAGGAAAAAGCTCAAATTATGCTTGTTCCATCTTTCAAGCTTCATTTGGGCTTTTTCTTTATTAGAAAGCAGTGCTTATTAAAGACTCTCCGGGGAGTTTTTAATATTTGAGGAAATGGAGCTTTGAACTAAGAAAATGGGAAGGAAATATTGGAAGCACATTGAATCTATTTTTCTTAATCTTTTCATATTTCCCTTTATTTATTTATTTTTTTGTTTCAGGTTTTTATTTAAATTCTAGTTAGTAAACATACAGAGTAACATAATATTGGTTTCAGGAGTATAATTTAGTGATTCATCATTTACATATATCACCCAGTGCTCTTCCTTAATATTCATCACCCAATTAGCCCATCCCCCACCTCTCCCTCCATCAACCCTCAGTTAGTTCTCTATAGTTCAGAGTCTCTTATGGTTTGCTTCCCTCTCTCTCTCTCTCTCTCTCTCTTTTTTTCCCTTCCTCTATGTTCATCTGTTTTGTTTCTTAAATTCCACATAAAAGTGAAATCCCATGGTATCTGTCTGTCTCTGACTGACTTATTTCCCTTAGCATAATGCCTTTTAGCTCCAACCATGTCATTGCAAATAGTAAGATTTCATTTTTTTTTTTGATGGCCGAAAAACTGTCCAGATATGAAGTTCAGAGCAAGAGCTTAGTTGGTAAAGTCCTTCCTACACTTGCACCATGTAATTAATGCTTAAAGTAATGATAGTGATGGTTACACTACTATACCCTGAAGAACAGTAAGTAACCTGTGGTGAACTGTGTTGTAATCACACATTCCAATGATGGTTACATCTTATCCTTACCATCATGTGCTTCTACACAATTTTTTGGTGAAGGAAGTGACTAAACACAAAATCCAATGAAAACAAAATATTGTATAACCTCATGGCTAGCATTCAATTACAATAAATTAGTTTTCTGGTGCCTTTATGAAGTACAACCTCTACCTAGTATTGACTGCTCCAGAAGCCCCATTATAGAGCAATCCCATTTAACGCTCTGGAAACCAAATTGTTGAATCACTATGTTGTACATCTGTAACTAATGTAACACTGTATGTTAACTAACTGGAATTCAAATAAAAACTTTAAAAGCCCCCCAAAAAAGTAAAGCTCTGGAAACCAATGTTTTGTTGCCATACATCATTTATAGCTGATATTAATAAGTTCCACGTGTGATTTTTGAGACATATCTTGTTCATCTATATATGGCTGAAAAATTAACTTTAAAAAAATTAATCAGTGGGGATCCTAAGCAGCTCAGTTGGTTGAACATCAGACTCTTGATTTTGGTTCAGCTCTTGATCTCAGGGTCCTGGGATGGAGCCCCCACATCAGGTTCTGCACTCAGCATGGAGTCTCCTTGGGATTCTCTCTTTTTCCCTCTCCCTCTGCCCCTCCCCTCTTCTCTCTCTCTAAAATAAATAAATAAAATCTTTAAAAAATTAATTAGTGGGGCGCCTGGGTGGCTCAGTCAGCTAAGCGTCTGCCTTTGGCTCAGGTCATGATCCCAGGATCCTGGGATCAAGTCCCACATCAGGCTCTCTGCTCAGCAGGGAGCATGCTTCTTCCAATCTCTCTGCCTGCCGCTCTGCCTGCTTGTGCTCTCTCTCTGTCAAATAAATAAATAAAAACTTAAAAAAATTAATTAGTGAGCAAATCAACAAACTACACTATCTTTTTGATTTTTATAAATTTGTGTTTTTTTCCCAATGGAAACTCAGCTACCAAATTATCTCTAAAAAAAAATAAACAAGGATAGTGATGCATAGGAATTATTATTATTGACAATGAAATATTGACCTACACTGACCAAAGGATAAAAGGAGTAGCCAGGTGTCAGCCATGCCCCTGAGAATAAGGGCCACTGTGGGAAGTGTCATTTGTCCTAATTAAGCTTTGATTCAGCATCTTGGAAAAACCCTCACTTGCTCATCCCAACACTGTCCAGGTGAAGGCTCTTTGCAATGTTTAAGAAACAAATCTAAGTTGCAGAAACCAAAATTATCATTTTGCAGGGTGATTCTAGTATATCTTACAATGCATAATTATTCTCCAGAGATATACCCAATGGGCATATTCTACCCTTGCATTGTATTCTAAGTTCTTTGTGCCATTCTCATTATCTTCTGATTTGGGTCACTTTCCTTAATGTGTATCACAGTCAAGCCACTGAGTGTTCCCTGGGCATATACTTATGGTCCAAATAGCAGATACCTCATAATTTCCTTTTACATTCAGTCCTATTATAACTTCCTAGGGAACAAATGGAGATGGGGGGGGGAGGAACCTCCCACTCAGCATGCCTCTCCTCATCAGCCTCTCCTTTGTCTTCAGGTACAAGTCCATAGTCCTTACTATTCCATAGCCTTGGAGAAAATGCTGAATTTAGTACATGGAGTTTACATTTTTTTTTCCAAGTTTTTATTTAAATTCCAGTTAGTTAACATACAGTGTAATATTAGTTTTACGTGTAGGATTTAGTGGTTCATCACTTACATACAACACCCAGTGCTCATCACTCGAGTTTACATTTTACTTCTTTTTAGAAAGTTCTAGATGGGGTGGGTCATTCATTATATCCTTTGAGTTTTTCTTCTTTAGAGATGTCTTATTACCTAGGTTAAGAACACAGGCACTAGGTATTTTTTAAAAGCTCTCCAGGTGATTCCAATGTCTAGCAAAATTTAAGAACCACTGACCCAAGTGGCATTTTAAGATGATCATGATGGCTATAGTATGGAGAACTGTTTAGAGAAACCAAGCATTCTGTTTTTACATGCTAATTGTGAGCTATTAATAGTTTAGAACTATTAAGGAACTATAGGGGAAAACTGGGAAACGTGAGATTTTGTTTTAGTGAAAATCAAGGAACAGATGATTGGCGTTTGGAGGTTAATTTCAAAGATCAGTCCCATAGACTAGAGGTATACCTAGAAACTAAAGAGTTAGCTGTTTTCACACAAACTTTGACGCTTGGAAGTGCCACTTGTTAGGGAGCATCATGTCATGGCCTCCTTACTCTCTCCACTCCTGCAGAGGGACTTTAGTGATGTGTTTTTACAAAGTCAGACCTTGGGGGTAGCATGAACAAGTGACAATACCAGTGGGAAGAAGCTGTACTCCTAGCAGGCCTGCAGCTGTTGTCCTGAGCAATATGACCAATGAGCGTCGGGCACAAGAGGATGGAAATTGGTAGATGTTCTACGTTGGCTGAGGGTAATTGTTCAGGAATCTTGTGAGTCATGTCCTTAGGGGACACTAGAGTAGTTGGGAAAGATTTGTTCAGGGAGGAAGAGGGCTGGAGGTCCCATAATAGCAATTAGGGGGTGGTAATCCAAAGAAACATGTGTTACCCGCAAAAGAATAATGAATGCATTCATGCATAATCAAGAACTGAGTGCACTAGGATGTCTGCCAATTTTTATCTCATACATAACTCAGTAATCCGTACTGTCCAGCTCAGGACAACACTGAGGTGACTGTGAGTGACTGTAAAGAGCTGTCTTCTGTATCGTTAAATACTAACGCAAGGCCTGCAGTAAGATAAGATAATTGGCCATAGGGTCTTTTCACTTCCATATCTATACCATTTTCAAAGGACTAAAGTAGGCACTACAATCAGAGATCTCCTTCCACTTTGTTGTATAGGCACTAAATTATTTGGCACTATTGCTGTTATAATTATTTCTAACCTCATGTAAGATCGTTAAGCAAGAAAGAGACCAAGACATCATATCATACAGGAGTCATGCAAAAAAGATTTGATGCTGCTGTAAAAGTAATGAATGGCCTCAGGGAACACAGTCACACTTATCATTTGCAAAATTTCTTATTTGAGGGTTGTTGTAAAGATCGCAAAATATAACATCTATGAAGGTAGCTAGTATAGTCCTTGCACATAGTAAATAGTCAGCAAATATTTTATTAGAAGTGAGCATTAATTAGTAAAAAAAAAATTTAATAAACTTAGAATCATTTGATCCATTAGTGACATCTGATTTATTTAGCTAACAATTGCATTTGTCTGATATGTGCAAAAGAACTATGTACAAGCCATAAATATTAAAAATTGAGAAATGCAGAAAACTGTTGTCTAATTATTGTTACAAGCAGAGACAACTATCCTTAGAGTATAGTGAATCAAAATCTTGTTTCAGAGAATTAATTAGCATGCACAGTAAGAATTAACTGGTCTTATGTCAGTCTCCATTAGAACCCTACAATTTAGAATCTTATGCATAAAAATATTAATTTCATATCTCATTTAAATTGTATAACAATGGTATTTTTAAGAAAATTCTTCAATACTCAGCAGAAAGCCCACATTTAAATATTTAAATTATTATTCTTTATAATAAGTCTAAGAATTAGTTTATTTGCTCAAGAGACACGTTAGACCTTTATAAAAGAAATACATTTTAGATATGAGGAAAAAAGTGGAGACTAAACTAAATTATGTGTTCATTGGGGCACCTGGGTGGCTCAGTTGTTAAGTGTCTGCCTTCGGCTCAGGTCATGATCCCAGGGTCCTGGGATTGATCCCCACATTGGGCTCCCTGCTCTGCAGGAAGCCTGCTTCTCCCTCTCCCACTCCCCCTGCTTGCGTTCACTCTCTCGCTGTGTCTCTCTCTGTCAAATAAATAAATAAAATCTTTAAAGAAAAAAAAATAAATTATGTGTTCGTATTTTTTTTTAAAGATTTTCTTTCTTTATTTATTTACTTTAGAGAAAGAGCTCGTGTGCGGGTGTGTAAGCAGGGGGTGGAGCAGAGGAAGAGGGAGAGGGAGGGGGAAAGAATTTCAAGCAGACTCCATGTTGAGGGCAGAGCCTGACCTCACCACCCTGAGATCACGACCTGAGCCAAAACCAAAAGTCAGATGCTTAACCAACTGAGCCACCTAGGTGTCTCTGTGTTCATATAATTGTTAATGCTAACCTTATAAATAATTTGAAAACATCTTATACAACATGATATTCCTGAATAATGGTAAGTTTTGGAAAAATTAAGAATTTTCACAGATGATTCTGCATCCATTTTTCCACTATACTTTTTCCTGGTATATATTCACTTCATATCTGCCAACGTATGGATGCATTATCAATTTTTCATTGCATAATGTGCTGATGCATCACCACTTGTGTGCATGCACTGATGCGGGCCAATGATCAGGTGCTAGTGTCTACTCTTACCCTGACCATGATAGACTATAACAACTATTGAGCAGGCTGACCATCATGTATTTTGCCAACCATATGACATTCTAATTAGTCTATTTAAAATTGACATTCAGAAGACAGATCATAACTCATGAGGGCTAATAACTGTTGATTTACCATTCTTATATTTCCTAGGGGAGAAATCAACACCTGTGGTATGAAAAATGCATACTGTGGACTGTCTCCAGTGTTCGTTTTCTGTTTTGAAAGATGCTGATCTGCCACAGATGCTGATGTACATTGTAATACTTGAAATACTGTACACTTGACTAGAGGTAAAAGTGCTGATGCTGCTCAAGTATGCAAGAGGTGGCTGGTGCCTACTTGGGAATGCACCAGAATCCTGGCACGGGTTCAATCAGTAAATAAACATAAAACAGCTTTTTCATTTTTATATACAATTTTATCAAAACCAGCTTATATTCTTTCATGGTGGTGGAGGGAGGGGGTGAATACAAAACAGTGCTTGTATCTTAAATTTGAAGGCAGAGGAAATTGAATGCAATGCTAATTCCATTAGCTGGTTTTTGATTAGGGACATGATTGCTGTTGAGAATGGGGGAGATTTTCTGGGTGCTTCCAGTGGCTCTCTTGGGTTCCTTTGATTAGAGAAGACTAAGACTGTAAGGAAAAGTGATGTGACTTAGTGTCACACTGCTGTGACGTGTCTCACAGAGAAGTGGTAGGTGCACATGGGCGAGGATAGGGGGGGTACCAAATAATATATCACACTGTATCAGCTGTCTCTGATGGATAGGACAGAGTTGGTTAGAGCTCTGTATAAAAGAGATGGTTCTGATTGAGGATATGATTGGAGGACATAGTGGTAACATGAACACTTTACACATTAACACAATAAGCATGATTTAATTTAAATTTCTGACTTAGACATGACTAATATTCACTCCTCAAATTCCACAGATCAAGAATAGTGGAGAGTTTCTATTTAGAAACTACTTGGATGCCTCTATCTCCTATGAGAACCAGAGACAGAGCTTTATATCAACTTTAATAAATTTTATCATTTTACTTTCATCATGTCTTTCATTGTTTTGCAGCAATGAGTAAAGTAGCATCTCTTTTGAATAATCTATCTAAATTATGTGTGCCTCCATATTGCTGATAGCAGTTATGTTCTCTTCTCTATTTTGTCTGGAGACTGTTCCGGCAGTCCCTAGAGCGTTGGCTCTGCTTGGATTCCCCTCCACGGTCTAGTGAAACAGAGGGATACCCTCATGAGGATGGGGACGGTGCAATTACTTCTGCATACAGCTGATTTTAAAGGCTCCCCTGCTCTTGTTACTCTCCTCTTTGGAAAGCATCTTCCTCCAGTCTGACAGGTTTCTCTAATATTGCATCTTAGAAGAATGGCTTTAGAAGAGGGTTTTTGTTTGTTTGTTTGTTTTGTCTTTTTTCCTCCCAGAAAGCCTGTGAGATCTTTATGCAAAATCTTCCATAGCCTTCCCAGAAACATTAAATTGGATATCTATAGCTCTTCCTGTAACAAAAAGTGAAGTTTCTTTCATTGGCCCATGTACCCCACTGGATGACAACCACTAGACTTTGTGTTATACATAACTCTTTGTTTTCAAGGCTTCTACTTCCAATAAAATCATTTAGACAACAATAAAATACTAACATAGTATAAAGCTGGAAGACACCTTAAATATCAGCATGTTTTTGACTTTGAGCCTATTGGGAGAAGTAATTTAGTTTCATTAACTAAAGTGACTGTCCTTGTCATTCTGGCAGATCAACAGTGACTTCGGAACATAAAGAGGAGAAAGCAATTTTTTTTTTTTTTTTTTTTTTAAATAGGCTCCATGCCCAGTGTGGAACCCAATGCAGGGCTTAAACTCACAACCCTGAGATCAAGACCTGAGCTGAGACCAAGAGTCAGACTCGCAACCGAATGAGCCACTCTGATGCCCTGAAAGCATAGGTTTTTAAATAAAATAATATAAAAATTGTGAAAATCCTATAAACACTTGGATACATAACTGTAATTCTGCAATATTGTTACTAAAACTGAGACTGTGTGTAAGATTTTCATCAAATTCAGAAGATTTAAGATAGGCATGGATTTGTATCAGAGGGGCAGAATTCTTAAATTTGGAATCTATGGTTCTAGGGCATAGCTTCTAACTGAACTAGGGATGGGAGGCTTATCAGGATTTCTGGAGTTCCTAGGCTGTTTTTCTATCTGAAATCAGTTTAAAATCATCCGAGGTAGTTGGCCATGCTGCCCAGCAGCTGACCAAGTAGCAACTGCAACAGCTGGATCAATACAGCTACTGTTGTGACACAGAGGACGGCCAAGACCCATGAAATGTCTAAAAAAGTAGAGGTCTGTTTTTTTTTTTTTTTAAGATGAAGCCTAATAATTGTTTCTATGATATCTAAGATTTTCGGATATCTCTGCTTGCAATATCACAAAGGAACTGGAACAGACATCAGGCTAGAGACCAAAGCTATTAGCACTCATTATGTTATATGATTTATGACATACAGGATAATGCATTTGAATATAAGAAACACTAAAATACGGAGGAAAGTTGGGAATAAATGGGACAATAGAATCTTCAACACCATTTGCTCTTGACCTCTTCTTTCATTCAACAAATATGTACCGAACACCTCATCTGAGCCAGGCACTTAGGTTGGCATGAGAACACAGAGAAGAAAGAAAGAAAGAAAGAAAACCCTTGTCCTCTGGGAGCTTACCTTCAGTGTTTTTATTTCATACACTAATTCTATAGTTTCTTTAGTTCAAATAAATGGTGTCTCATCCAAAATGCTAACAGCAGGTAACATTTCATGAACGTTCACATAGGCCGGGCGCTGTTACATCGTTGGTACATTTAATCCCCACGGCAACCCTACAAGGCAGAAACTATTTTACAGTTGAGAACATGAAGACCCAGAGCGTGGAATTCACTTGCTTAAAGTTCCACAGTTAGGAAGTAGTGGCACTTTAAAGGGTTTAAAGCCAGAGTCTGGTCACAGAATGAGCCTGCATCCTTAACCCCTCCCCGCTCCTGCCTCTCATGATAACAGTCTGCAATATTATTAGTAGGTATTCCTGATTATTTTGTTTCTATTGATTTAAATATTAAACACATTGGTACTTTGTTTTTAAAGAATAACTTTCTGTTTATAAACTGCATGTATCACCAGTAACAAATCCTACATATGTCAGAAATATATGCAGGCCATGAGAGTACTTAAAAATAAACACAAAAATCACAGTTCTCAAATCTGATTCTGAATTTGGCATTTATAAATAATCACACTTAAAGTGTTCTCTCACCTCTATGTCAGCTTTTACGGTGTCTATAGAATTAAATGCCATTTATTTTGCCGTGTGTGCAGAATCCTGAGGCCAAGCAAAGGGACCGTTGGGATTGTTAGTCCAAACCCTTCATTTCAGAGATGAGAAACTGAGACCGAGAGGTTTTCTAAGGTCACACCTGAGATCTTCGTCTCACTTAGAGGCTTCCCACTTGTTCTTTAAACAAGTTTGAGAATTAATGGACCAAGATACAGTTTGTACAGAAAGCTGAAGATAAGGTAGTTATGAAATTCTCTCTCTGGTTATTTCTTTTTTTTTAAGATTTTATTTATTTATTTGAAAGAGAGAGAATGAGAGAGAGAGAGAGAGAGCGCACATGGGGGGGTCACAGGGAGAAGCAGACTCCCTGCCGAGCAGTGAGCCAGATACGGGACTCGATCCCGGGACTCCAGGATCATGACCTGAGCCGCAGGCAGTCGCTTAACCAACTGAGCCACCCAGGCACCCCCCTCTGGTAATTTCCAGAATGTTTAATATGAATATGGTGACTTAGGGAAGTCAACGCCAACATTTCCTATCTGACTTTTGGGACAGTTTAATGAAGGATTTAAGTTTTCTTCAGAACAGAGAACGTTCACGTTCAGATATGACGTAGATGAGGCCTGAGCAAGGGAAAGTGGCACCACAGTATTAACCATTAAACTTGGTGTCAAACAGAACTATGCTTGAATCTTGATTTTGTCTCTTAGTAACCCGGAAATCTTGGACAATTTTTTTCCTGAGCCTTAATTTTCCTATCTATAAAGTGGAGAGAAGAAGGTCTATTACTTAGGTTGTTGTATAAATTAAATAGGACAATGCATTTTAAGTACTAAAACAATAAAAACACCCCAAAATTGAGTTTCAGGAGCTTCCGTGGTTAAAAAAGGGAAATAGTTAGCTCACAAAAAGTTGACATCACTTTGATACCACATGCTGCACTTCCAGGCTTGTCTGTACCATTGGTTCTTCCAAATTTTAGTAAAAGTATCCCTGAGCAGCTTACTAGAACTTTCTTCTAGACTATGGCAAAAAAGACAGATAAAATCTTTGATAATGCAAAGCTTAAAAAAATATTTCATTGTCTGGCTTAAAATAACATTTTTTAGCATCACGTGCACTCTTCTTCTCCTTGCATTTTACGTTCGAGTCATGCCAAGCCATCTGTTGTTCCCTGAAAATGCCATGCTGTTCCATACTTAACACGCCGTTTCCTTTGTCTCAAATGGCCCTTTTCTTCTTGTTCATTTGCCAAACTCTTGCCTGTCCTCTTGTACTAACGAAGCCCCTAAGAGTCAGGACCCATGCCTTTCTGGCACAGTGCCTGCAACACAGAGTGTATGAGGACCATGCAAATGTTTGTCACAGGAATGAATGAGGAAGATGGTCAAGCAGGACAATACCATTTTTGTTTTAATTAGATTTCATAATAACGTAAGGGAAATTGTGCAGTTGTAAAATGGCTCTCTACAAAAGAAAGAAAAACAGACTCAGAAAATCCAATGGCTGATGGAATTATTATTGTTCAACTGTGAGTTATATTTTCATGAAGGATCAAATTTGAAAGACAATCCTTATTTGCATATGTTTTGATGATTATACCTCTAATATATTGTGTGTCAAAAAATTTTAAATCTAGAGTTATTTTTGATGTGAAAACTAGACAGATCTAATACAAGCCAAACATCTTAACCATCAGTAAAGTACATTACACGGTCCTTAGTTGGCACTATTATTATAGTTTCCAAAATAATACTACATGGTACTCAGTGGAAGGCATATATTCAAAATCTATCTTAAAATATTTATATCAGAATTTCACAAGTCATAAAAATTACCTATGCTTACAATGATGACACTGGAAATTGCTAATTTTTCCTATCTTTTTGTCTCCAGTAAGGTTCCCTGACACTAGAATTTATTACTCAGCACATTACTACCTCTAGTATGAATTTTCTGAGAGCTAAAAAAATAAAACTGGGGCGCCTGTGTGGCTCAGTCGGTTAAGAGTCTGACTTTTTTTTCCCCTTTAAATTTTATTGTTATGTTAATCACCATACAGTACACCATTAGTTTTTGATGTAGTGTTCCATGATTCATTGTTTGCGTGTAACACCCAGTGCTCCACGCAGTACGTGCCCTCTTTAATACCCATCACCAGGCTAACCCATCCCCCCACCCACCTCCCCTCTAGAACCCTCAGTTTGTTTTTCAGAGTCCATAGTCTCTCGTGGTTTGTCTCCCCCTCCGATTTCGCCCCCTTCATTCTTCCCCTCCTGCTATCTTCTTCTTTTTTTTTTTCTTAACATATATTGCACTATTTGTTTCAGAGGTACAGGTCTGTGATTCAACAGTCTTGCACAATTCACAGCATTCACCATAGCACATACCCTCCCCAGTATCTATCACCCAGCCACCCCATCCCTAAGACTTTTGGCTCAGGTCATGATCTCAGGGTCAGGAGATGGAGCCCCAGGTTGGACTTCATGCCCAGCATAGAATCTGCTTGAGATTCTTTCCCTCTCCCTCTCCTTCTGCCCCTCCCCCTATGTTCACTTTCTCTCTCTAAAATAAACAAATAAACAAATAAAATCTTAAAAAAAGAAAAATAACTAAAACTGTTCACAAAGTGATCATCTGAAACCAGAAATAAGAATAATTTTTCAGGGGCACCTGGGTGGCTCAGTCGGTTAAGCGGCTGCCTTCAGCTCAGGTCATGATCCTAGGATCTGGGGATCAAGCCCCACAATGGGCTCCCTGCTCAGTGGGGAGTCTGTTTCTCCCTCTGTCCCTGCCCCTACTTGTGCTTTCTCTCTCTCTAAGAAATGAAAAATAAAATTAAAAAAATAATAATTTTTTCATTATCCATTTGTCAATAGGAAATGGTTAGTTTGTGAATTAAAAAAAAAAGCAAATTGGAAAATGACAAAAAATGCCAAATTATCAAAACCCAAACTCCTTTTCAAAGTTTAACTCATGTCCTATCTCCTTTCTGAGGTTCTCCCTACCATTTGATCATTCCTTTCTAAATGACTACATACACATCGTGCCTTTTGGTCTGATTATTTCACATATGTATGTTTTCACTCTCCTAGAGGACTATGAGCTCCTCCTCAAGGAGAAGAGATTATCTTATAAAAATTCCTTCTTAACCCCACTGTGCTGTAAACACAGTAGATACATAATAAATATTTGGTGGTTCTTATTTGTTAACAAACACCAAATGGGGAACTGCAATCACAATAACTGAGATTGTTTTGTACTACTATTATTTGTCATTAAGGAAAGCCCCCAAGGCAAGAATGTATTCAAGGAGGAACAGAGCAGATAGTCTTGTGAGGGGAGTCAAGACAGAAGAATAGCATCAGGGACTAATTCATCATTTGAAAAATAGATTGTCTCCAGTTCCCTAGGCAGTCTACTGCTGAGCAAAGATGAGCTACAGTAACCAGATTGGTTCATTAAAATATGGTCCCTTTGGTTCACCATGACTCATCTTTATGATGAAGCTGTGATTCTGGGAACTGAATGTGCTAATTTTGCTACTCTCATGACACACAAAAGAATAACATAAAACTTAATTTTTAATGACTTCATATTCAGTTTACTGCCCATTGTATAGCTCAACCTCTGTATGGACCCAACATGTAATAAAATTTGGTAATACAAAGAACTGTCATAGCAGTCACTTTGAGCAATGGCCTACTCTAACTGCTTGGTGCTGAAAGTTTGTAGATCTGCCTCAAGGACATGCTCTAGATAACTCCCCATCCTTTAGTATCTCCCATCTCATTGCCCTATTCCACTAAACATCACCGCCATGTTAACATGATTGTTTGTTTTTCACTTCTATATCCCCAGAACAAGTGCCTGATCCATAAAATGTTGAATTAATAAATAAAAATCATTTGCCAGATCAGTTCTAGACCTGAAAGTCTAAACCAAGGACTTGAACTTCAGTTTTATCTGAGACCAGATGAAAAGTAACAGGGGCAGTGAGAATTAACGGGTCACCATTTGCTTTAGTGATGAGTTAGACAGACTTTATGGTTGCCAGAGGCTTAGTGTTCTGAGGAAATTTTCCATTGTGATATTACTGCCTAGGAAGGGGGCACCTTGTTGCAACTGCCTTCTAAAATTTTTGAGAGGCTTCGACCTCTGAGGAGGAGCAAGTGTCTGTGTGTGTGTGTGTGTGTGTGTGTGTGTGTGTGTGTGTGTGTGTGTGTATGGGGGATGGGAGAAGAGGCAGAGGTGGGTGGAATTGAGGGATCCCCAGTAGATTTCACAAGGAGCCTGGTTTCAAAGTCACTGTAGAGCCTGAAATTTGAGTCTCTGGAGGAATCACTTTAATGGTATATATCACCATTTCGTTTAGTTCAAATGCTGTGCATTTTACTGAATACATTCATATAATATCTATATTATAAGATCTAGTGTTAGAGATTTAAATACGACATTTTATAAGAATAGTTGAAAAATCCATTAAGTTTCATTAGAAACCCTAGCTTCTGACACAACTCTGGACTAAGAAGTTGTTTGGAAGAAAAATAAATAAATTAAAAATATTCATTAAGAAAAGAACCAGCACTACCACAAGCTACCTGCAGAACCACAAAACGGCAACAACAAAACAACAAAGCAATTGAAAAATGAGCCAAAGATCTGAATATTAAAACTCATGGGCAGGGACAGACCCAAGTTTCTGCAGAGCCTGAGCATATACCATTTAGTGGAACTTCTTTAGAAACAAAATGAAACAATATTACAACGGCATAGTTACGTATGGAGGGCTGGAAGGGGTCCCGAAGTTGAAACTACACCCATTCCAGGCCGTAGCAGCCTCTGCACATTGCCATGGTCAGTCTGCTCATGCAGGACTGACGGTGTTTATAGAATAGCTTTGCAGGTAAATTCAAGTCAGAAAAAAATGAGATACATGGAAAAAGAAATGTGGGAAGAATAGGGAAAGAGGCATTGTAGCAGGAATGATGGCATGGTAATTAAGCACTGAAGCGGGAACAATACACAATAGTAATTCTGACAGCAGAAGAAAGTCTTTTTTGAGGGGAGATAGGAAAAAGGAGCTTTGCTTTGTGGGAGCCAAAGAGCTATTTAAATCTGAGAATCCAGTCTGGGGTCATCACTCTGTCATGCTAAAGGCTTATCAACCATAGCACATCTATTTTATTGCTAGAAAATTGCTGGACAATTGCAAAGAGCTCATCCTGAGGACACAAGAGCCAAGGCCTAGGAACATTTTTCCACCTTCCAGACTCTACTTCCCACTTCACCTCACATTCCTCTCCGCTCCTTCTCCAGTCCTGCCACTTCCACACCAATGTGTTTGTTTGTTTGTTTTTAAAGATTTTATTTATTCATTTGACAGAGAGAGACACAGCGAGAGGGAACACAAGCAGGGGAGTGAGACCACACCACAGGAGTGGGAGAGGGGGAAGAAGGCTTCCCGTGGAGAGGGGAGCCCGATGCGGGGCTCGATACCAGGACCCTGGGATCATGACTTGAGCCAAAGGCAGACGCTCAACAACTGAGCCACCCAGGCGCCCCCACACCAATGTTTCCATACAGATTCTATGTATGAAATAGCGCATTCCTTTGGGTGAAAATTACATAACAAAAGTGATTACATAGATAAAGTCCATTCAAATGCAGGGATTGTACACTTTCAAATGCAAAGATTTTCAAATTTGTCATACATAATGTAAGCCATTAGTCAAGTGGCCTGAGTGAGAAATGATTGTAAAGTCAAACATTCAGACTAGTTTGGAGACTGCTGTGCCTTTTTCTTCTGGTGAAGAAGAAAGGCTTTGGAGCCATTCTTTCCCCAGCCCAATGGGTGGTGAATTGCCTAGATCATGAGCTTGTTGTGGTAGAAACCAGTCTTGTTCATTTTTATTTTTTAATCTCAGGTCTCTCATTCAGTGTGGCATTAATGGGTGCTCAATAAAGTGTAAGAAATGAACGTTTCCTGTGAACACATTAAATGCCTGGAGAGAAGAAAAAACTACATTCAGCATGAGATGCTCAATGTCCACCATATTAGAGATTCTAAAATTACAGAGAGTGTTTTGAAGGGTGCTGACCACTCAAAGGACATAACAACCTTGAAGAAGAAAAAAGAATGGGAGAAGGATGCTTCAGGCCCTGCGTCCTTACCGATTTGGGTACAAGTTAGTTAATAATGATCCCAGTGTCTGTCAGATAACATTTGACACCAATTTAGTAAGAAAGGCAAATAGCCCCAAAGTAAACTTATTTAATGGACATTTCTGAGGAAAAAAACGTTTAAGAGTGTAAGCAGTATCCATTCAACCCCATGTCCATTGCCACTTCATCTGTGACTTGCCATGTTTATATTGACCCATAGTCATAAACAAACAAACAAACAGAAACCCTTAAAATTAGGTGCTGTGTCTGTTATTTATGGAGGAAAATAATTTGATAACACACACCAGGGAAGAAATCTTTTAACACGCTTTAAAGGCTTCACATTTCAGCTATGTGAAAAAATTTAACCACAAAATGCAGTTTCATTAAACCAAAGCTACCTAAACTTTACTGTAGTTGAGATTTACAACTTTAGTAAATTTTAACTTTTCAACTGGAGCAAATAACTTTTTATTCCAATCCATAATCTTTGTTGGCTTTAGAATTAAACTAGCTCCACCCTAAGTGTACAAACCTACACAAGTAACTTTTCTACAACCCACAAAATAGGCATGGTATGAGCTCCCCCTACTGGTACAACACTATTCCCACTTCATGAATCCAGTTAAGGGACCATCCATGCCTGTGAGTTCCAGGGTAAAACAGAATTGCGATCAAATGTTTAAGTTTTAAAAAACCAACTAACAACCCCAAACAAAACAAAACAGAAAAACAACTATACTCATTCTAAAATAATCCCTGTGAAAGAAATATGCAAAGGACATCTTTACAAACGCTTGACAGCACCTTTTAAGTCCCCACACAAGACTGGACAGGGGAAGGAGGGTGAATTAAATCACTGTCACTCTCAGGATGTTCTGGTGTCCTCATTTCCTTTCCAAAATATCAACAAGCAGAGGTAGGTTTGTTTTGAAGATTTTTTTTTATTTTTATTTGACAGAGATAGAGAGGGCGAGAGAGCACAACCAGGGGGAGCACCAGAAGGAGAGGGAGAAGCAGGCTCCCCACGAGCAGGTACCCTGATGTGGGACTCAATCCCAGGATCATGACCTGAACTGAAAGCAGAGGCTTCACCACCTGAGCCACCCAGGCTTCCCTAACAAGCAGAGTTTAATTATAGTGGTGTTTGTATAGCCCTCTAACAGCACATGTAAAATTTTTCCCTCTAACAGCACACATGAGAGGCTACAGGCTTTAGAGAAAAATAGGGTAGCACCATGGAGGTTCAACAAAGTCTATCTAAGGGCTTTGGGTTTTTTTTTGCAACTGAAAGTGATTTCTAATATATAGCTGTGTGAACCGGAAAACTAAAGGTGGAAGTCATAAGTTTTATATTTCAAGCCACTCAAATTAGTTTTCTCCAGAGGAAAAAAATTCAATGTGAGAGTCATAGCAAATATAGGTAAAAGTGCTATTGTGGAGACATTCGCACTGACAAAGCAGGAGAACTGCTACAAAGGTGTTGCTAGTGATAAGCTGTTACAGAAAAAAATACAATGAAAGAAATGGAACTCCCACTCTTTGAGTCAGCAGAAGGGAGCTGTTTCATGATATTTGCTATATTCGTAAGGCTGCAATTTGATTATATTGGATTCTGTTATCACAATCTGTTACATATCCTATATAGAATATAAATACATAAAGCCATTTAAAGGCCAAATTATAGAGCTGTCTATTTTTATATTTTACCTTTTACTGCCACACCAGTGGTGATGCTAAAGCGGTATAAATTAAAAACGGTAAATGAAAAACAAAAACATTAATATATGAAGGCTTTATTGAAAAGCCACTGGTTGAAATCCCAAAAGTATATCAATTTGCTTCCCTCTTGAAGTCTGAGAAAATTGCCTTTAATGAGTATAATAGGCCCAATGCTGCGCTTATTTTTCATTATTTATTTATATTTTATTTTATTTTATTTTATTTTTTTAGTGATACTTTTTACGAAACATTTTCATGTCCTAAAAGTAAAGCTCCATATTCGTTCATGCTGAATGTGAATGGAGAAATTGAGGATTACAAAATGAGGTAATGGGATTATCTGTTTTCCTTCCCCTTTCCAGATCCTTCTTTACATCGGCATATAACATTTTTGCTCCTACCAGTGTCACTGTGGAAGGGAGTGGAAAGTAACTGGAGTAGACGTGGGACACTAGTACATCTGTCATCCTCTTACTATCCTCGTTGGCACTTCCCTGGCCAGGTCAAAGTCATCTTTACTTGTCCTACCACAGTAATCCTTTCCACTGGTTTCTTTGCTTCCTCTCCTATTTCATCTACCACACATTCTCTACACAGCGGAGAGTAGTCTTTTAAAAAATATAAGCCAGATTACATTACTCCCATTCTAAGGCTTCCCCTGACACTATGAGTAAAACCCAATTCCTTATCACTTCTCCACTCTCTGCTTCTGCCATTTCCTGCTCAATCACCTTTAGAATTAAGCTTCATGTTAACAGGGACTTTTCCTGTATCTCAAGCATCTAAAGCACAGCTGATACAAAGGGAAGACAGAGACGTAAAGTAAGCAAATGAATAGATAAGAACGTCACATTGAGTGATCATTCTTTTTAATAAAGTAAAACAAGGGGATGTAATACAGGGTGGCTGGATTTTGTGGGAAGAGAGAGATTTGCACTGAACTGAATTATAGAAAAGAAAGGTGCTCTAAGATTCACAGGCAGGGCATTTGGAGCAAAGAAAGAGCAAATGTCAATGCTCTAAGGGAGGTCTCGGTGCAATCCAGAAACAGAAAGAAACTAAGTGTAGTTTGAGCACAGTGATTGAGCAGGAAAATGGTAGAAGCAGAGAGTGGAGAAGTGATAAGGAATTGGATTTTACTCATAGTGTCAGGGGAAGCCTTTGAAGGGGAGTAATGTAATCTGGCTTATATTTTTTTAAAAGACTACTCTCTGCTGTGGGAACACACACATGCATAGGGGACTAATAAGCCAATGCCACCTCACACGAAACAGATAGATGTTCCTCTGACTCCTGCAAAATTCCTACTTAACAGCAACACTTTCCTTTCAATCAAATTAATAAATTTTTAATATATTTCCACATAAAAGATTGCAATTTTTAAATTTAAATCCCTGACTTTAAAATATATGGCAGGCTGCACATGAAACAACGGACAAATGGGAAAAATTGGACCTCCAGGGGCTTGAGTTTAAACCCTAGCTGGGCCACTAACTACATGATCCTTGACAAGTAACTCAATCTTTGTGTTTTTTATTTTCTTCATCAGAAAAATAGAGATGATATGTCTTTCTTGCAGAGTTATAGCAGGTATTTACTGTATGGCTATAAAATACCTGACATGTAGTAGGCATTCATTGTAAATTACTTAATAAAAGTATGAATTAGTCTTTGGAGTGTTATGCCGAGCTTATCAATTACTCAACTGATGTTAGTGGTTCATGTAATTACATATACATACATATTTGTAAATTAGCAGTGATGTGTCTTTACCAGTGTTTCTGTAATTACTCAATTTGGAAGCAACATACCTAAAAGTAATGTTCTACTTGAAGCACTTTCTCATCTATTCCTTATCATTCCCAGTAAGCTCAGGGAGTAGTATGCAACTATTGCATTTTTCTTCTGCTTGGCCTTGTCCCAGACATACAAAAATTATAAACTTTGTCAAAAAAAAAAAAGCTCCCTCAGCATTATCAGTAAATACTGTGTGCTAGAAATGTCACTAATAGTACTTTTTAATTCTCAGATATTTAGAGCTAAAAACGACTTAGAAAAAGTTAGAAAAATATCTCTGAATTCAGAAAAAAATAAGTCTTTGTTGAACCAAATACATCATTAAATACAATAGAGTTCCTTTCATAAATTCATTCAGCCAATGATTTGGAGTTCAAAGTATGCATCATAAATTGTGAATTCCTTTGATTTCTTTTTAAGATTTTTTATTTATTTGAGAGAGAGAGAGAAAGAGACAGCATGAGCGGGGGGAGGGGGACAGGGAGAAGGATAAGCAGACTCCTTGCTGAGCTGGGAGCCCCACCCGGGCTCCATGCCAGGACCCCGGGATCCATGAGCTGAGTTTAAGTCAGATGCTTAACCCACGGAGCCACCCAGGCACCCCTCCTTTGATTTTTAATATCTTTTTTGTTATTTATTTAGAGTGTGCGCCTGCATGAGTGGGGGCTGAGGGAGGAGCAGAGGGAGAGGGAGAGAATCTAAAACAGACTCCAACCTTAGCACCGACCCTATGCGGGGCTGGATCCCACAACCCTGAGCCCAAATAGAGTTGGATGCTTAACTGACTGAGCCATCTGGGCTCCCCTGATTTTTAATATCTTTGTTTAAGAAAAATGTTTCATGGTCAGGTGTTCTTGAAAAACACTGTTTAAACAAAGTGTAACATGCTTCTTACTGGAAGATTTTTCAGTCTTTCGCATGTGACTGAGGTAAGTAATGGCTTCAGTTTTAGCAGAACTGAGGAGTTTGTTGAAATTTCTGTGCTAAAACTGGAAAAGTCTTGGGCAAATGAAAACAAGTTGGTTATCCTACATGTCACTCTTCAATAGGGGTGAAAATATACTACATTTCCCAATCTCACTTACCTGGATACCCTCTGGTATAATAGCATCCTGAAGCATTCAAGTTCCACAGAACACATTTTCAAAAGTGCCAGGGGAGGGGAAGGTTGTCAGTTCTCCTACTCAGCAGTATTAAACACTGATTTCACAATCTTTGTCTTGTCTGGAAAGAATGAAACCAATTTTTTCCTAATGAAATATGTTCTGGCAGCATTAAATGCTATTTTAGATGGTGGGGAAAATGTGTGTGTGTTAGAGTTAAGAAGAAAACCTACAGCTGGGACATATTTTTCTTGGTTTTCTTAAAACAAATGTGTTAGGGGTATAAAAACAATTGAGAGGGGAAGTGCATTAAATGAGTAAAGATTATATGGGCTAATAATGGAAAGAAATGTTAAGAGTTGGAACATACAAAAAACAATACAGTCTACCCAAGCCCGAAACTACTTAAAATTCCACCTGTATTGTTTCTTGCTTGGACACTAAAACTCTATTTCTACAAAATATTAAACATCACTGCTTTCTCCTTTCTTCTTCTGACATTTTGCATTGAAACATCCTTTTCTCTCTCATCAGATTGCTCTCCTATCTTGTTTCTCCAAACTCTCCTTTTTATCTCCCACAAATATCTTCTTTTATATCTGAGCACAGCATTACCACATTGCTCCAATTTCATTTATGGGGGGAAATAGATGGGATAGAAAAGGGGTGAGAGCTGTGACTCAGAGTTGGTAAAAGAAATGGAATCACTCTCTCCTCATTTCTTAAGGAATGATATCTCTTCTGGCATTTCCAATGTCTAATCTAAGTAAGTTGAGGGGCACACTTAGCAGTTACTGGGAAGGAGAAAAGTGGACTCTGCATTCACATATGCATCAACTAATTGCAATTGTAGGAGTTGATATCATTGCCCTGTCATTCATTTATCCGTCCATTATTTTATCCGATATTTATCAAGCACCTACTACATGCCAGGCACAGTTCTATGAAATTGTGCTGGTTACATCTTTACTTTATACTCTAAAATCACTGCTCTAGAATCCCCATGGCATCACGTGCAGGCTCCATCTTCCTCTTCCCTAGATTGTTGCGTATTTCTTAACAGCTGAAGTTCACAGAGTTCTGCTTCCTTATTTCATTCGATCAAGAAAGCTTCTAGATGGAAGGAACTAATATCCAGCGTTTTATTTTGCAAGTAATATTCTTTGACGCTAAAGTACATTTTATGTGGAGTAATCATTGTAATTCCTTGAAAACTCAGAAAAGACAGGCTTTTTTCACTGGTTCAATGTCAAATAAATGAAGGCATCAAATGGATTTCCGATTGATTCTATTCTCTGGCCAAAGTCATTTGGTATTTTAATAAGTAATCTGGATGTGAAATAAAGTATTCACATAAGGTAAAATTACCTCAATTACCTACAAACTAACTAACTAGAATCTTAAAATAACTTCAATTTTTTTTCTCTGCATACTACTTTTAGGAGAATGAAGTAAAGCACAAGGGAACAAGTTGATTTACTAGTATCAGATCATGCTTTTCAAAAATAAAGAAAATGCAAAGGAAAAAAACCTTTCGGATTAAGCTTGCAGCCTATTTTTGCTAGACTCCTCTTTGGTTATCTTGATTTTCTTTGGGTCTTGGATATACAAGCGGGGGCTTATTTTTGAAGCTGGTTTAGGTTTGTATATATCATCTTGCATATTCTTGGTGGGATGGGTTATGCTTTAATTTTTTATGTTTTTCAGTTCTCTTTTATGAAATTAAAATAATTCTACAGTCTTTTAGTACACAAAGCCCTACAAATTCAACTTTTTTTTCAGATTTCAAATAATTTAATCTGTAGCTCATAAATGTGAATGGAGACATTTTGAAATTCAAGCACACTTTTTTGCTGTTAGTGTCAGAGCCTTATTTCAGCTGAACAAATATTTAATGAGATCCTATTAAGCACCAGGTCTTTTGGTCTGTGTACAAGGGTATTAATAACAATTTTCTCCAGGCAAATATACAAACAGATCAGGTTGATGATACAAAGTAGAATTGAGGAGAGGTATTTAGACCAATGAGGGGATAGAAGGAAATCTTCCTGTAGAATATGACTCCTGATTTAGTCTTGGAAGATGAATAGTATTTAAGTAAAATCATAGGGAGAGTTTCAGGAAGAAGAAAGAGCATTGGCAAAGCAAAGAGGCATGAAATCAACTGCATTGTATCCCAATGAACTACTGTCAATGAAAAGGTATGCTGGAGTGTCGAGTCTGAGGTGAAGAAGACTAATGATGAGGATGGAGAGGCAGGTACTGGAGTAATTCTGGAGGTCTTTGTTTCTCCTACTGGAAGACTGACTTTAATCCTAAGGATGATGGACAGCCATTGTTGGGGTGTAAGCAGGACAATGATATGTTCAGGTAAGTGTTTTATATAAATCATTCTGACTGTGTGAGTAAGAAAATTTTAGGATGACAAGACAAAGCAGGGAGACCTGTTAGGAGGCTGAAATAGGGGATTGGTGGATGATCTAGAGATACAGACTTGGGAACTATCCACAATGGAAAATCCAGTGTGTGCTGATTTATAGGATCAGACTGGCTTTATAACTCTGCCACATCCTATTTCAAAGCACAGCTTGGCATACGGGAGCTCTCTCTTAGTGAAAGCCCAAGGGAGTTTCCTGAATCGATGGCTGAACATTGGACACTATGGACCTCAAAAGCAGTGAGAGTGTGAGCTTCCAGAGTATAACCATTTCATATCATTCCATTTAAGAAGCAGTATAATAACTCTAGTACTAATTCCCTTCTTTTTCTAAACTGCCAGCTGTGTTTCTCTTTAATTATATTTTAAAATAACACCTACTTTCAAAGACAACCCATTCAAGCTGCTATTATGGTTGTCTTTTGAGTAACTGAATAAAGTCTTCAACATTGTACACTCTCCAACCCTTAAAATCTCAAAAAGCATCATGAAGCTGGAAGGGTTGAGGAAAGATAATGCTCTCTAGCTCAACATGTCTTTTCACAAAGTTTCCAACCAATACCCTTTAAATCAATGCATCAGAAATTCTACTTGCCCAAAGGCCATGTTTTTCCGTTAGCGCTACGGTCTCTGGAGAAGACTGTCAGTGTAGCTGGAATGATTCTTGTCCTAATTTAGTGCTTACAAGATCATGAGAAATTTCTCAATTTTGCCAGGAACAAATATGTATAGAGCACGTCAACTTTACATAGAAGCCATCATAAAGATGGGTTTCCTTTTTAACTGATTTCATAATAATCTTTCTGTTTGTGGCCTTTACCAAAAAAAAAAAAGTAATAACAAAACAGTCACTTATTCAGGCAAACTATGGGATTAAGGTGTGAGAAAAGCATCTGGAAAATGAGAAAATGGGGGAAAAGATTAAGGTTATAAGAAATATTTAATTAGGAATGGATTCAGTTTAAATGATCCATCTGAAGAACAGGTTCTTGGAAGCATCAGACCTTGTTTAAAATCCAGTTAGTTCTCTTTCTATTCTTCTCAAAGGAATCAGTAAGAATACAAAACTGTAAGATTTTTCAGAACCAGTTTATGAATTGACAGGTTCTGGAATAATTCTTTTGGTTTGACTCACTGAGCCAGGATGCTAACATTATTTAAACATCATTTTCTATTTATTTCTGGATTTGTTTTTTAATTCTAAAGCTATAACAACTGTGTAATTTACCAGAGAAAATGAAATTGCTCTTTGTTAAGTACACTTTGAAAATCATATGCTACAATATGTATTGTACATTTAGTACAGTAAATAAAAGCTATATTTTCATATCCAAATTTGAAACCAATTCAGGGCAATTTGGCATGCACTGCAGCATAGAGAGAAACTCCTATGTATTGGTAACAAGTAAAATTTTCTGCTTGCTTAAAAATATAAAAACAGAAGAAGGACATCTTAAATAAAACCCCAAATAAAAAGTACCTCAAGAGAAAAAAATGGATTAGACTATGGTAAAACCTAGAATATCTGTTCAGTAAAGGACTGCAGACAATGTCCCTCAGATGGGTAGCAGACTGATTTTATATCTAAGATACACAAGCGATATTCTAGAGAATATAACACCAACTCCTGAAAATCAACAACCACCAGACAAAAGAAACTTTAGCTCCTTACTTAAACACAGTGCATTCTCAACACAGATCTTGTAAAATCACCAGTCAGATCACAACATCCTCTTCTGCTCTGGACCCCCAATGGCTTCCAGTTCACTCACAGGAAGAGCCAAGGCCTACATGAAGGTCTACAGAGTCACCCCCACCTCTCTTTCTCATCTCCAAGCACCATATCCCTCACTTAGTCCAACTACCATCCTCGGATCCCCCAGGTATGCTTTCACATTTGCAGTTATCCTGGAATGCCCTCTCTTTGCTTATCTGCAAAGTTTGCTTCTTCATTTCCTCCTTATCTTTGTCCAAGCCTTCCTGATCATCCCAAACTAATTAGTAGCCTCCCCCACTCCCCTCCACACACGACCTTTCCGTATCCCACTTTTTTCCTCCTACAGAGAAGTCATTAGCATATGACGATCTATATTTTCCCTTGCTTATTTGTTAACTGTTTGGGTCTCTTCACAAGAAATAAGCTCCACAAGATCAGAAATGTTGTCTGTTTCTTTTCCTTGTTTTAAATTTATGAGGATTATAAAGGATGCCTTGATGCAATGTTCACATTTTCCCCTTCTCAGCTACCAGGAGGGTTGTAGACAGGCAGTTCATAGCTGAATCTCTCCCGAGGTCTAGTATGCAGTTAAGGAGAGCCACCTGGCCCAAGGTTGCCCACATCAGGGGTGATCAATGTTGGATGTGAAGGCCAGCCCCACTGTTCTGATTCAGCACGACTAAAAGGGGCCCTCCCATCTGGAGAGCTCCATTCCAGCCCTGCCATGGCTTTTCTTTTTAACTGCACCAGTTCAGCTTCTCCTTCTGCTCAGTCTTAGTTTCCACCCTTCCACAGACACTTATCGTGAGACTACTACTCAGTATGCTTCGAATGCACAAATTTCAACCTTAAGGTCTACTTCCTGGGAATCCCTGACAGGACCACAGATGAAGGAAACAAAAACAGAGAATATAAGTAAACTGCCCGTGGTCACGTTGCTAGTAAGTGGTGGAGCCAGGATCAAACCTACAGATTCTAGCTACAGAGCTTGTGTTTTTAATCATTTCTTCCTGCTGCTACACACATAACCATACTTCCCCCTCCCACCACCAATAATTTAAAATATATTGAATTCCTTGGAGTGAATACTTAAGATGGGATTAGGGATGGAAGATGAAGGGAAAAATTAACAGGAGAATAAATGGCAATCATTATGTGCCATGGACTGAGGAGTATGATTAACTTAGATAATAGAAAACAACAAAAACCCATAGTGGTTTGAGTACTGCGTTGAATAGACCAGATGATTTCAGTGGGAAATGAGAGTGGGAAAGGGGCAAGGTGATGGGATAATGAAATCTTGTATGATTGTTGATAGGATTTATAATTTATATAAACCACAGAATATGGGGTCTGGTGTAGTTGTGGCAAAGAGCTACTGCAAGAGGTAGGGTAACCTTGTGCCCTATCATTTCCTCCATTCTTGGAGTTCAAGGACGGATTTAGCTATCATATTCACTGTTGTTGGGTTTGCAGGTAAGCTGTTCATCCTTCATTGTCATCATTCACACATCCAAAGGCTACTGTTGTGGATAAATAAATTAATGCTATGATAGTGCTTTTTATAAACCATAGAGTGTTTTACAAATAGTTAAAAATGTGTATAGACATCCTTACAGATTTATCTAAGCATGCTCTGACATCAAGTGGAACTCTAATAAAATCTTTCCATCTATTTTGAAATAATTTCTTTCTATGAAGCTCAAGTCCCCTTCAAAAAACTTTGTAATGCTTAGAATCCTAATGGAAATTCTTCCTTGTAAGTGTACTGAACTCCTCATATTGTGAATGGATTCCATTTCTTCTTTTTTTGTTTTCTGTGGAGGCAATATGCCTGCCATTATAGTTTCAAGAGTAATTATTTACTGTTTTGAAATTTTAAACATTATTCCTTATTTCTTGCCTGTCTTGTGTAACTGCAGTTCCTCTGATATCAACACTGATTACACTTCCCTGCAAGATGCAGAGAAGCTGTCTCCTCTAAATACTGAAAACTATGATTGGATTTGTAGATTCTTATTATCTCAGCATCAATACTTTAAACCATGGACTTAAAAATAACCGATTAAAAGATTCAAACTTCTAATTAAACTCTTCCAAGAAATTATATTCTTAGAATAAATGAGAAAAAAGAGCAAAAGTAATATAAATTATTTTAATTTCATTTTTAATTTTTTGAATTTCAAAGTTCCTTGCATTAGTTTGTTATAATCATCTTTCTTATAAGCAGATAGTATTCTCTTTCACTGATAAGATAAATGACTCTCCAAGGAGACTGAGAGTAAAGATCAAATAGGCATCCTTCAAGCCAATTAAAAATTTAGAATACACATCTTCTGATTCGTAATCCAAAGCCATTTCTATCACACTGCTTACAATGATTGCATTTCTTTTCCTAGATACGGTTTTAAAAAACCCAAATAGATGATTCAGACAAAAGTTTGTAGCATCCATTTGACATTCTCAAGCAATCTTCTCTAGAAATTCAGACAACTATTACTACCTATTGGGGGAAATTTTATTTTTATTTTTAAGATGGTAGTCATGTGTGAAAACAAAGTATAGCCAAGTGGATAACAAAGGTTCCTTTCTCCTCCCTTTTCTCACTGTTTCCCCATTCTGTTCGCTTTTTATATTCTTTTCAATTTCATTATCCATTACATGTTCCTCATTCATTCTACCTCTATTTCATTACTCCACTACAATATTGCTTTTCTTTGAGGTAAAGAGAAAGTAAAATGGATTGCAACCCAGGAAAAGTGGGGATAAAATTTCAGTTGCAGTTCCGATGGCTATATGCCCATCACCAGGCAAAAGAGAGCTCTCAGGTATAGGATAGCAAAAGCGAGGATAGTTTCCACTTTCTCCCCATGTGTATTGCCCTGGAAGAATCTCAGACTTTGCATACATGGTAGAATTTCTTTATTGAATCAGTACTTCAGCTGAAGCTGTTTACAAATGATGCCTGTCAGACTTGGGCTGTCATGGAGAAAATGCATGGTGAGGCATATTGTGCTTGCTAGAACTTGACCATGATAGTAAGGTAGAGAAGGTGTAGATCGAGGTTAGGAAAGGGAATGTGTACAGCAACATGGAAGAGAAAAATTACTTAGCCTTATATAAGAATATTTTATGGAATGAATATTCAGTTTCTTGTTATTTACAGTATATTTAACATTTTATTTCTGCAGGGGATTATTTTTCTTTTGATAATTAGAATCATAATTTTTCCCATTGTGGGCTGAGAAGAGAATTTACATGTAATCTCCTTGAGAGTAAAACACTGCGTCATATTCATTGTTACAGCTGCAGAAACCTTGCCACAATACCTAGGTTATATTAGGTTTGTTCAATTCAACCGAATTCCTGAATATCATCAAATTCAGATTAGAAACATAAGGATTTTTAAAAAATAATTTTCAAGTTCTCAAACTTCTTACAATACTGTTTGCTAGTTTTTAGCAAGCCACATAACCAGAAATAGTAGCTTAGGGTCTAAAATTTGTTGCAATGTGAACATCGCTTGCTCTACCCAAAATGTATATAAAGTGAATGTCTTAATTATGGACATCTGAGTAATACCATATATAGTTAATTTGCACAGGGCAATTTTGCATTAAATAAAAATATATCATAAATGGTTTCACACAGCTAAGTTATCACAATTACCTGGATATTAAAAATCAGTCTTCATACTAATAGTGGATGTAAAATTGATTTGTTACTATACATATCTGACAATCATTTATTAAATAATTCTTTTAAAACTATATAATTCTATAAATTCTATAATAAGACCCAATGCTTCCTTTAACCTCATGAAATGAAAATGTACCCATGGTATCTTTCCTGTATACCTTAGAGACATTTCATTTCTATAGACATTATCATACAACTTCCCATAAGATTTTATTAAAATTTAATTGTGGATTCTCCCAGACCCATAGCAGGATAATACATTTGTAATTATTTTAATAGTTAAAATATAGTTTTCACCTTACCGGACTAATTTTTTGTTTTTAGGAATCTATCAGAAATCTAATCAATCCAGAAATATTTTTAAAAGAGAATAATGGAAAATATTCATAGCTTTGTCTTCATAATATGACTAGAAGACTGAAAGAAAAGCAGGGGTTAAAAATTATCCTTTAACCACCCACACACCCCTGGATTTTGAGAAGAGGTTTCTTTAATACTTTTTTCTTACTGCAGTATTTGTTGCTTAAGGAAGTCTGTGGGTGGATAAGATGTTATTATCCCTCCTACACACACCCGTTTTCTTATTTACAACATTAAATCTCCATATATATAAGTACTTGAAACACCAACCCTTTTCTTTCAACTAAGTTCTGAAATTCTTTGGAATCTGGTCCACACATTACCACACATTACCTTCCTATAGGACACATTCATAGTAAATTATAGGTTATCCTGATTTTTTTCAAGGGTGAGTCTATCCAAAAAGGGTGTCTGAAGTGGATGCCTTTCCAATTTTTTTTCTGAAAACAGAATTCCAACTTCTTGTCAGAAAACAGCAAGTCTTATGCTCAAAACTAATAATACAAAATTATTTTTTGGATTAATGAGTTTCCTTAAATACTGAGAAGATACAGTCATTAACATGGGAAAAGTCAACCTTTAAGATTTGTATGCAGTATTTCTTATTACACTACAGATTACCTTTGTAAGTGAATACCCATTTGTAGTTCATGCTGGAAACATAATAAACATGTTTTACCTAAATATAGTTAGCTCCTTGAATTGTTTCATCTGAATAAACAGATCGATAGTTAAAAATTTTTAAACTCCCTATGAAATACGTATAATGTTATGAAACCTTTACATCCCTTTCTAATTGTAGTAAAAATGTTCCCTCAAATACAGTAAATGACAGATATGCCCTTGTGCAAATGGGTTAAACTTAAATTATTTTAAAGTGATCAGGCCTAATCTTCATTGCTAATATAAAATTCATTCATTTAAAAAATACAAGACAATTTTTAAAAAGCAAAAAATTTATGTATTTTGAAGTGATTTTGGATTTGGAGATTTAATGATATCATTTATAATAGCCACACATACGATGTGTTTTGCAAATAAAATTTTTAACTTCACCATTCAGATCAATTCTTTCCAGTTGGGAATTATATTAACTTTTGTTAAAAGAAATTAGAAAAATAATCATTAACCACCCAAAGTGCTTGCAAAGATGCCCCAATTATTAACTAAATACACATTACTGAGAATATATCCTACAGAGGCCAGTTAGAACAATCACTAGCTAGGATTGATGTATTAACCAAACAATCACAGGTAATTTAATCACTTCTGGTTAATTCAAAGGAAACTGTTTCTGGCTCTTCTGATACCTTGATAATAGGAACTGTCAGAATACAGAGGCAAGTCCATCTTCTATGTAGCAGAGGTAGTGAGTCAAATATATTTTATGAACAATCCAATGGATATGTGAATTGGAATTCTGCAGGTTACTCTAAACTAGGTTTTTAGGTTATAGTTATCCAGCTTTTTTGGCACCTTGTAATAGAGTAAAAAATTAAAGAAAATTAAAATCATTGCTATTTCAGAGCAAAGTAAGACAAAGACTAGAAAAAAGTAATTTAGTTAAAAAAACTTGTTTGCTCTCTAATTTAAAAAATAGTTTATGCAGTAGGAGTAAATACTCATTATCACAACTTTCAGAACAACAACTATTTAAAAAGAGTACAACTCAGAATTAAATAGGTTATATGGTCTTTTCTTTTTGTAAAGCAATTATCTTTAAGAAGTTGCTTTGTTTTTTTTTTTTCCCTCGAAGTTACTATAAAGTACCTATAATTGAAAGGAAGAGTAAAAAGCAAACAGGAGAAGAAAATAAGAAAAGGAAAGTGGTTTCCAACTTAAGGACAAAGTTCAAGTTATAAACATCATATCCTTGACATCAAAATTATTTCCTAAAAAATTACCTTATTTAGATCACTGGATAACATAATGAACCCCAAATTTCAATATGGAATGCAACAAGGAAGAGTGAAGTTGATTTCATTTTCACTTGCATGAGCTAATTACAATGAACGAAAGCTGGACACCAGTGTCTGAGACATAAACTATGTCTTCTTAAAAAATCAATTAAAATGAGGAAATGAATGTGATATTATAAGGGACTCAAATAGAAAAAACATATCATGACATTTTAATAGAAAGAGCAATGAAGATTTTCTGTGTTCTGTGGTCTAACTTGTTTTGCTTTTGAAGATGCTAAAGAATTAACAAGACTTGTTGCATGAAAAGCGGCACAGTTGAAACTCAACACAGTATCTGCAAAATCAGGTAATCTATATATAAAGACTAAATATATCTGGGAAATAAACAGGATTTTGCATAGGAACAACTCCCTTCCAAAAGCAACACTTTTAAAATTGATTAATTCCTTAATATTCCAATGGTGAAATATCTACTTAAGCAACTATCTTTTTCCTTTCTTTTTCTCTTTAAGATTTAATTTGTTCTTTTAAGCTCTTCTTTTCAAACAGCTAGAGAAGCTTTCTTAGGAATACTATATTAATCAGCCAGAGGGGTTGGCAGGAAAACAATTTCTTAGAAGTAGTGAAAGACTGTCCTAACATCAAATGACTGTCCAATGTCATGTAGCACTGAAATAAATTTTATGCTCTCATGGTACTAAATCTTGACTCCTGTTCAGTTTTAGTCTTTATGGGAAAAAATTGTGCTTCAATATTTTGCTGCAATTGTGTTCTCTAGGTATTGTTTATTTAAACTAGTTAAGCCTTTCATTACATAAAGCACCTTGATAAGTCTTTGAAATATTGCCCAAACTAGGTAAGGTGTGATAAGTCAGATCTTTCCTGAACCCAAAACCTTTTATTTATCTTTTATCAAATTCTGCATTTAAAACCTAAAATTTACTTTGAATCATACATTTGATCAGTTTATACAACTTAAGCAAGGCCCTAAGAATGTATGTTTTTGTTCATTCTCTTTTTATTTCTTGTTGAAATTTTATATAATTTTTTTCTTGCTGTGTATAAGGGTGGAATTTTGTTTGGATTTCATTTGAAAAAGCATTTTAAGAAATTTACAATGAAGATTCAATTCATAAAGTCTTATTTGGCAGGCAGTACATCAGATCAAATTTTAAAAGTTTCTGCCTCTCTTTTATCTTATATACTTCCTTGAACACATAATTTAATAATGAAAACATGTCTTACTTAGTAAAAATTAATTTAACCAAAGAAGTAAAGATACTGTATTATTTTCATTGGCTTAAATTCTGTTTATCATTTTTACTTTCTTTTATGAGAAGAAAGTTTTCAGTTTCAAATTATTGATTTGATAATTAAGACCTGTTCGCATGGTAGTTATGTATGTGTTAATATCAATACTTGGCAATTTAGGGCAATATTACATATTTTAAAATCTCAATATTTAAGTGATTTCTTCATGAATTCTTTCTGCCCTGCCAAATGATCTTGGAAGCTTCTGTTAGGAAGTTTTGACATGCAAATCTATCTCAAAGATAAGTTGGGCACAAACAAATAAAGGAACAAGAAAGATTAGATGAGGTAAAGTTCTTAAGTAAGATTCATAAATATATTAAATAATTTGCATGGTATATACATTTGCTTAATAAGTAGAATGATACTTTTTCATTTGCCTCTTTCCTAAAATGCAAAATGTGAATTTGTCTCAGATATCTGTAATGGTAAATACATAAGCAAATATCCATAAATGATATCCACATGTAAGTCTTCAAATATATAAAAAGACAAATCTTACCTCCATCTCCAGATCCTGATCCTGCATCTGGCGGGGGGAAGAGAAATAATTTGGTTTTGTTTGAAAAACATATTCAAAAACTATTTATGACTTTATTTAGTTCATGTTCACTTCCTTTATTAAGACAGTAATATAATGGACAAAATTACTAATATTTAATCTGAAAGTGTATATTCACATCAGTTTAATTTAATTTGTGTAATATAACTTATCAAATAAATTTTCTATTATTTTCATTCTTAAACTTTGTAAAAAATTATTATCTAGCTTTGATAGTATAGCCTATTTTAATTATTACATTCTAAAATTGACTGTGTAAAATCTGTCATATTTTTATTTTAACCAGGATGAATTTGGTGCCATTAACAAAAAAAAAAAGAAAGAAAATGAAATGCTTATAACAGTGAGATTCAGAAATTAAACAGGCTAAGACATGTGGCAAATAAACTCATAATTAAGGCTTATATTATTGTAAATCGCATATACACAAAAAGAAAAACAGTTTATAGATAATTATCTTTTTATATAATTGCTAATATGTTTTCCAAATACCACAATTGTGGATGAGTTTATCTGCCACCAACAACATCCTTTGTTTTTTTTAATTAATTAATTAATTTTTTATTATGTTAATCACCATACATTACATCATTAGTTTTTGATGTAGTGTTCCATGACTCATTGTTTGCATATAACACCCAGTGCTCCATTCAATATGTGCCCTCTTGAAGACCCATCACCAGGCTAACCCCTCCCCTCACCCCCCGCTCCTCTAGAACCTTCAGCTTCTCAGAGTCCATAGTCTCTCATGGTTCGTCTCCCCCACCGATTTCCCCCCCTTCATTTCTCCTTTCCTACTATCTTCTTTTTTTTTTTTAACATATAATGTATTATTTGTTTCAGAGGTACAGGTCTGTGATTCAACAGTCTTACACAATTCACAGCGCTCACCATAGCACATACCCTCCCCAGTGTCTATCACCCAGCCACCCCATCCCTCCCACCCCCACCACTCCAGCACCCCTCACTTTGTTTCCTGAGATTAAGAATTCCTCATATCAGTGAAGTCATATGATACATGTCTTTCTCTGATTGACTTATTTTGCTCAGCATAATACCCTCCAGTTCTTTGTTTTTTTGAAATCATTAGAAGAGAGAGATTAACTTTTGTCTTTGTGTTTAAAAAATTGGATACATCCTAAATGATGCTGGCAGAAAAAAAGGATACCCTCCTTCTGCATTTCTCTTTTTTTCTTCTCTCCCCTCCTTCCTACAGAATTGCAGTTGGTCAAAGTTGTCTATTTCTGACAACTGAGTTCCCAGAGACACCCAGTTTTCTCACTGGGAGTCAAGACCATCGATTTTCCGTCCGGTTCTACCTCTGAAGTGTAAACATCATCTGCCTTCTGCTTCCCTACTTCTTTTCATTCTAAATACATTTGGTTATGTATTTTTAATGTTAATACTGGGGAATAAGACTAATATTGGTATTTTCTGTCTGAAATGCCTCATCTCACACTGAAATCTCAACCAGGATTCAAGAACTATACAGAATGCCACTTCTATGAATTTGTGTTTGATGCTTTAGTACAATTTAAGAAATAAAACAAAGCAAAAACCCAAGCCTCCATTATTTCTACTTGTTTGCCTCCACAACAGTTTATGAGAGGCATGGTATAAAAAATGATATGGTATATGAAAATCCACAGAAGGTTGACATATGGAAGAATAGATGCCTCCTTCAACATTCATGCTTGTCGTCGTGTTAGGCATTAGCAGTGTCATGAAGGAGCAGTAGTTTAAATAATGAGCCTTGGTGGAGACTCCTATTAACTAAATTCACAGGGTCTAACACTGTATTGAATCAGAAAGCCAAGTTATTTATTAACTGCTAATGTGACTAAAACATATGTCTTTAAGCCAGCAGATTCTTTCCTTAAAGCAAGCTAATTGGTAAAACAACTTATAATAAAAACCCTTCTTAGTAAATACATAATCAAATAAGGATTTTGATCATATGCCTTGACTATTTAATGATAACAGATCAAGAAAGGCTAAAGCATTTGTCACCATAATAGAATAGTCCTGTCAACTGAACTGCTAATCATAACACATGGCACCATCACTTTTGGATGGGACAATGCTTGAATGGTCAATGTTTGTACACTTTCACAGTAAAATTTTAACTAAATTTCTTTCAACTAATTTGAAAGTTTAATTCAGTATTACTTATAATGATCAGAGGCGAACAGGTTGTACTATTATAGCACTAATATATTTTACGTGTTTTGGTTGAATGTGTAGAGTTTCTCTTTTCTTCCTCATTACAACTGTAAACTTCTTTAAATCAAGAACCATGTCTTGTTCAGCTTTTTATACTTATATGCACATAAGAGGAAATACATAAAAGCTTATAGATTCAAACCTTCAAACATTACTCATTTGGTAACATAAGGAATGTTATCTAATCTTCCTAAGCTTATTTGTCCTCTACTCAATGAGTATAATAATAATGTCTATCTCATTGATAGATTTTGAGACTTACTGCACAATAGCAAATTTTAAATGATTATCACTGTGTCTGGAGCATAAAAATTAAGATTTTGAATAAACATCTTGCCTATTCATCTACAGGTTTTCTAATAAATATATAGGGTTTGGAAAAAGCAAAAAAAGAAATGACAGTAGTATATTGGCTTGTATTTCTCATGTATCTTTCTAAAAAGTCAAGGGCCATGGTTCTTAAGACAACTTTTGTTTGATTTGACCCAAATCAGGTAAGTAGGAAACAAAGGAGGAATAGGTGGAAAAAATAATCACAAGTCCACCAAATCATTATGAAATAATGATGGGAAGCTTTAATGGTTTCTCTAGTATAAAGTAAATAAGTAGCCTACTGAGGTCTTACTGGTGAGACAGAAACACCTAAGAAGTCATGCTCTTGATCCTGAAAGTCTGAACTCCTAGTCAATACATTTCTTATAACACAAAAAAGCGAAATTGACAGCAAAGCTATTGAGCAAACTGTCCAATAAGAAACCATTTTTGGACCAAAAAAAAAAAAAGATTTGTAAGTTCAATGAAGTATAAAAAAGTTATATCTTCTACTGCCTCTTATTCCTAGAGATCACAATTTGCCATCTCTATTCAGTGTCAAATAGCATTAAAAAATAAATGGAAAATCTGCAAAGAAAAGAATGAGAATTTATTTTAGATCAAAAGTCAGAACTCTAATTTATTTACAGTCAGACCTGGTTAATCAAAATTACTTTGGTTCCTCCATCATTATTCAGATCAAAAATCTTTTAGATTTATAAGTCAATGGGAGACTTCAGCAAGACTGGCTTACTAATTAAATCCTAAAGAATTCTAAGTATGTGAATCAGCTAGGTATGGATTACTCAATTGTGATTAAATGTTCTACTTGGCTAAATATTTATTTTCATAGTATAAACAACACATTAGGATGTAGCATGTAAAAAGTTGAATGAATCAGGAGAATGTGATTGCCTGAGCCTACAAGAATTTGGAGGTTGGCAAGTAAAAAAGAGAGATTTTGGTACCAAATATTGTTAGCCACACCAGGACTTCCTGAGTCCATTTTGACAACTGCCCACTGATTCTCATTTGGCTACTGTCAGAGACAGATTGGTATCCTATACGATCTTGAGTGGATAAACCCTTTCCTCAGTACTCACTGGTGTTGCCTCTATTATTCTTGGGTTCTAAGAGAGTTTCCATATTATTTTTTCCTATGCAATTTGTCTTAAAATTTCACTTTAAATTTTCTCCATAGATATGGCAGATTGATTTTTCATAATTAGTTTGCTCCTTGTTTTTCTTTCTGCTTCCCCCATCTTTACTATAAGAGCAGAATGCTGGTCGTCCTCCTTCCCTACTGGAGAAGCAAGTCCAATGACTCTCACCTGCTGCTGTCATTTTCATTCATTACTTCTCAGACAGATGGAGTGGCAATGATCTGTTTGCTTTAGCAAGTAAGAAGCAAGTGGGGCACCAGAAAGGACATTCACTTCATGAGGCAAAGAATCATATAAAAGAAAAGACTACTTAAAAACCAAAATCAAAACAAAAAAGCCTACATCATCATCTGTGAGTAATAATATCATTCTCTTCTAATTCTTGGGAACTTTAGTAGTCAATGGTATAATTTGGAACACTATCAATTACTAACAATCAATAGACTTAAGATAATCTTTTAAAGAATACAAGCCTTTTTTCTTGCTCATTTACCATCCTGCCCCAACCTACATATGACTTTTAACATAGTTCCCTAGAATAGAAATACTTGTTATCAAAGAAATACTTGTTACCTTTCCAATAAAATAGATTTTTCCTCGCACTATTCTATATTCTCACTTTTGAAGAAAGTTCATACTTTGTGTCATTATTATTTTTCCCTGATATGCTTATGCCATCCAGTTCCTCAGAAATTATGACTTTCTAGAAAGAGGCTTATGTGTCATTCAAGACAATTATCATGGATACTAAAGTTTCTTTAATATATGTGATTCTAATATGTCAAGCCTAACCTGTAAACTCAGCTTTATTTTAAGGCATTGCTCTATCAAGTTGGGCTTTGTTCCCTTTGTTTATTTTTCTTCCTGTAATGCCGTTTAGCTCTAACAATCACTGTACACGAAAGGAAAACCTGAAAAACTGAAGAGCATATGAGGTCACTCTTCCTCCTCACTTCCTTCAGAGCATTCTTGGTAAAGACAACTAAAAGCCTTTGAGGAATCCCAGGCTGACTGTCTTAGAAAGGATAGATGTCCTTCACAAATACATTCTTCAATATAATCAGCTAAATGGTAAGAAGAACATTTTATAGCACTGCTGAGGTCACTCACATTTTCACTTTCAAACCCAGATCTGCAAACTACCCTCCAGCAGACGATGCTATTGTTCAAAACAAACAAACCAACTTTATGTGTGTGTGGATAGGTTTCTCCATATTTGACACCTAGGCAGGAAACCTAGATTTCTAATGATATTATTCAACTGTCTGCACTTCATTAAATAACATATGTATTAAAATCAACATCCTTATGGCCTTATGGCAGATTTTCTCTTTCTTCCAGAAGTGATTTGAAATGTAAAAAAGACAAAATAAGAATAATGTATGCTTTGTACAAAAGAATGAGAGGCTTATCCAGCCAATATATAGTCTGAATTATTTATTTGGAGATAACATAACAGAAAAAGCAAGACATGGTTTCCAAAGGTTTCAGGGAGTCTTTAGGATCACACACATACCTGTGGCACATGATCCTTCAGACACTACAAGTATTTCGCTCTGCTGTTTGCAGGCAGCCTGCCGCAAGTAGCACTCATTCTGGTAGCTCTCCCCATTGGAGCCACACACAGGCACGTAGTCACTGTTGCACTGTTTGGGGGGGGGGGACACAGAGATAGAAGCTTATGGTTAGTACTGGAGTCTGCATACCTTTGACACCTCGAACAGAAATAATCATTTACAAAAGAAAGCAGTTTTCATTTTCAGCAATCTCCATTGTATCCATTAAAGTCTTTGACCTTGCAAGGGCATCATTCAAAGATACACAAAAGTAATGTCAAGTCAGCTAATCAGTCATTTGATTCAGATGGGGGAAAAAGAAAAAGCTTCTAAATTGATCAGGGTAATTCCAACAAAGTGATCTGGGCAACAATACTGAAAGGGTATAGCAACAAAATGTATCAACATTATTTAATACTGTTTTTCAGATATACATCCATCTGGCTTGGTGGAAAAAATCAAAACATGCTATAATATTCAAGTTATTAAAAATAGGTAATGCCTATCTGTGTTTAGAATAGAAGTATACAGCTGAAATGCCAATGAAATCAGTCACTCCTTAGTATGTTTTTTTTCTGTTTAATTTTAATCTTACAAACTTGTAAATCTTTGGATAAGATATTTGGATTACTAATTAATTTGTCATATATCTTTAGATATTGGCAGATATAGTGCAAGAAAAAACAACAGAATATGGAATACAGGGGGAAAACAACAACTATTGACCTCTATGTAAACTTTATTGATTATTGGAAAGTATGACTATTAATATATATTTCGTAAAGAGAAAAGTTCATTTTTTTTTAAGATTTTATTTATTTAATTGACAGAGAGAGAGAGAGAGAGAAACAGAGAGAGAGGGAACACAAGCTGGGGGAGTGGGAGAGGGAGAAGCAGGCTTCCCGCCGAGCAGGGAGCCCGATGCGGGGCTCGATCCCAGGACCCCGGGATCGTGACCTGAGCCGAAGGCAGTCGCTTAAACAACTGAGCCACCCAGGCGCCCCGAGAAAAGTTCATTTTTAAAACAGCCTCGTTACATAAAAGTACACATTTTACAATAGCAATTAGGCAACCTACAAGGTATACTCATCATAATATAATCATCACACTCTAAGGCATTAGAGATACTTGGCTGTGTCCTATACCTGCTAATTACACTAGAGATGTGATTATCTCATGATTACTACTACTGATGTGTTTCATTGTTTAATTGTAACAAATGTAATAACCAAGATGATTATTTAAAAATATCCACCTATGCCAGAAACTAAGTAAAGCAAGTCATACATACACATGCCTGTGAAAACACTTTTCTGTTTTCCAGTTCTTATTAAAATATTTGGATTTTTGATGGCTGTAAATTTATAACGCATACAAAATAAATGAATGATCTAGTGAGATGGCTAGGAAAGTTTTAATATATATGATAATAAACCTAAAACTCTATCATAAGTTAAATTCAACTCAAAGATATATGCCCAAAAAACAAATTTCCAATAAGGTTATAATCTTATAATAAAATCCAGAAATTTATTTTTTTTACTCTATTTCCTTAGAATATCTGTACTTCTTCCTTTTCCATCAACCATTTAACTCTTGATCTTTGCCTTAATGTAACAATGGCTTAATCATCCTAGTAATTTATTCATGAAATGGGATAAGTCAATGTTCTCTGAAATGAAAGTCTTATTTTATGAGTCTTACTTTGTATCTGTTATTGAAAAACTGAAATATAGCTTAGTAACAGTGATATACTTTTCTTGCAATGGTAAATCCAAATTGTACGACACTCATATTATAATCTCTATAATTGTTAACACAATGATTTAGATGTTAAATCATATCTATTTAGAAATTATTTACATGTGATTAAAATGATTTAAATATTTTAAATATGACATATTTTAGAAATCTTTATTTCTACAATTTCTAATCTAGATATTCTGAAAGCCCTCTATACAGTATTTTGTTTTCACAGTTACACAATTGGCTCCTAAACTCAGTCTATCTATGTGACTATATTTTAAAACTGTTTGGATTAGAAGCTTTTACTAATGAGGATCTTTAACTCAACAGCCATTCATTTCTGATCAGGTGATACCTGTATAAAGGCTGCCTTCCACAAGATTTCTGAATAGATATGTATTTTTTAACTTACATGTGAGAATTGACCTACCATAGGACCCAAAATCATTATCACTACTGAAGAAAAAAGGCAATGGCAAAATGTCAGTGAGGAGTCGAATTCTCCAGTGAACAGTACAGAGGTAACACCAACTAAATGGGGCTGGTGCTCATGTCAGAACCATAGCCTGAGAGGCAGGTAGATGGACAGGTGCTTGATAAATGTGCTGTGTTCTGGACCAGGGAGGAAATATGAGGACCCACTAACACTAAAATGGTATCTGAGCTAATGGAGGAGAGATCAGAAAGAAATGAACAACTGGTAACATATCATAGTCATATTCAGTAGACTTGCTGACACTTTCAGTAGGCAGAAGAGAGTCAAAATTAGTGTGATGGCTGGACTAGTTAGTTTCTCATGTTCGGGTCCTAGCATTGTTGTCTTTGGCTACCTTTTAATCTCCATCTTCAAACCTGCTTATAACACTTTGTAGATTATTTGGGTCCACATTTTCTTCTCTCCAATCCCTGGAACCTCTCTATTTATCTTTCTTATCTACTTCTGCAGAATACTCAGATGTAGTCAGTGGACGGGGGTGAGGGGTGGGAAGTATTTATTATCTCTGTCAAGTGCTAGTACACAATGCTGATATGCATCTTAAAATATGGAATAAACTGATAAAGCACTCATATGCCACTTCTGAGCGATGCAGTAAGCCAAATGTGAACAGTGCGAAAAACAGAGCTGCCAAGTTCCATGCACAAGCCAAAAGGGAGATTTGTATGGAGCTGAAAAGAGCTTAACTGTAGATTATCAGCACGATGTTTTTGGCCTTTAGTACCATGACTTGCACTCATTAATATGAATAATACGAGGAGGAAGCATACTCTAAATCATTATGGCTCAGGAATAGGAGTCTGGTCCTAGTTTCACCAATTTCTCTCACTGCTTTGGTGTAAGGCCTTGTGTACATCACTCAACTATTAAATACTTAACAAGTCTATAGCTCAGTTTCCCCAACTGAAATGGTTAACAAGGGTATTTGGGAGGATTAACAGAGTCATGTTTTTAAAATACTTTGGAATATTCATCTATAAAAAGAAATGCAAATTATTTGTCTCATGATAAGCATTTTTTAATTTGAATATAGTTGATGTACCATCTAACACTGACACTAAATGCACATATCTAAAATTAGAGAAATAAAGGAAAACAGAATAACCCTGCTCATAAAAATAAGCTAAGTATTATGTTAAAATATGCCAAATTATTGGAAATAGTTTTTAGTGGTAATCATGATACTGCTCAGTTTCAGACAAAGGGACAGATTCAGATGTTAAGTGACTTGCTAAAGGCCACATAGTTGGCTGGTAAGAGAAAAAACAAGACTCAGGCCCAGATGCTTAGACCCATAAATGTATGTGTTGTACAAACTTCCTCTCAGGGGAGAAGTGACTGTATTTTCTTAAGATGTTATAAAAATCTTAAGTTTATTTTCCAAATATGTGTTTTTCAGTGGAATGATTTTGCTCCAAAGTGTCCATATTGCTTAAGAAAGTAGCTACATATCACACTCATGGATTCAATGACTTGACACTGTAGAATATATGGAATTCATTTTACTACAAATGAACAAAAAATGTATGTGAGAAGTTTTTCCATATGATTTATTGCTTGTTTGGTTAATAAAGATCTCTTTCAGCTGAGATTTCAGCATCTAGAAGCCATGTATAACTTCTTTTTTATAGATTGTCGGCACCTTCCATAGAGTCTGGCACGTAGAAGGTACTCCACAGATGTTAAGTGAATTCTTGTTATATTCCCAGTTGTCAAAGGCTTAAGAATAATGGCTTAGGATATGGTATGTTTCTCTTCCAAAAAAGAAAAAGATAAAAAACCTGCACATGTCCCAATCCTTTGATCATTCCATAAGTAACTTTTTCTTTTCTGTAACCACATTTCTTTAAATGAAAGAAAATATGACTTTAAGAGTAGGCAAGCCTGTGGCTATGGTGAAAGTGACCCTGTGTGACTTCTCAGGCTAGGTCATTAAAGGATACAAGATCTATCTGGCCCTTTCTCTCTTTCTGGATGCCTGCCCTTGACACCCAGCCATTGTGGTATGAGGAAGCTCAAAGTAGCACATATGGAGAGATCCACATTAAGGACCAAGGTGTCCAGCTGACATATGAGTGGGAGCCCTGAGAAGAGTACAAGCTTTTGAGTTCTCTCCCTCCCTCAGTTAATGCCAAGGGAAGGAGAGATGAGAGGTTTCCATTAAGCCCTGTCCAATTGTAAATTCATGAGCAAAAGAAATGTTCATTATTTTTGAGCCACTAAGTTCTGGGCAATTTATTATGCAGTCCTAGTAAGTGGAACAATTGTACATCTAAAGCATGCTTATTAAATGCAAATATTGAGTATCTGAAATAAATAATATCTAAAAAACAGAAGGCTTCATCATATTTTTAAATTACAAACTGATATTTGGTCATTGTATGACCAATGCTGTCTATGAATAACTACTTATGCATGCTCCTTCCTTCCTTCTTTCCTTCTTTCTTTCATCCATCCATCCAGCCAGCCAGCCATCTAATTGTCTCTAAATTTTTCTCTCCACAACTGATTTATCGGATTGACCAGAATGCCGTCTGATAGATAGGAACCAGGTTCTGCCATTTCTGGAAACTCATATCATCACCTAAGAATCAGTTATACTACCTTTGATATTGAATTATCTACAATAACTTGGTATTGTTGTTGCTGTTACTGATATTTTCATTTGCATGTATAATGTTTTGGGAGAAAATTAGACTTGGTTTCAAAGGACCTAGGTTCTTACTTTAAGATCACCACTTAATGATTGTTATTTATATTTCTGGGCCTTAATTTCCTCATCTGTAAAAGGAGGAGAAAATAATTACCTCACGCGGTTGTAATAAATAAAGGAGAATATGTTTATTCTCAATCATCTAAGAGAAGTGAAGGCAAATATATGTTTATTTTAGTGCTCCAAGTTGGAAAACTATAGATCACATACACACACTTCTCTTTGAAATTTATCTCTCAGCTAGAATGACCACAGTTTGCATCCTAATTTGAATGAAAGAATTTGTGACTGTATCTGTAAAAACAGGAGAAACAGAGAGTAGACGACCTCAGCTAGTTTAGAACAGTATGTAGGAAAATAGATTATCAGGACATCTCCCTTTTCATCAGAAACTGAGGGGGGGGAAAACCCCTCAAATTCATTGGAATGTATTGGAAAGGACTGAATCGAGATAGTCTTAGCCTAAAATATCCTCTTATTCTTTGCACAGCTTGCACATTTTCTTTGATCTTCACCTTAATCCAGCCACTCTATATTCTTGCTATGTGTAGAGTTTAAATTTTTCATGAAGGAAATGTTTATTTTCTCTTGACAGACTGACAACTATCACAAAGCACAAGCTAATGGCAGTAGTAATCTCATAGCAAATTTAAATGCTACAGGTATTAGGAAAAAAATACATTTTAGTTCCTGATTCAAACTTGCATTCATTGCCCACTCCCTGATCCACTCAAAAAGTATTTAAATTAGTGACAAATGTAACTGGCTGACCAAAGCATGAAAAACACAAATATTTTTCTTGATAAAGTTTTACCAAAATCCTTTGTGGAACCTGAAAACTGAACACAATTTCTTAAATAAGAAAACTATACATCCCTTTTAGTAGCATGCATCGATTTAGAATTTTGTGAACTCCATTATTTTTCTCTTGTTGAAATCTTGTTAGAATTATGGCCTTCCATTTGAAGAACATTCTTTTTGGTTCATTTTGTACTGTTTATGAATTCACTTCTTATGTCTACCCTTGGTTATGAAAGCAAGACAAATTTAATGGGAATCACAAACTGAAAGGGGGGAAAATCCACAAGATCCTTTGGGCCTTTAATTAATGATTTATCCCCCTGTATTTTCTCTTTAGTTAACATTTGGGGAAAGTATGAATTGGAGAGTTTTCATGCTCCATGTCTCCCATGTAGTTCATTGAAAGAACATAATTACATTGTTCAGTGTGGCTGGAGACCTTAGAGGTTGGTGTCACATGCATATTAAGTAGGCACAAATATGTTTTTTAACAATATAGTATGGTCTGAAGAAGTGTAGCATGGTCACACCAATACTCACCCACCAGGAGGTGGTGCACTTTGCAAATATCAGTTGTTTTATTGCTTTTCTTAGAAAGAATAATGTCCAAGCAGCTTTGAGCTTATCTACAAACAATATTCAAACTATATTTAAATATGAATTCCCTTATCTCTCTCACTGGGAGGTTGAATTCAATTTAAAATATTCAGTTTCATCAACAATTCTAAATACTACATACTATAACAATTGTTTAGACCTGAATTTGAGTTTATGTTTTCATTTGTTCTGCACCTTTTTCTTTTTCTTTCTTTCCTTTTTCTTTTTTTAGTTTTGCTTACAATCTTAGAAAAGTTTTCCTTGATCCCACTAATATAGTTGTTTATGTACATATTTCCTGGTTGAACCTTGTGTTAGACTTCATGTGTATTTGAAAAATCCAGTAAGACTTAAAGGCGAATATAAGACATTAGTACAACACCTATGATAGTGGAAGGTATGTATGCTTGTATAAACATTTTGAGAGAAAAGAAGGTTTAGAATTTACACAGTATAAAGCATTTATTAGATGATGACTATAATAATAACATGAAGAGTTCTATCTTCAAGAGATACTCATAACCTAGTTTTGATGATACCAGTGCTGCAATGTCCGTTTCTTTAAAAAAAAGAAAATTCAATTTTTATTTATTTTTCAAACATGTGGCAAAGTACATTTTTCTAACATTTATGAAATAACTTGCAGCTATTTGTGCTCTCTTGGATTCCTGGGAGATTCAGCTGTAATTGAATGTGGTACCCATGAAAAGTTGATATATATATTAATAAGTTCCATGATTTCAAAAACTAGCACAGTAGTTTTGAAGTCCCGTTAATAAGGAGTTTATTTAAATACTTAACCAGCTTGCCCAGAGAGTAAAACCCAAAGCCATTAAAACAGAGCAATATGATCAAAAGTGATAGCCCCAATAAAGAAGAACAAAAATTCGAATCCATACTTCCTATCCATTGATTATTTTGGCTATTAACCCCAGCAGTTGATTTATAAAATGCATGCTAGATGGGACACATAAACATAATTTACCTCTGACACACCAAAAGGACAACCTGAAGCTTTCTACCTCCAGTGGCATTTATAAGTCTGGCATACACATTTCTCCAAAAAGCTATGTCTTTTTGACATCCGTTGCTCTCTTGGCAGTACAGCACTTTTGCGTGGTGCGAGCTTTCCTCTTAGCTTGCATAGCTATAAATTGCCAGGTGATGGGTTGTAAAGGGAGATCCCTCCTTTGTAGTCTCATTAATGAATAAGAAGATACAAAAATCAGACTTCTTACCTTGAACTGACAGACGCAAGTCACAGTGTCTCCAATTCTTAAACATTCCCCATCAAATTTACAGGTGTTGGTGTCACAGAGGAAAAGATCATTTTCTCTGTCATCATAACCTCAAATTTAAAGAGAATACTCCAGTCATTAAAAAATGTTATAGACTTTAGCCAAAAGAAAAAGAAAAAAAAAAGCACTATCTTGAAGCTTTAAAAGAATTGCTCTAAATTTTAATTCCAATAACCACAGCTGTACTGCAAGGTCATTCTCTACTGATAACCTCCAAAAACTAGTTAAGTGATCAATATTCATTTCTTTTTTTCACAATTCTTTTCTAGTCAATTCTCTTTTAATATTCTTTTTTGATATTGCTATTTTATTTTAACCAGGGTTAATACTGGCAGCAGTGAATGAAGGTTTAACACTTGCTTCCTAGCTTCCTTATTTTTTTCTTATTAAGTAGACTATAGTTTATGACCCCCAAACTCCACATTTTAGAAAAGAGCTGGTGATGGTCTCTGAGTGTCATTTTACCATTTCTCCATTCTTAATCATTCTTTTGCTTTAAGATCTGGAACAACCCCTTATTTGGAATGTCTCCAGACAAAGAGGAAACAAAGCCCCAATAATAAAGATGAACAGGCACAGTGTTTTCTGTGATGGTCTGTCTGGTTCAGATGAAGATTGATCACCTCTAAGTTAACAGGGGTGGAGGGGTGTGCCAGGTTCTTGGAAAATCTGCTTGGAAAACAAGTTTATTCTCTTTAGTTTCTGCAGATCTCCTTAAGATATCTGGCTAATAATAAATTTCTTAATTGCCAACCTCAATTTCACATTTAAGTTAGTTATTTCCTAAAACAATACTATACTTGGGATGCAGCAAACCAGTCATGTTGGACTACAAAGCTGTGACCCTTTCAAACAAGTGATTTTGCAGGTTGTTTAATATGTCTATGATAAGGCACCTAAAAAGTAATTAGACACCTGCAAAGTGGAACTTAGCTTTTCAAAAATAACATATATGCACCCATGAACCACGAATAAGTTGAAGTAAACATGTTAAATTTTATAAAAATACCAAATTTAAAAACTGCCAAAAACAGAACAAAGGCAATCTATTGACCCAAATCTAATAGGGTTGCAAATCTCAACCTGTCTTTAAAAAGCACAAACTACAATGATGCATAATAATTTTCCTCATGGAATTTACATCAGTAACAACTTAGGACTACATATTCTTTCATCCTATGAGTTACAATTGGTCATTCCCACTTCTCCAAAGTTACATACACTTCAGCTTACATACATCCTTGGAAGCCACTTTATTCAGAGCCAGATTTAACTACAGCAGAATTATATTTACAGAAAATGAAAAATTACATGCACACTTGCTAAAACTAGAACAGACCAGACCTAGGGGACAATACCCAGGCATGTTAATGCAATTTAAAATGCCAATGAAATCACACCACAATCCCGCCAGGGTATACTATGGGCTGTCATACTGAAATGCGAAGCCAGCTCGGAGTACAGCAACTCCCGTCCTCGGGCCCTATTTAATTAGGAGGCTTCAGCAGAGCAAAGTCTGCCAAGCTCTCGCTTTCAGACTCTGAAGGGACCCAGCGAGCAAGAAGAGCGCCTGACCCATTCCAAGGAAGCCTGCCCAGAAATGGAGTCAGCGTCCACCCGGGTCGGTTCCGCCCGCCTGCGCATAAGCCTGCCTGGCTCAGTTATGCCCACCCAGGCCTGGGAGACCGACGAATGAATCTTTTCTCAACTTCCCTTCACCATCAAGGAGCTTAGGGAGGCAAGAGAGAAGCATCTTTGGGCTGCAAAAACAACGTCTTTTGCAGCCAAGTAGACTAGGAGGATGTGAGAGAGGGGAAGAGAGGGAGGGAGGCAGGGAGAGAGGAATGAGGGAGGGAGGGAGGGAGGGAGAGAGAGAGAATGAATCTCTTGAAACCTAAGCTCCTTCAGAATCCGTGTGACCTGGTCTTGAAAGCGAGACCAGGGCACCTCATGGCACTTTTGCCAGGAATCAGTGTTTCCCCTGCAGTCATTATTTGATTTATTGCTTTCTCGCTTGTTCTTTCTCATAAAGTTATTTCTCGCTCATTTTAGCCAGACTTTTTTCTTTAATGATGGGAAAGGTACCGTTTTAGTCTTTCCCCCAAGGACTGGTGCTCTTTTCGATGGATCCACAAAACCATCCCGTTAATATGTCTTAACATACCCGCAGTGCTCAGTGCAAGGATGCGAAGGTCCCTACACCTGCACTTTCTGCCCACCCCAGACCCCCTCGGCCCCCAGCTTCCTTAGCGGCCTGGAATGGTTCCCTGTGCTCCTCTGGGTGGAGGTCGGTCGTCCCAGAGGTCTGGGGCAGTAGGAAGCGAGCGGCTGAAGAGACGCACCTAAGGTAGGCTGGTCTGCGCTGGAAACACGTTTCCCCCGCGGGGCTAAAGGGGTCGGCGGCTAGGGTTCTGGACTTACCGGAGCAGTTCCAGCCGGTGGGCGTTTGGCAGTCACTTAAGGAGGTAGGGAAAGCCGCGAGCTTCACCGGGCGGGCTACGATGAGTAGCATCACCGGCAGCAGCAGCAGCCAGCAAAAGCCCTCGCAAAGTGTCCAGCTGCTGCACTGCCGCGGGGACTCCCACAGCACCATGACTAGTTCGCGCAACTCTGCAGTAGCAAACGGCTTCCGAAGAACACGCGATCGCGGGGGCCGGGCAGCGGGCTACTGAGCATCCCGCGGACGGCGGCAGCACGGGCGGCGGCGGTGGCAGTGGCACCCGACAGGGAAGCAGCGGCCAAACCCGCGCATGGTCTCCAGAGTTTCAGAAACATCCAGCGACCCGGCCCAGCCCCGGGAGCGAGAGGGTCGTCCGCTGAGAAGCTGCGCCGGAGGCTCGGGGGGCTGCTGCCATAAGGAGGGGGCTCTGGGCAGCCAGCGGATCACGAGGAGACCGGAGTCCAGAGGGCAGAGGAGAGGAGTCCAAGGAGGTTGGGTGGAAGGAGAGTCAAAGCGCCCCACAGCCGAGCAGCCGCCTCTCGCGCTCTGCCGCCCGCGTCCCTCTGGCGTTTGGGAAGCAGCAGGTCCTTAGCCCGCCCGAGATCACGTGGGAAGAGGCAATCGGGCGCTGATTGGCGGAGCGGGATGCAGGTCCCGGGAGGGAGGGGTCGGCGAGGAGGTGCAAGGAGGAGGCGACGACGGATGCCACAGATGGGCTAGCTCGCCAGGCGCTGGCCCGAGTGGGGCTGCGCGGGGATGGCTCAGGGGAGAAGCGCGGGCTTCAGAGTGGGCGACTCCCACACCTTTATATACCACCTGCTCTTTCACTCTCCGCCCCAGGACGCCCCCTACCGAGTTCTGGGTCTGGTCTAGGGCCCCCAATCTAGCTCCCCTCTTCAGTGCTTGACCCCGGGCCTCGAGTACCCGCCGCGGCTGGGTGGCGTCTCTCCGAGCAGGAGCTGGTGAGGGCGGAGGTGGAGGAGAAGCGGTAGCAGCAGGGCTGAGAGGGGAGAGCGGGCCCAGAGAGGGTGTCCTGCTGGAGCCTGGGGCTCCTGCGTGCTGGACACGCCGCCTGTAACCGGATTCAAGCTGGGAATATCGCGGCCAGAGCCCAGGGACCTTTCTTGAGGGAGGTGCAGAGACCTGGAGAGGGTGAGAGGCGGTGGTGTGAGAAGAGCTCTGGCCGGCCTGGAAGCAGCAGCGGTTCCCACAGGAGCCTGCGACCCTGAGGCTGCTCGCCAAGCTGACTCAGCCAGGCTTCCAGGCTCTCTACTCTTCCTTCCTCCCTCTCTCTCTCTCTCTCTCTCTCTCTCTCTGCTCCCCTCCCTGGCCCCCTGCAGCTCCGACCCTGCCTGAGGAGCCGAAGGTTTGGAGCCTTCTCCTCATCACACGCTCCTCTCCAGCCGGGAACCTATTAGTGTGGCTGCCTGGGAGGTGCAGGTAAATGTGTTTCGGAGGTCAGATTTGGTCCGGACAAGTGGTCCGAGAGAGGCAAGGAGGGCTCGTCGGCATCAGCAACGGGTGGGTAGCAAGCGCAGCCTCCAGGAAGCGGCTTCCGAGAAGAGCGGCTCACTTTGGCGGAGCGGGTGGCGGCCCTGGGCGCTTTAGCGGATCTCTCTGCCGGATCTCCGGTGGCCTGGGGAGGCGAGAAGGTCTAACTCCACAGGAGTGTGTCGCTCAGTGCCCTTCGTTCTTTCGCTCCTGCCGGCGCTGAGCAAAGGCGTAGCGGGACCCGCCTTCCGCCTGCTGCATTCTTCACGCAGTTAGACACTCTTTAGCCTAATGGTATTTTAGTCGCTAGTAACTGGTCCAAGAGCTTCCCGGGACACGGATGGAGAGGAGGATCTTTCTGTAGTGACCCGGGTCGTTATTGCGGTCACAGTGTTTTGGATGACCTACAAGGAAGAATTTTCTTTTCTGTGCGATTGCTCAGCGATTCAAGATGTTTTTTTTTCCTTTTTTTCCGCCAGCACCCTCCTTCTAAATCTCTTTCCCTCCTTCTTCCCTTTCTCTCCTCTGCTTCCTCACTCCTTCCCTCCTACCTCCCTTCCTTCCTTCTATCCTTCCTTCCGCTCTCCCTCTCTTTTTCTCCTTCCTTCCTTCCTTCCTTCCTTCCTTCCTTCCTTCTTCCTAACTCCCTCCCTTCCTCTTTTTCTCTCTCCCCCTCTCTTTTCCTACCTTCCTCCCTCCCTCGCTTTCTTCCACCCTTCCTTCCATTTTCTTTTCTTTTCTCTTCTTTTCTTTTCTTTCCTTTTCTTTCTTTCTCTATTTCAAGAGCCCTCATCTCTGTTTCTCTCTTTTTAAATCTCATCTTTCCTTCTTTCCTTCTGGTCCCCCGAATTTAGAAAAGCATATTTGATGGCACCTCACAGGCAATTAGCGTCCATCCCCAATCACTTAAAAGAGGCACCAGTACACTTTGAAATCAGGGACTATCTGTCTTTCGCAGGCACCGCCAGAAAAACAAATTGTGCTCAAGCTATCCTTTTAAGTACTTTAACCTCCAACCTCCTCCCACTTCCTTGCTTTTTAACTTCTCCTTTGAGAGATGTGATCGTGCAGCACCTCAGAGCCTCAAAGAAATCTCATCTTTTTTCCTGTGTGAAACCCATCCCTTTATCTTACATCTCTGCCTCCGCCCCAAGATCACCCCCAACCCCCGCCCACTTCCAAAGATTCTGAACCTCAGTGTCTCTCACTCCCTGCAATTAAGCAGCGGATCCCAGCATTCTAGTCGGTGGCATCTCGCTCCTCACCGACAAAGACTCCATTAAAACAGATCAATTAGACCAGACGTTGGAGGCATCAGAAAATCGGCTTCTAGACAGCGCAGCTAAATTCTTTAAGGAAACTGAATGCCTGTTAGATAGAGCTGCCAGCCGATATTGCAAAAACAAGGAATCAGAGATGTCTCTCGCTGCACCCTTTCAGCAGAAGCGGCAACATAAATATACGCTTAATGTAGATCTAGATTTAACAACTCCCAGTTCAGAGTGAGAACATGTCATTTTCCATAGCAAGGCTGCTGTGGTAACTAATCAGGCTTATGAAAATAAGTCATGCTTAAAACTAAAGGCAAAGTCCTCAAAAGTGTTTATCAGTAATTATGATAATGAGACAGGACCTGTTAGGATTTCAACACTAGGCTATATAAGTAGAATTTTACAGAACCTCTTCGCAGAGTAAAACTGTTATTGAATTCTCTTTAAGTAAATTTTTGGCATGCTTTCTAATAATATGTACCCTTCCTAAGACATTTTCCCCAAAGTAACTTAAAACTCCAAAGGAGTTAATTACTGGTTGTGACTGGTTAACAAATGCAGTTACTTCCACAGAGGTTCTTTAAATATTAAACAGTTTCAAGCAAAGCCTTTCCAATAGGAATGCTGTGATTTTGTTCAGCTTGCTTTGTACTCAGTGTTACAGTGCCACCAAGAAACAAATTCTGAAACTGGCAAGCACCACCAAGTGGCAGAAGAACATCACTCACTGAACAGAGCATAGTATCATTGAACATGTAAATAAAAATATGTACATTATTTAACTTCATTATTAGTACCACAGAAATGACAGGAATTACATTTTATGACAATGAAGATTGGATTAGTGATTGGATGAGTGCTTGAACTTTTCCCCCAACAGTGTCAAATCAGTTTACTTATTAGAACTGAATTTAAAACTAGGTCTACAAATTGCACTTTGCATTGTGCATCATATGAATACTAGTTATACAATCCAATTGTGTCATGCCTTTGCAAAATGTCTTATTTTAAAAGAGTACAGAATATTTGCTTTCAATATTCCTGAGTTAAAACAATTTATTTGTGGCATACACATTCTAGAATCGACTCACAGGGTGTAGAGTTAAGTTGTCATATTTTTAGTAGAAACAGCACAGAAATTCTTTCCATAGAACTTTTTAAAAACATTTTTTCCCTCTACGTGGAAAAGGCATTGTTAAGAATTGTGAGATTACTCAGAGCTTTAATAGGGGTGCAGTTGGGGGAAGGGAGAAAAATTATTCTAGAACAAGAATAATTTAAGATAAATAAATGAACCTGGAGAAAATAAGACACTGCCAATCAGAACTCTATCCCCTTTCTGATCTCTACTACTTTCTGATATTTCAATAATGGTAAGCTATATAGTACGCTTCTTAAGTGTCAGACATTGTATCATGCAGGGTGAAACATATTTTTAATCCCCACAAAACCCTTATGAAACAAGGAATTCCTTATCTCCATTTTATAGAAAAGACATATAGCTTTTAAAGCATCAAGGGACTTGCCCAATGTGACAAAACTAGTCGATGGCACAGCTGGGACTCAGCACAGTTTTGTCTGATGTCAGAGCCCAAAACCTACATCATTGTTTTCTGCTGTATGACTACCTCTTAGCCTCTGAGAAAGGAAACTAACTGGAATATATTCATTCTGTCCATGCAGCCTCTTTGCCTTTTCTACAGAGTACCGGTAAGACCTAAATATTAAATCTCAACCATAAGCGATGAGATCCAGTGGTTTCCATACTTGCAATTCTAATGAATTAATTCATATGAATTACTTAAGAAGCTTTTTAAAAGATGGACAAATTCTAGGTCTCAATAGCAGGGATGCTAATTCAGAAAGTTTGGGATTGGACCATGGAATCTGTATTTTAATATTCACCCTTGTTTAAGAAATAAGGTACTACCTCTACCTGTATGACAAATGAAAGGATACCTGGATTCTTGCCCAGTTGTCACAGGACTTTTGGCAGAGAAGTTTCTAAGACAAGAGAAGGGTTTATACTAAAAAAACCCAAACAAACAAAAAAAAACAACGGTGTCGGGGGTGCCTGGCTGGCTCAGTCACTAGAGCGTGCGACTCTTAATCTCCAGGTCATGGGTTCATGTGTTTGAGCACCACATTGGGTGTACAGATTACTTAAAAATTTTTTTTAAAAAGGTAAAGGCTTATACTCAGTGTGTAGATGACTGTTATACACATCCATCTCTATATCTACCATTAAGTACTGAATTTCTCTAGCATATCTTTACCAAATATGTAGTAAGCTTCTATTATGTCTGACTTACTAGCTTTGTGACCATGGACAGTCTCCTCATTTGTAAAATATAGGTAATAGTAATATCTACCTCCAAGGGTTCTTCTGAAGATTAAGGGAGATAGATGATTTAATGATAATGGCTTTGGGGTGAATACCTATGAATGAATGAATACCTAAATATGTATGCATGTAGCCAGCTATATATTTATATATAATAATCATATAAATATATAATAAAAAATAATTGAATATATACAAGTTATGTGTGTATGACATTAAAGTGCACAATATGTTGATTACTAATAATGAAATACAGTATCATTTTCATATCTAATCCAAACCTTAATATTTTATCTCTTAATTTCTAGCTTACATAAGATATATAGACTCAAATCATTATTTCATCAGCTTTCATTTATAATTTATTAATATAAAAATACATATTATATTATCAGTAACAAATATATTGGTATATCAAGTGTTTAATTTGTAGATCAAATGCTATTGATAATGTTTCCTAGAAGTCATCTTCATTTCAGGTTGATTTTTTTTTTTAGCTGAGAGTAAATTTGCTATTTTTCCACCCTTTGCTGTAATTATTTAATGATGCATAAATAACAAGCCATGATTTAAAGAAATCATTTTATAATGTAAGTTCCTATGCCTTATTGATTCCTGTGCCTTTAATTATTTCTGATAGTTTATGTGTAGATTTATAATTTCAGTGCTAGAGAAATAGTTTATTTCCTCTTAAGGCAGTGGGCCCCAGTCATGACTGTACACTGTAATCACCTGGGGGATTAAAAAATACTGATGTGGAGTCTTTACTCCAAGGCTTTGAATCTCTGGAGGTGAGGTGGAGGCACTGGATTTTTAAAAAAGTTTCATGATGACTGTAATGCATAGCTTTGGTTGCTAGCCACTGCCATGGGGAAAGTAAATGAGTGGGTATTTCCTCATTATCCAAAGATCCAAGTTTCAGCAAGTAAAAGGGTAATTATTTTTGACTTAAAACTTTAAAATAAACATTTCACAAAAATGTTTTCTGATTAAGACATTTAAACCAAAGCAATATGCAGCAGTTAATGTTTGCCACAAGCTTGCCAATAGTTTGAGAAAAAAAAAAAACTATTGTTTTTGAAAAGCTACATATAAAAAACAGCAGGCATCTCAATACAATTTGGTGTCTTTTTATTTACAAATTCAGACAGTTCCCAATCGCTATTTAATTTAATCATAGCTTTATCTTAGAGCTTAAGACTTTTCTTCAAATCATTATGAAACTTTATTTTTTTTGTAGTTAGAACCAGAAGTTTGAATCAATTTAGAATGAAACTGCTTTTCAAGTCCCTCCTTTTTTAATTTAGTGGGGCTTTTGGTTTTTGTTTGTTTGTTTTTTGGTTTGGGCTTTGTTTTGTTTGATTTTTGCCCAACTTACTTGTCAGTGGCAGACTAGGTCTCTTAGGAACTAACAATCTCAACTATTTTGACATTTCTTTTACCCAAGTGTTTCTGCCTCCTGTCCCTCACTCCCCCAAAAAGAAGAAAAAGACAAATTGAAGTGAAGAGGCTTCTGTCATAAAATAAATTTGGGAAACGCTTCATAGAAACTCTACTTAGCTTCACAATGCACATTTGCATATTAAAGGCTCTGAGGAGCCCTGTAGTAAAATCAAACCAAAACAGCATCAGATAAAACTAAACACCTATTTAACTTTATTGAACTCAGGTTTTCCAATATTATTTGATCATGGAATCCCTTTTAGCAAGAGAGCACTGCAATAAACTATGGCAATGGATTTCATTTATTACACCATTAGTAACAATAGTTTAAAGGAATGAGGCTTTAAAAAATGTTGTGTCCGCATGCTAGAGAAGGCTGGTCATTTCCTCTGACTTCTGTTTCACAGAAACAGCAGAAAGCCAGCTCACAGTAGGGTAAATATTCTGCAACTCTTATCATCTGATACAACCTTGCCTGTCATTATGAACATCATAAACATTTACAACCTTTAATTTTTTTCCACAGTTTTATCTTACAGAGCAGTGATTATAACACAGGATCAGATACAGATCGTGTCTAATAACACTACTTTCTGAAAAGCTGTATTTTACACTGTTGAACATGCTAAAAGTGTTTAAATAGAAAATTCCGCAAGATTTTAAAGAGAGTTTAATTGATTTCTTTACACTTCTATACTTACCTCTTTGCTTTGCAGCATAGATCTGGACACTTAGCCACTCACTGACTATTATTAGAGCTTCCGATATAATGGGAAGGCAAGGCTATATGGCAGGGCAACAGTGCATGCCTGAGTTGCGATCCTTGCCCTGACACAAGCAGGGTATTCACGGGCAAGTTACTTAGCTTCTCTGAGTCTCAGTTTTCTCTTGTCCAGAGTTATTGTTATTACTTGAGTATCAAGAAAGTTAGCCTGGTGTAAGAAAATGGAGAATCAGGTGTGGGGCTCTGGAGGAGGAAGAAGGCAAGTTATAGGAAGGACTAAAGTCTATAAATAGAAAGCCATCCAGAGAGTTAAGGCGGACATTCATTTCATCTTTCTGGGGCAGTAGCATCTTTTTTTTTTTTAACTTTACTATTTCCGTTATTCTTTTTCCTATAGTTTTCTCTGCAATCCGAACATCCCCATCTCAGATATGTGTTTATAAATTGCATTTAGCTGCATTAGATGTCTGCTGAACATTATCTATGTATCATTGTAATATTGTAAATATTTTAAATTTTAGTACATCTGATAATAGAGAAGGGATGTTTCCATGGCAAATTATTTAAATTATTTAATAACTATAAAACTAGTTTATTTTTTAGTTTATGTAAGTTCTCCCATTTTCTTTCTTTCTTTCTTTCTTTCTTTCTTTCTTTCTTTCTTTCTTTCTTTCTTTCTTTCTTTCTTTCTTTTCTTTTCTTTCTTTCTTTCTTTCTTTCTTTCTTTTAGTTGTTGTCAATAAGGAATTTACTTGTTTAAAAAAAATCCAAATGCTGGTATTTTCCAGAATTAACAGGTTTATTTACAATTGTTATAAAGTGGAACTGCTGAGACTTGTTCACTGGAACATTTTGACTTGCGTTAATGCTTTATGTCCCCACATTTATATTAAAAATTCACACACAAATGAAAATGGAAAAACTGCCAAGACCTGATTTCTGTCTCCTATTTTTCCGCTTGCATTAATATATTCAGGTACTTTTTGATCCCATGGTGGGGGAAAATATCTGACGTTCAGAACTACCAATAACAGAAAAAAAAGAAATTTTGTTTAAAGAATGAAATGTGTTCCATCATAGTGGTTTTGTACGCACATTCTCCACCTATGGGGTGTGCTAGCTAGATGTCTTTGGCATAACTGTTACACATTCGACACGGATTGCACACAGGTTGGTATCTTCAAAAAAAAGTCCACCAGATAGGCCTCACTTGCTTCCTGCAAAGCACCAACAGCTGCACTCCGGAAGCTCACATCTGTTTGGAGTCATAAGCAATTTCTCGCACCAGACTCTGGAAAGGAAGTTAGCGAATCAGAAGTCCAGTCAACTTTTGATAAGGTCTAATTTCACGGAGGTTGCCACAGGACCATGCTTTAACTATGAGGTTTCTCCACTCGTCCAGTAAGAGGGCGCACTCTTGGGAGCGGGTTTTGTAGCTAGTTGCTTCCTGGGTGCTTTATCACTGGTGGATTTGCGGGCAGTTTTGGCTTTGTAGGAGCCATGGTACAGAGACCTCCTTACTTAGTCCCCTTCTTAGGCGGCAGCCTGGTGAGCTAGAGGTGGCGCGCAGGTTAGAGAGCGACCTTCCCCATTTACTTTTTATAAACCCTGACTTTTATATGTAAGATTTACTTTCCATGCACAATAATTAGTCAAATAATATTGAATTTCAAAGATCTCTAATTTCAGCTCAGGGACATCATTCTTTGTCTATGTATATTCTAAGGATGTAGCAAAATGCTTTATACATAGTTGGCAATCAACAGATGACACTAAATTAAGTTAAAATGCTAAAGCTAAGCACATTAATCAACACATCCCAGAAAGAGAGGACCTATTTACACTTTTACCAGAAAAGATAGTGAAATCCCTTTGGAATAACCTGGAAGTTCTTAGGAAACTTCTTTTAAAAGGCAAGACTTATTTTGGAGTAAAAAACTGGCACTAAGAAGCTGATGTTTAGAGCACATCAGGGAGTGCCTCAGCAATGGACATTGGTGTTGAACTTCTCACTTCTTCTATCCAGGTGTTCCCTACTAAGTCGCTATTAGTCTCAGTGCCTCCTGTGGGCAGTACTTCATTCTATTCCCAGCCTGTAATTGTGCCTTTATTTTTTACCACCTTTGTATTTCCCATTACTCAAGTCAGGAGATCAGCCACTCAGTTCATCAGACCATGAAACAAGTAACAATTATTTGATGTGAAATTTGAGGTTTTCAAGTGATATGAATGGAGAAGAAGGTAGGCAACAGGTGGTATTTGGGGGTCTCTCACACACATACCATATACATGCATATAATATATACATATATATCTGTTTATATGTTTGTGTGCATGCATACCTCTACACATGATAAACAATTCCAATCATAAATAGATTATACAGAGTCATCCTGGCATTCTAACTTCCAGGTCTTCTCATTATATAAAGGTAACTGGTGCCACTAGTCTTTTAGAATCCTTCTACTTGATGTGATTTGGTAGAATCTCATGTTGGATGTCTCATAATTTATTCAGGGCCTTGTTTATGGACGTTTAACTTATTTTACTTTCAAATAAAAATTAATGCAGCAGTGTTATATGATAATACTGTCTTTTCTATAAAAGTATCTACCCCACTCCCCCAGTAAAGAGACTAAAGGACACATTGAGAGCACAGCTATGTTTTTAGAGGGAAATACTGAGTTAGCTAACAAAACAAAGCCTCACATTTTGGTTCTTAACTACTCTCAATGAGGAATGTATTTAACCTGAGTATAATATTGGAAATATTAGAAATAGCTTTCAAATTTAATTCTGATATTCTTGCACACAAATGTTACAGTTAGAGCATAATTTTTTACCAGCTGATTTTCTTCCATTTGCTGTCATACTACATAATGACACTGGTGAAATCTAATGTAATATCAGTTGCCATATTATAAAATTCAATGTAATGTGAGTTGGTCTTGAACTCTTTCCAAGGAAGTTTAATTATATCATACAAAGATAGTTGCATCTGTGAGACATATGAAGGACAGTGTTTAACATGATACACCAGTGTAGACAGAGTGAATTAGCTCTCTCCTCTCATAAAGCTAACTCTTTCTTTGTCTGAGTTACAGAATCTTTAAAAATGGCACCTTTTCCCCTTGCATGGACAATTGTCTAGGGATTAGCAATGACACAAGCCACTTTAGGGTAATGGCTAGGACTCTGAATTTGAGTTGGAATCTGATTTCAAATTCTGGCTCTGACCCTTGAAGCCATGTGAAGCCTCATCTCACTGATTCTCTTTATACCCTTTGTAGATATGTAACTTGACAGTTACAATATGAGGATTAAATGATGTCTGTAATCTGCAAGGCTCTCTGTCACAGAATAGGTATTATGGCTGAAGTGTATATAAAACAGAGGCAGTGTGTGTGATTTGATCTTTGCTGCTCAAATCTGAGTCAGAATCCGTGACAATGATGGGTGACATCTCAGCCCCCAGCACTCTGCTTTGAGTAATTACTCCTAATTGAAGAGCAGGGTAGATGTAAGAAAATGTAAATATTTGGAACTGTTGGTTAAGTATATTGTAAATCATCTTATAAACGAGATTTTCCATTTTTATATGTGAACTAAATCCACTAATTCCAGAAAAGTAGGAAATTTTATAAGATAGGACTTATGAGCTATAAACACAACTAAGTCATTTGTCTAAAGCAGAAAATAATGGGTTTTCTTCATAAATCCATCATTGTTTTGAAAGTTTGATCTGTGATTTTCCTTAAGTAAACCAAACTTAATAATTCAGAAGTTTTTTAATGTTTTTTTGTAAGAGTTTTGTATTTGACTTTTACATCTTTAATATATTTGTGACATATGATGCCATGGATAGATGAGGAAACGATATCATTGGTGAATGTGGTAAAAGCCAATGTTAATTTTATGACCAAATATACTTTTTGTAGGTCAACTATTTAATTATAAATTAATACTAATGTTAATAATATCTACACAGCACTTGCTTCTTACAAAACTGTTTAGAGTAATCCCCATTATCCGTATAACATAGGTATTTTTTTATTTCTATGTTAGAAGACAGGAAATTAATACTAAAGATTTAGCCAATGTTTTCTAACCTAAGATTCAATGTTAAGAATGAACTTACTTTTTGAGTTGTCAAGATAACTACAAAGAACTGGCAGAAAGCTTCTCTAGCCAGGCTACAGGGATCGCAAATAACAGTTTTTTAAACTGTTATTATAAGGTAAGTGATCACTTCCCTGTTGCACAAATTCCCTCACTTGCCAAGTTGTACTGGAAATGGATGCTAATGACTTGCATTTGGCTTCTGCTTTAATGCAGTGAAATAGCACATTTCTTAATTGCATATCACTTAGAATGGTCTACCATTTAGAAGAAAGCTCTGTTCGGAGGCATTGCACACATGACCGGGAGGATACTGTGGTGAAAAGATTCAACAATAGCTCCATTAATGTTTAGCTTATACCTGCATCTAATGGGTACTAATGCATCTTACATGACATATGTGAAGATAAATTTACAACATTAATAGACTTACATTCCATAACAATAACCTATTTCTCTAACAAGTTCTATTTCTCTAATAAAATATTGTCTTGCCAGTGTCATCTGATTGAAAGGTACGGGGTTAGATGGTGCCGCTTTTATTGACTTGCAATAAAATGCCTTCATCTTGGCATACAGTATGTATTTGTTTTATATGTAAACATGTTAAGAGCATTACCGTTTTGTAGAAAGTTACATTTCATGAAAATGCACATTTAAGAAACATTAAGTTATCTATCTGGAGACATAGGTCATTTCCATATAACATCTAAGATTTCGGTTCAATTTTTAAAAGTTATTTATTTTTACTACACTTTCTGTCAAAGAAGATTTAAGACAATTTAAGCCAGTTGATTTGTCATTTTGATATCTCTGAAATTGTGCACATGAGGTGGCAATCAATCATTTCAACTATTTTAAAATCTGACTTCTATAGACACACTAAAGTTATTTCAGTCATAGATTCCTGATCTTAAAATCATTTACCATGAATTTTAAACACATGAAAGTCTAAATAATGTTAATTCATAGATGAAATAAATCTTAAATTCATTGTTTTTCCAATTTTAGCACTATTATGTATAAAAAATCTTCTGTAATCTCATTAATTTCACTGTGGACTTGTAGATCCTTTTCTATGTATTATTGGCACTTGTATTTTAGACAATCACATAACTAAGAAGTGGTTAGAAAATAAGGTTCTTCTTCCACAAAAATACTCAAGAGCTTACACCACAATATTTTTGAATGTGGTTTCAGGAAATCAAAAACCCCCTCATTCATGACCCTTACGATAAACAATCTATTTTATACGAGTCATTTTTTATTACTTATGGGGAAGATAACATCACCAAATTATATAAACCATTTTCATAAAAAAGAAGCAATTTGGTATGGAAACATAATAGGTTATTTCCAAATTACTTGGTTCACTTTCTCTTTCTATTATATATATCTATCCTTTGATTTTTTAAAAAAAAAAGTAGCCCTTTTAAGTTCACCTGAGGAAGTTGGTTGCATATGATTAATGAACTAGTTAGCATTATATTATATTATTATTATATTGTATTATTTTTATTATATAATATGTAGCTATTGTATGTATGGTAATGTTATTAAGTTGCATAAAATTTCAAATTGGGCAGCATAGGAGGTGAAGTAAAATATGAAGAAATTCTATGTTCAATGCATATCTTATTACCAAAGAACATATTTGTATACATGTCTGTGATTGTTTCAATATTTGTGTATGTATCAATCTAAACTTAGGTAAGAGGACAAATATATTTCAAATATATGTACACTGGTATAGCTTATAAAGCACGTCTATTGATAACATTGTCCCACTTCTTTCATTATCCAGTGCTCTCTTTAGGAGTAAAATTTCTAACTAAAAACAAAAAATTCCGTGTTCCCAAAAGGATTTGTAGACCATTTTTAAAATTATGGCAACTTTGAAAAATATCTCTGTATCTTTCAATAAATTACATCTCAGAATCTTGAATTAGATAGTTATTACTGACAAGTACACAGACAGTATAAAAGTTCACTCCCATTGTTGTTTAGTGTATGACTCTGCGTGTTTTTTCTTGATTCACATTACTTGTTATAAGATCTTCCAGTGAATTTATGATAGGATAAAATAAGCAAAGCAAAGAAACACCTCCTATAACAAGAGGGAGGTGGGAAGGCACTTTGGATCTATCAGAGTCTTATATTTAATTTTCTCAACTTTTGGCCTCATTTCTCTTCTATATACTTTTTAATCACTATCTGTTTTTCCTTTCTAGGTTAAGTTAAGGTCTAATTGGGAAACATTATTAGAACAGTAAAATAACAGAAATACTTAAATCCCTTATCAATGATTGTTGGTAAAATTAGCAAAGATCATTTTGCTGCAGGAGTAACCATAGCTTACTAGTACTTTTTATTTTCAGTTGTTGGGTGGCAACCTTGAGAATTCCCTCAGTGAAATCCAAAACTGGCCCTATGTATGGAAAACAAGGACAGACCAGAAAAACAGGCAGACAGACCCCTCCAGATAATAGACAAGGGAACCTACATACAAGGCTAGTCTTGGCGTGTCTTGGGTGGCCTCAAGATGAGTAAATCTCCACATTGGCCCATCACAAACTTAAAAGTTTATGTAAAGGCCTTACCATTCCAGATGGTCTCAATAACATATTGCTCTCTCAAGTCTGCGTCCTTGAAACCAGATCTCCCTGTGGGAACAATGGGCAGAACATCCTTTCTGTGGACTAGCAAGGGGGTGAGGACCCTCCAACTGCTCAGGTCCAGCTCAAGGGTCAACCAGTGGTCACATTCTCTCAGTGATCTCTCCCAACACTCCACTCCTCATGACTGGTCTTACAACCTTAAGCTCCCCTTTTCTATGATGTGCCCTGAACAGTCACCAAGAGGGTTTTTTTGTTTGTTTATTTAGCATGGAGGTGGCTTGTTTGGTGGCTGTTTGGTCACCCTGGAGGCAGATACCGCAGCAACAGTATAGACACATGCAAGAGAAAACACAGATTAAGATAATGATTCCCAAAATAAGTCACTTTTTTTTTTTTTTTTTTTTTTTTTACCAAGAGCCCCATGATCTGATCCGCTGATTTATTAAGCTCCGTAGGCTGAGGCTCAGGTCAAACAAGGAATTCACCTGTGTCTTCATGTGATTTAACAAATATTATAAATTAGCATACTCATCAGATATGAACCCATAACATTCTGTTTGGAAAATGGCACAGGTGTCTCCTTGCAAGGCAGTCATAATGTCCAGTGCCATTCTATTTTGGAGGAGAGCTTTTCTCATTAGAGACATTGCCGCATTAACTAAACCTAAGTTTTATTGGCTATCATTTAAATCTTGCTGGGTAAATTTAGTAAGAAGTTTTATATGTACTATAATATGTAGCAAAAGTTTAAAGTCTAAATGACAGATATTTAGTAGAAACTTGTATGGGAAGATATTCCCCTTCTATAAAAAATTACAAATGTGCCCTGATCCTTAGATAATGAAGCTGCAGCTTTAGGAATCCGACCTGGTTTAGCATACTGTACATGTTGGCTGGGGGAAGCAACACTGTCAGGCATGAGATGGGTTGGGGGAGGGATAGGACCCCCAGCTTCTCCCCTCTATTAACGGTGTGTGTTCCATTTCAGGTAGTACATTTCAACACTTCTGGCTTGCAGCTATTTTACCCAAGCAAACAACTCCTAAAGCCTTTGCAGTAGTGCCTGGGCCTTGAATTTTCTGTGGTGGACTGTTCATGTTCTCCCTCATAGATGTTCCGGTAAAGGCAAGTCTTCACAGGTTACTATTATACCTTCAACACTGGGCCTATCTTACTGATGTGGGGAAAGAGAACAGGGCTACCATCCCGTGACATATTGTGGGCCTGTGCAGGTAGCCTTCGCAGAGCATTTGAAAGATCCATTTTTGCCTTCCTCTTGTGAAGGCATATTGATCCTGTGACTCAGAAGCCATACTCAACAATATGCTGGATAAAAAAAAAAAAAAAAAGTTAAATTCAATACAGCAGAGTACACTCTTAGGATCATGAACAAGGAATCTAAGATGGTGACAACTTTGGACATAGCTGCATAGATGAGGGGACACCTTCTTATTCAATCCTCAGTAGTCCATGATCTGCCATGAGTCATCTGGCTTTTTTACTGGCCATACTGAGCTGTTGAAAGCATTACGTGCAGGGTGTATAATATTCATTCAATGCGATTCTTAGATACTTTCCAAATTATGGAAAGAGCCCAAGTGTCCACAGACTGATGAATGGATAAAAAAGAGGTGGTATATAAATACAATGGAATATTACTCATCCATAAAAAAGAATGAAATCTTGACATTTGTAACGACATGGATGGAGCTAGAGAGTATTATGGTAAGTGAAATAAGTTAAAGAACAACAAACACTATATGATTTCACTCATATGTAGAATTTAAGAAACAAAACAAATGAGCAAATGGTAAAAAAAGAGAGAGGGAGAGGAGCCTGGGTGGCTCAGTTAAGCATTGACTCTTGGTTTTGGCTCAGGTCATGATCTCAGGGTCCTGAGATGGAGCCCCAAATCAGGTTCCCTGCTCAGCAGGAAGTCTGCTTCCTCTCTCTCTCCCTCTGCCCCTCCTCCCACTCGTGAATTCTCTCTCTCAAATAAATAAAAAATCTTTTAAAAAATTGAAAATAAAAGAGAGTGGCAAACCAAGAAACAGGCTTTTAACTATAGAGAACAAGTTGGTGGTTACCAGAGGGGAGGTGGGGGGATGGGTAAAATAGGTGGTGGGGATTAAGAAGGGCACTTGCTGTGATGAGCACTGGGTGTCGTATGGAAGTGTTAAATCACTATATTGTACACCTGAAACTAACATTACACTATTTGTTAGCTAACTGAAATTTAAATAAAACTAAAAAAAAAAAAAGTTTGCAGAGTTTGACCTTGTAGGATGTCGGTGCCTAAAATGTTCTCCAGTATTGCACAGATTAAAACCTCATATTCTCATGGGAGAGAACACCCAATTTGCAGGGACTATCGTGACCATAACAGTTTGCCCTCTGTAACCACTGATGGCACTGAGGGCACCAGAAAACTTTTGAGGTTCCCATGTATTAGAGTATATTCAGCTCTAATATCAACCAGAGCTATCACTTTTTGTTTATTTTGGGGGACCAGTGAACACTAACTCAACATGAGACCTACAATGACTTCCAGTGTCTCACCTGGAGGCAATCTTGGCCTACATGCTATGCCCTGAGCATGGGAGGCACCCATCCTGAGAAAGACTGTATCCCTGAGGCCTATTCTGGAGCAGGCAGGGCATCAGGGATGGTAGAAGCAGGTGGGGTAGATGTGAACTGTTGTTCAGGTTTTAAGGTTTCCCACAGGCTTACCAACACAGCATTGGGTTGCCAGTCTATATTTTAAATGGGGTCCTGGTAGCAATGAGGTCAAACCACATCTATAACCAGTTACTTTTACTCTACACTTGACAGTTGATTGGGAGGAATCTTTTGACTTCTCAAGTTCCCTCTCTGTCTTGAGCCTTTCCCACAACCTGTACCCATTCCCCAGGACAGTAGAGCTGATGCACATCAAACCAGCCAGCTTTTTGAGGGCATTTCTGTACTTATGGTGGTCCACAAGCATCTAACACTTGGGCAACCCCTCCCTGCATCAGAGTTGATGGTCAACTCTGGATCTCCCTTGTGGATGCTTCTTTCCCAAGCCATATTCCTTTGGTGTCTATGCTGGCTCACCAATTGTTGGTTCCCAAAATGGCCTCCATACGTGGAGGGAAAGGTTAGACCTAAGAAATATGCCAATCACCCCAGATTGGTAGGTGGCAGCTTTCAGCCTGAAAATTTACATGAGTCTTATCTTGGGCAGCTGCAAAACAAGTAAATCTCCACACCAGCCTGCAAAATCTTAAAAGTTTATAGAGAGGCCTTAATGGTGTTCAGTCACATTAAGGTGGCCTCAACAACACATAGTATTCTCAAGGCTGCATCCTTGAAACCAGTTCCTACTGTGGGAACAGTGGGCAAAACCTATATCCCAAAGAGAGGGGAAAGAGGAAGGGCCTCTAATTGCCCAGATCCAGCTCAAGGGTCAATCAATGATTACATCCTCTCGATGACCTCGAACATCAGTATATTGATTTATTGTTAGTAATTTAAGGGCAGTAATCTACCTTTTTCACCACCTAGTGTCATACACACAGTCACACAGCTATGCACTGAAAAGTATACACACACACACACACACACACACACACACACACATACACACAGACACAATCTTACATGGTAGGATTGTACACTCATTTATTCCACAGCATTAAATGTTTACTATGAATCAGATCCCAAGCTACCTCTGAGGATGCCACAGGGAACAAGTTTGACAATTTTAGGGGGTTTAATGGGGAAATGGGTTTAGTGGGAAAGATAAAGATTAAATAAGTAATTACACAAATAAGAAACTCCGAAAATTTCTGTGGAGGAGCAGTAGTAGACTACTGCACTTGAGTCTGTAGAGGTGTACAATAGAGTAAACTGATCTGATCTGGGGACTCAGGCAGCAATCCATTCTTTTCCTACTCCCCTCATTTAAATATTAAAGTTTCTGGGTGCTTCTCTCTCTCTCTCCAACTTTTTCTCATCTTCTGCCTTGGGTGAATTGTTATAGGAGTTGGAGAACGTGTCATTGTTTAGGTAGGGAAAAATCATGACACAAGAGTGTTTATAGGGGGAGCGAGGGGACAATTTGCCAAAGGTTTTGGAGATGCTAAGTAAGATGAGGGCTAAAAATATAACACTTGATTTTTCATTGTGATGTTCATTGGTGACTTATTAAGGGCAGTATTAATGGGATGGAATCCAGAGAGATGTTGGATTGGGAGGTGGTATAAAGAGATTGATTTAGCTTCATCTGACCAGCAAGGCAAACTCTATGAGGGCAGGAATTCTGCATCCACAGCAACTAAAACAATGTCTAGCATATATTGCTGTCTTAAATAATCATCAAATAAATGACTGATAGGAGTTATGGAGTGTAAGTTTAAGTCAAATCTTATAGATTATGCATGGTCTTGTAAATCATGTTAAGGATTTTGGCTTGCTGATTTCTGAGTATAATGCTTTCAAGAGTTTAATTCAGAGCCTCACCAGACTAGATTTATGTTTTAAAATGATCCCTGTGGCTCCTGGGTGTAAAATGGATTTTAAAGGAGTAGGGAGACCAGTTAAAAGGGCTTCCTTTGTTTTCTTGATTGAAAAAGAGAATTTGGAGTGATTGATCAAGCAATCTACAGCAAATGACCAGAGAAAGGGTGGTTAGAAAGTAGTATGTTTGAATTGGTTTTGGGTAATGACCAGATTAATGATCTCATGCATATAATGATGGAATGTGGTATCTTTACTCTTTGGATTACTGATATTTACAGGTGGCATAATTCCTGATGCTTTTATCATTTAGCAAATATGACCACTCTGTGACTGAGGCCTGGCACTGTCCCAGTATAACTCTAAACTTGTAAGGACTGTTTCAAACCTGTCCTAGAACATGAAATCATTCACTATTTCTATAAACTAGTAATTCTGTACTAATTTATTTAGCTCCTACCATATTCTAAGCACTATTTTAAGTATTGTAGGTAAAATGGTAAATAGAGACATGGTCTCTGCCTTCATAGTTTAGAAGGAAGGGCAAAGATGAAATAAATCAAGTATGAGGAGTAGTATGAAAGAGTTAGAACCAGAAGATGTTTTAGGATATCATAAAACATGGAGATTAAACCTAGTCTAGAGGGTCAGGAAAGCCCAACTCAAGAAAATAAAATTAAACTGAGACTTTGTTATCCTGGGCCAAATGGAAATGAGGAGGAGTAGCTTTTTGGTAAAGAAAAGGTGAAATATTGGGTCCAGGATTTATACAGAGTCAGGCTTACTAAAAGGAATTTAATCACTAGAACAATGTGAACAATGATGTTGTTTTGGTAGACAAGGGCTAAATGAAGTAGTCTTATAATTCATGTCAACGATTTTGGATGTTATTTTCAGGACAATGGGTAAATGAAGAGGCTTCAAGCAGGCAATGATGCAACTCACAATTTAAATTGAAGCCAGATGACATATCATGGTTTCTTGCTCTTCAAGATTTTGTTTGGCTTGGCCTGAGTTCCAATTCCTCCATCTGTCATGGAATTCATATCCTTCCCCACAGTTTCCGCGAATTTCAAAAGCTTACTATTTTATGCTTCTCTCTGATTCTGTGCTCCAGGTTGCTTGAGGATTGTATCTGCTCTTCCCCCACATAGTGCAGGGATTTACAATTCAACTGCTGAATCTATTCCATGAGCAATCTACACAGTAAGCATTACATGGTTCTAGTGGGCTTTCCCCTGGCTCTAGGAGGTTGCTGGGAAGAGACTCATCTCAAAATATGTTCCCTTTGCCATCTTCCTTGTTTAATCTCATTATCTCATCTTTTCTCTTTCAAGGAACCATAAGTGATGTTTTTCCATGTCTTACTTAGAACAATTTCACTTAGAATAATAACTCAGTGTTTTATCTTCTATAATCACACACCTATCAATACATTTTTCCGAACAATACAGTTCTCTTCCTAAGATGAATTTTGGTGATGACTATTTACATAGATTATATTGTTTTATCCTGTAATAAATTTAACTCTAATCTCTGTGTGGAGCAGTTATAGCTTATTAGAAGTAAATGGAATTATTCACAAAGATAATCTAATCTAATTCTTTTATATAAAAGATGAAGACATTTAAGCTCAGAGAGATCAAGTTACTTGCCATATTGATCATAGCAGAGTCTGGACAAAGATTTAGGCACATCTAATTCAGTGTTCTTTTTGTTGGGATAGTAGTCCTTTTTAGTGTGTTCTTTATATCTCAGGAGAACACATCTAGGCTCCTAAGTTCTCTCCATAAATATATCTTTTCCCCTAATGCTGAGTTGCCTATGTATCTTGGTCAAAATATTCATCTGTCCAAAATATTCATCTGGTAAAGAGTAGCTTTTATTATACCAATTGTGTTGCAGAATTATGCCCACTCCTTCATATACCAGTTCTCCATCATAAGTTTATTTCCCATAATGCTATCTGTTTTAATGTGCCAATGTGTAGTTTTGAGGTTGTAACCAAGTACAGAGAAAACAAAATTAAGATTCAAAGCTAAAGACCTCAGTTATAGGAACACTTGAACTAGAGGTACAAAATAAGTGAAATTATGTATGAGGAGATGTTATAAAAATCATCCATTAGAAGGACCATTTTAATGGGGTGAGGGTAAATCTGTAAAAGGCACAGTTATGAGAAAAAGATACCATGTTTTGGTATGGCTTGTCAAGATTTTATTTCCTGGCAAAACGGTTCTGTACAGCAGGTAAATCTTAGAAATATAGAAGTAAAATAAACTGTTGTATTTGGGAAATATAGCAAGTAGAATGTGGGCAGTTGCAAATGGACACAGAATCAAAGTGATAATAGTAATGCTACCTTCTTTCTTAAACAAAGAGAACAATACAAAGATTGCTTATGTATTATAGTATAGGTCAGCATACACATAAAATAACCAAAATGCCTAAACTTTAAGGTTTAATCCTCGACTCTGTCCTCCAACTTTCCTGTCTCCTTCTGGTTCTGTATTCCAGGCTATTCTTTTTTTCTAATTTCAAGATTAAGTTGTTCCTACTAAATGAATGATTCTTATATCTATGTAGATGGCATCATTTTTAACATTTTCAAATACTAGTTTGCATTTTTAACAACCTTTTGGAAGTTTTGATGTGGATGTACAATTATCAATCTCAGCATGTTTAAAACACTCTCTGTCATTTTTCTCCAATTTTTCTCCTAAGTGCTCTGCTAATGTGACTCTTACTTTTGTGCTCCATTTTTTGTGCTATCATCCTATTAACCTTCCATAAAAATAAATTCTATCATGATCCTACCATCAGGAAGGGACTGCATCATCTGACCTTAGCTATTGAAAAAGACCTTGTAATAAAGAATTTTCTCCAGGGTCTGCATTGAAAAACTCTACCTGATACCCATTTGCTTGATAAATAAGAGGGCGTGGTCATCATTTCACCTTTCCAAGTGAGATCATCAATGCAAAAGAGGTCTCTAAATTTTAAAGAAAGGCTGAAACATATTTTTTGTATCGTTTTATTATTTTTATATCTTATCATTAAGCTTGTTGAACCCGCATAGAATGCTGCCAAGGTGAAACAGCAAAATTGCAAATATTCCAAGTTAAAACTATTGCTATAGGTAATATCTATGGCAATAGGTAAATTTAGTTTCTTCTATTTGCTTTGTTTTCTGAATTATTTATTTTTGCTCTTTTACAAACAATCCCATGTTCTATTTTAAGGATTATAATGCATAACATAAATATGCAACTTTTTATCTGCTTACATTTATTACATATTAAATTGCTTTAGAGAAAAAAATAAATATTCAATGAGTAACAAATTTATTGAGCTTTTCCCCAAAACAGAAGACTTCTGTAGTAGCTGTCTTCAAATGCTAGTTTTCAATTTTTTGTTGATCCCTTATAGTCAAGGAAATGTACCCAAACATAGTTGTAGAAATACAGACTTTTTTTTAAATTGGGGAATTATCAAGACCATTGACTCCAATCTCTACATGATCTAAATATCAGTTAAATAGTAAATTGAGGAATAAGTAACATACAATGTACTTAAATGTTTCTGATTTTTTTCTCACTTTTAATGAAAAACCTTTTGAAAAAAATCTTTAACTACTTTACTATTCTTTATAGACATCAAATTCTATGTAGACTGGGTTTGAATTCCAAGTTCCACCTCTTAGTAGCTGTATGATTTTGTGCAAGTTACTTAACCTCTCTATTTTTGATTTCTCATATGTGAAAAATGGGGATAATATGAAGGTTGTGAAGAAAATTACACTGAATAACATATAACAGACAACACTAAAAGACTCTGGTGTCTGGCACATAATAAGTGTTCACCAAATGGTATCTGTTATTCTTATTATAAAGAAAATACTAAAGGGTAAAGACTTAGGAACATCTTAAAAAAGAGATTCTCTAATTTCATTCATATTACAGAATGTCATAATTGTTCTATTAACTAGCATGAAGAGTGGAAGATCAATGTACTCAGCACATTTTTTTTATGTTATGTTAATCACCATACATTACATCATTAGTTTTCGATGTAGTGTTCCATGATTCATTGTTTGCGTATAACACCCAGTGCTCCATGCAGAACGTGCCCTCTTTAATACCCATCACCAGGCTAACCCATCCGCCCACCCCCTCCCCTCTAGAACCCTCTGTTTTTCAGAGTCCATTGTCTCTCATCGTTCGTCTCCCCCTCTGATTTCCCCCTTCATTCTCCCCCTCCTGCTATCTTCTTTTTTTTTTTTTTAAATATAATGTACTATTTGTCTCAGAGGTACAGGTCTGTGACTCAACAGTCTTGCACAATTCACAGCGCTCACCATAGCACATACCCTCCCAAATGTCTATCACCCAGCCACCCCATCCCTCCCACCCCCCACCACTCCAGCAACCATCAGTTTGTTTCCTGAGATTAAGAATTCCTCATATCAGTGAGGTCATATGATACATGTCTCTCTCTGATTGACTTATTTTGCTCAGCATAAAACCCTCCAGTTCCATCTATGTCGTTCAGCACATTTTTTTAATGAGTCTGCATCCGTTGTCTTAATCCATTACAGGTGTTTTCAGATTCCTCCTTTACCCAATTCCTGTACCTAGTATGGAGCTTTTTGGCCTTCAGTTTCCTCTCTATATTTTCATTTGCGAAGGAAAATATATCTAAGTCATGATAATAGGAACATTAGGATAATAAGTTCTTATACCCAGCTTAATACAAAAAGAGTATCTTTATTAAATGCAGTTAATAAAGTACAAAGTCATCAATATATCATCTGTTTTGAAGCTTTACTGGAACATGTAAAATCATCATAATCCATAATGATATTAATTCTGAGAAATTATAGAATCTAAAGCTTTTTCCTAAAGTTGAACAACGTGTTGTTGACTGTGTTTTATATTGTGGAGCAGATTATTCACAAATATCATAAATCCTAAAGAAATGCAATACTGATTGCACCCAGGAAGCCAATACAAAGGCGGACTAAAAAAAAAAAAATTTAATCGAGTCTACAATTCAACTATTTTTAGCCAATCAGTTATTCTTTAGCGAGCATTTCATCAGGAAATAGCATTTTGTGTTTATATCAAATTTCTTTCCTGCTAAGAAACAAAAGACAAACACTAAAATTTTTTGATGTGCATTTATATATCCTTTCTAATATTACTTAAAAATTAAAAGAAAAAAAGAGAAAAAATTAAAAGGAAAAAATTAATGTGATGCTTCTTTTTATGGTTTTTAAAGAGATCACCTCTTGGCCTTTAGTAAAATGGAAGAACTTAGCAGGATTCTTAGCTATCACCTTCAAATGTTGGGCGCTGAGATTGTGCCAGAAAGGGGAGGTGACATTGCTTTTTACAGGTGCAGCTCACTGCTTCACCCACAGGCTTCCTTAGCAGCAAGTTGCCCAGGATATTCCAAGGAGGCTTCACTATTTACAGTTGCTCAAGTTGAATAAAAACCCAAGGATTTTATCTAGTCATTCTGCTGAATATCTTAATAATATTAGGATGAAGGAGGTTTGCTTTTGAGGTTGATTTCTTTTTTCTTCTGAAAGCATGAAATCTGAACAGATGGGATCGCAGATTCGGCTTAGTGAGAACTGAAGTTTTTTCATACATTTTTCTTTCTTTTTTGTCTTCAGAAAGAAAGCGAACAGCATTATTGTTGCCCAAATCTGTATAGTACCAGTATTGTCCATCATAGCTCAATGATGGAGTGTTAACTGCAGCTGTAGATTCAGTAACTTGAGCTTTGTTTTATTTTTTAGGGTGCAGTTAATAGGCACTCTTTTTGGCTTAGGGCTTTCCCCCTTTTTTATTTGCATATGTTCTTTCAACAAAAAACTTAATTTGCTAAAAGCTGACATCAGTAATAACAAGCATACTTCGATAAACTATTTTGGAATTAACTTGAATTAATTCTCGGTTATCTCTTACTTCCTTAAGAAGGGAGAAAGAAAAAATTATATATTGTTAAATTTATGATTATATTTATTGGCAACTATTTGTAGACTTCTGTCCTGCTATTGACTAGTGGGTTGTAAAAAATTTCTGTTATTTCCTTCCTTACTGGGTAAATCATTATAATTAAGTCTCAGAATTTCTCTTGTATTAGGTGTGATATAACTTAGAATCTCTGGGGTTCTCATTTACCAAAAATGTATTTTATATTGTTACACTTTAAGAGTCTTTCTCTGTATATCTCAAGATAGTTAGGGCATTAATTAGAGATTAAAGAAATGTTCCGTGTTACCTCACACAGTACTTTTCTGAGCAATGATCATATATTCACTCATCAGGCAATAAAAATGGTTGCATTATAGAATTTTAGAGCCCAAAGGAAATACAGAGCTGATGTAGACTGACCTACCCCCTTGGTTTTCAGCTGAGGCAGCAGTTTTTTCATGTGAGTTAAGTGACTGGCAGCAGGTCACATATCTGCCCAGTGACAAAGCCCAGGTGAGATTCCTGAGTGCCAGTGCAATCTGTTTTGTGATACCTCATGAGTGTTTTCAGTGGACTTGATCCTGTTGTTGTTGCTTTCCCCTGTGATGTACAGTTATTCATTGTTTGACCCTCTAGCTATGTTAATTATGTAAACTACAATTCATCCATTGCACGAAAGCAGAATAAAGCCATTCATACATGCCAAGGTTGAAGCACACTTTGGACAATGCATTTTATTGTGTTTTGTGAATAAAACATTAAAACTTTCATATCCTGTGAGCTAAGCTCACATGTACCTCTCAAACCTAGAAAGAATGCTTCTCAAAAAATATGAGATTCTTTTTTTTTTTTTAAATATGAGATTCTTGAAATTACGATGAAATTTTTGATAATACTTTATGTCAATTTGTTTTGACATATGCTTTTTACTTACTACTGGTCATCTTTAGTTCTTTATAGTCTTTATTACGATGATGATGATGATGATGTTATGTTAATCTCCATACATTACATCATTAGTTTTTTTTATTATGTTATGTTAATCACCATACATTACGTCATTAGTTTTTGATGTAGTGTTCCATGATTCATTGTTTGTGTATAACACCCAGTGCTCCATTCAGTACGTGCCCTCCTTAATACCCATCACCAGGCTAACCCATCCCCCCACCCCCCTCCCCTCTAGAACCCTCAGTTTGTTTTTCAGAGTCCATCATCTTTCATGGTTCCTCTCCCCCTCCGATTTCCCCCCCTTCATTCTTCCCCTCCTGCTATCTTCTTCTTTTTCTTTTTTCTTAACATATTTTGCATTATTTGTTTCAGAAGTACAGATCTGTGACTCAACAGTCTTGCACAGTTCACAGCGCTCACCATAGCACATACCCTCCCCAATGTCTATCACCCAGCTACCCCCATCCCTCCCACCCCCCACCACTCCAGCAACACTCAGTTTGTTTCCTGAGATTAAGAATTCCTCATATCAGTGAGGTCATATGATACCTGTCTTTCTCTGACTGACTTATTTCACTTAGCATAATACCTGCCAGTTCTGTCCTCGTCGTTGCAAATGGCAAGATTTCATTCCTTTTGATGGCTCCATAACATTCCATTGTGTGTGTGTGTGTGTATATATATATATATATCTTTATCCGTTCATCTGTCAATGGACATCTTGGCTCTTTCACTACTGGGTATTTACCCCAAAGATACAAATGTAGGGATCTGAAGGGGTACGTGCACCCCGATGTTTATAGCAGCAATGTCCACAATAGCTAAACTGTGGAAAGTTCTTTATAATCTTAATCACTTATTTAGACTTTTTGATGTAATTCTATATTTTCTTTACATGTCAGTTAAGAAAAACAAACGTGATTAACCTTAATGAGGTTTATTAATTCTGGAAGCTACTTCCAATGTTGTCACTGACCCAAACGTTTTGGTAAAAAGATTTTTATATTTAAGTCTCATCTCTATGAAAACAGCACATTCTTTATTGTAACAATGAAAATGTTGCAATAAGTAGAACCACCATACTAGGTAGTGAATGGATTTTGAAGTCTGGAATACTTAAGGTGAAACACTGAATTCCAAAGGATCCTTATGTGTTTGTATTGCCACTTTATCAAGATGTGTTCAGCAAGCATCATCACATATTTATATAAAAATAGATATCTGTCAATATAGATCTCTCTCCCTCTCTGATATTTATGATATATAGTATATATATATAATGTATATATCTCTGTATTTGTATTTATATACAAATACATACACATATATAACAAATACATATATTTGTATAAATGCTTATATAATATATACATATATACAAATATATACACATATAAATATATGGCATATGAATATATACATATATACAAATACATACATATGTATATATGACATATACAAATAAATATCACCTCTATTCATTTTTCAAAGTCCCATTTGCATGTTATTTTTAAGAAGAATATTGTCCAGCCCCCTCTCCAAAGCCAGCTTAATTGTTTTCTTTGCTGTATCCTGACAGCAAGATGCTCAATTATAATTACCTACTTACTTTTCTGAAATTTAATCTGGCTGTGAACTCTTCAGTGATGGATCCCAATCATATTTCTATTGTTCATCATATTGCTTGGAATATAATAGTCACTTAATAACTTTTTTGTTGATATTAAAATAATGAGTAGTATAAATTACTTAATAAATCAATATTGTAGTACTTATGTAATTAAATAAAAACTTCAGGAACTTCAAAGAGGAGTTAAAAAAACATGTATAGATGATAGGTGGTGGCATAAAATCTGGATCTAATAAGGTAAGGTTTTTAAAGACCATCAGATTTCCAAAATTACATTTTAATTCCAAAATAATTTTGCATTTTTGTATAGAAAAGACTTATGTATGACTATCAGTTTAGAAACATCTTATTTTACTATTGGTTTCTGACCATATTTACAGTCTTTTATTTTATAAATCATAAATAAGATAAAATTATTAATCCTTACATACCACCAGAACTGTAGTTTTCCTGAAAAAATTCCTCTTCTATTCTGTTTTGTTCTTGGAATAACATGCCAAAAATTATTCTAATACCCTTGAAATGTTTACTCCTAACGTTAAGAAAAATCCTTTATGTAACTATTATTTTAAAATTTTAATGTATTAAATTGTATTTATTTTAAAATATTGACATTAAAATGGGACTCCTTGGTGGCTCAGTTGGTTGAGTGTCAGACTCATGATTTTGGCTCAGGTCATGATCTCATGAGTCATGAGATGGAGCCCTGCAAGGGGCTCTGTGCTCAGCAGGGAGTCTGCCTAAAGATTCTCTCCCTCTGACCTTCTCCCCACTCACACATGTGCGTGATCTCTCTCTCTCTCTCAAATATGTAAATCCTAATAAAATAAATAAAATAAAATATTGACATTAAAATAAGCTAATGTTTATAATTTAGTTATTTGCTATTTCAATCTCTTCATTAATTAAAAGAAATGAAATCTCATGTTTGAATCTGGTGGTAAACAGTTGAAAAGACAGAGATCAGAGTTTTTGGAAGTGAAGAGAGCTCAAATTTGTAGTGTGAAATACCTAAGAGGAAAGAAGAGAAAGACACAGAGAATTTTAGAAATCTGCAAAGAGGTTTCCCTGTCTTTAGCTGAATAGCAATCTGTATATGCATAGGGAGAGACTCCAGGAGGTCAGTCAGGTTCAACTTCTGATGAAAGAAAAATTACCATGGGACTGTAAGGTAGAAAATTTCCAGAACTCACACAGGGTTGGGTATTTTACTTTTCACCTTGTTAAATACGTGGGCATTCAGTAACCATCCTAGAAGGACCAAGTTTTACACAAAAGGTTAATTCAACCCTAGAATAAAGGCCACTCTAAAATATTATAATAGAAAAGATCCAAAGATCACAGTAATCTGCAAGTAATTTTAGTGCCTGCCAGAAAAAAGCAATCACTTAAAAGAATACCAAAAAACATAGCACTTGACATAAATGCATGTCTGTAATCCAATAAAAAAATTACTCGATAACAAAGAAACAGAAAAATGCAAATCAACTCCAAATATAAGTTTTAAGCTTCTTCAATTTCAGTTAGTCAAAAATGGGAATTCAGGGCTGCCTGGCTGGCTCAGTTGGAAAAGCATGTGACTCTTGACTATGGATAGTAGGTTCCAGCTTCAGTTGGGTATAGAGATTACTTAAATAAGGTGAGAATTCAATTACTAAATTAATAGCTATAATTTTACTGTCACTAGAATATATAAATACCACGTTGTGGACACTTTTGTATAAAAGCAAGCAATATAATTATAGCTTATCATCACTTACCAAGAGCTTTTCAAAACTTTAAATAAATAATAACATTAGTCACAAAAAGCTGTGTGGTCACTACTATTATTTGTTAAATTTATACTTTGGGCCAAGGAGGCTCAAAAATGTAACAATACTTGAAGTGTAATAACTGGGACTTCAATCTACTGTCCCCAAGTATACTTTATTTTTTATTCCAGTGCATTATCTAAAGTAGGTGTATAATTATTAAAAGTTGCATGACTCCATTAATGATTTATTTAATGATTCCATTAAATAAACATTCCTGACATTAATGATGTCATAGTTTGTCTCCTAAACATATATCTCTCATATGACTGATGGTGATACTTTTACCACCTAAAAGATGTTCCCTAAAAAACTTAAAATCAAGGCTCAAAGGATCATAGTAAAAAAGCTAATACTATGTTATATATTTTTAGATGTCTCTTATGGCAATATCAAAAGGGATTTATAAAATCACAAAGAGAAATGATTGACAGCATTACTTTGAGATTATTATATTTTACATGAATGGTAAATATTGTAAAGCAATTATTTATGGAGAAAAGAAAACTAACATTGATTAATTATAATGTGCCTAGTTTTTCTTCTACATCACTAGCTGATTCTTCTCAGTTTCTTTTATTGTTTTGTATCTAAATCTAATCCTATTAGATTACAATAATGCTACTCTAGCTAATCTGGCCCAGTGAGTTGTGTCTTTCTAATTATTTGTTTATACATTGAATCTATCATGTAGATTTTGTGTATTGGGTTTGCTTAGGAGTGAGATCATTGTTTTAGGATTCTGGTAAGAATGACAGAATTGGGTTTGATGCAACCATGAAGTATAAAATAATGGAGAGATACATATGCATATACATTTACAAATGTATGAATTACTCTGAAGTCTTAAAATAGTAACATATCTAATGAAATTTCATGCATACTTTCTTTTTTTTCTTTTAAAGATTTTATTTATTCATTTGAGAGAGCGAGGGCACGAGAGGTGGGGGGAGGGCAGGGAGAGAGGGAGAAGCAGACTCCCTGCTGAGCAGGGAGCCCGACACTGGGGCTCAATCCCAGGACCCCGGGATCATGACCTGAGCCAAAGGCAGATGCTTAACCAACTCAGCCCCCCAGGCGCCCTCATTCATAGTTTCAAGAAGCACTGGTAATCATGAAAGTGACTAAATCCACATCTATAGGTAAGTCAACATGGAGCTTCAGTGGTGGTTTCAACTTCAATTTCAAAGAAATGATCAAGCGATTATTAAATATTCATAAATCTTAAGTAGGTCAGAATGGTATATTGAAAAGAAAAAGTGAAAATCAGATAAAGAAAGATTTTCTGGAGAAATCTGAAAATCACCTGTGAGGAAACACAGCCAAGGGTAATTGACCTCCTGATGGTGAAATACATAATAGAACAGACACTTATCTACCTAGTAGCTTGAGTGTTTTGTTGATTTTCTTATTTTTAACATGAAAATGAAAGTTTTTAATTTCTAGTCATTTCCAACTTTTTATTATCTTTGCAGAAAAGTAGTTCAGGTTGTTAAAATCACTTCCAAACTCAAAAATTTTATTTCTGATCTCAGACTACACAATTGCCATCAAGAAGCAAATGAAAAGCACTTTTTTTGATATGCAAATTAGAATATCAAACAGCCAATTTTGTGTATACTTCATATATTCTGAAATGTCATTACACTTTGTAGAAGACCAGGTGTGCAATCAGAGATAAGCTTTCTATCCTAGTAACAGTAATCAATATGACTTCGTATTTTGACTTTATAAAAGTGAACTTGACTATATGATTCCATTCCAAAGAAATCACAATAAGGAAAAGCTAAACAAATGGATTTGTGTTGTCCCTAATTTTTATGTTTCTAGGTCTGTTACTATCATTTGTGTTCTCTTTGTCTCATTTGATGTCGCATTTTCTATTTTATTTTATTGGTAGGAAGATAAAGTTTCCTATAAGGCTGATTAAGAAATAAAATAAATAAGAGTTTAGATGCATTAGACACCAAAGTTATTTTTTGTGTAGGAAATAAAAATTACAGAAATCCACTAGCTTATGTTATCTGATTTATGGCACTATATTTGATCCACCTAAATATATGTCAGTGATGAAGACACTTATCTGAAAATCTATTTGGGAGAACTTTCAAGTAGTTCATTTAATAACTCATTTAACTATTATGAGAAGTATAATGAGGTGATTCAGAGGAATCCTGGGTTGGGTGAACTGGATTTTTAATCCTTATTCCGATATCATATCTGCATGTACCTGAGCAAGTTACTTAATATTCGTTGATCTCACTCTCCGTATTTGGAAGATGGAAGAGTTGGCCTTTATGATCTCTTTATGTAAAAGTTAATGTTCTATCCAAATACCAAATACATTGTTTTTAATGAATATGAGGTAGTTTATGATATCTTTCCCCTTAGCTTGTTAATACTAGTGCTAGAATTTGATTAGAATGACAAGGTACAACTTCAAGAGACTGGAGGCAACCTTACAACTGTGTCCTCTCAGATCAACCAACAAGTGATGATTGAGTTCCTTTTGTTGCAAAAAATGCATAAAATATAATTGCTGCTCCCAAAGAATTTGAAATCTCCCATATATGAAAGACCAATAAAAACATGCTAGCCTGTAACTTTAAAGAATGATATAGGTGTAACAATTTGCTACCTTTTAATTTCTAGTATAGAAATCTATCTTGAAGAACCCACAAGTGTGTGAAGAGAAGGCTAGCCCTCATACATGATTAAAACCGAGATTGCACTCACTGTACTCCAAAACTCTCAATCTCTGTCTCTCTGTCTCTCTTTGCCTGTGTGCATACCCCTCTTCTAGTATGTCAGTTTTATTTTCTGGTATTAGCCATTTCAACGTGGATATTAGAAGATGGGTCCCAAGTTCACATTTCTTAGATTTACTGTAATAGATGGGTTATGAATGAGATTTCTTGTCCCAAGTTAAAAACAAAACAAAATAAAACAAACACACCAACTAACAAAAAAACCAAGAAGGAAGAAAATTGGCCAGGCATGGGAATGCAATAATATGATTGGCCTGGCGTTGGTCAGGTGTATTAGCCAAGTGACAGCGGGACCTGTGAAATGAGGCCAGGTCCACTTGAACTGCACGGTTCAGCAGGAAGCAAGGAGGAGCTTGCACTAGAAGAGGAGTACCGTCTGGGGAAACTGAAAAAAATTGCTACCAATAAAAATAGCTAATAAGCTCATTCAGAGACTCAGATGGCCAACCCTGGCTCCTGAACAAGTAAAGCATGATCCAGTAGCCAAAGACTGGATGCCATCTAGCTGGGTAACAGCACAAAACTGGGAGCACCAGCATGGAGGAGTGCAGGTAGGAATGTGTTTGGGGACAGTGAGCAGGTTAGTTTGGCGGGAACCCTGCGCAAATCCAACCAAGCAAGGTCAGTTCCTCGGGAAACACTATGATTTTGACCCCCTCTTCATGTTTCCACTTCAGAGCACATTGCCAATTTCTCTATATTTAGAGGTTTCTGTGTGGTTGCTTTTTTTCCTTTGTCATAAATGATATGATGCCTGCAAAGAAACATGTATGCTTGTTTTCTGAAGATACCAGGATTAGTATAACCTGGGAAGACAGAACTGATCTCATAAGAAAGACTTGGGGGGCTTGTAGAAAAAAGAGAGTACTCAGGTTATCTGAACCAAAAGAGAAGAAGGCTTAAGATTATTGCTGGCATCAGGCAGAGAGCAGTGGTCTGCTGGTAATTCTAGTGGAACACAAAGAACTTAGACTTGATAAAATAAATAGGACATTTCACTCTCCACTGGGGAAAATTATTTACATAAAAATAATAATCTTTCTCTACTAGATACCAAGGGATCCTAAATGTCAGGTAAAATTTGCATGTTTGGATTAGTTTGAAATATAAATTTTAAGCCAAGTTGTTATGATGATTATTTTATTTTTTTTGACCTCATTTAATATTACTAAGAACTTTTACTTCTGTTTTATATAAGATAAAAACATATTACCCAGAGATAGGAGTAGAACAGCAATAGAAATACAGCCCCAAATTGATTATCTTCAATAAGAAACTCTCTTTTGGGATAAAAATTATTTTTTCGATACAGAATAAATATGTCTTTCTAGTCTTTTAGGACTAATCCTTTGATAATATAGCACTTCCTTCATTCTTCTTCTGAAGTATTACGCTTCCCTCTTTTCCTTGGTTAATTCTCTTCCAATTGAAGACCAATTGAAACACTTTTAAAACAAGAAATTGGTTTTCATTGGCAGGAATTGCGGGTTCTTTTGTGACTTAGAGAACAAGGGGGAAACCGATATCAAGAATGAATTTATCAAAACTTACAAGCAATCACTTCTAAAGCTAAGAGAATTGGGATAAGAAGGGTAGTGTGAAATTAGTGCACTTTTCCAATAGACCTGGTAGTGTAACTTTTGGCTCAGGCTCTGCCCTTATGGTAAATGTGAGGTTCACTAATATCTACACACCTGCTACATCAGCCTCCCTGTGTCTTGATTTGTTGAAATATCACATCAGGCCATACATTAAAACAATTTTTTTCCTTATAATTCTAATTGTTCGTTATGCCCTCATAACTTTCTTTCTTTTTCAGTTGTGTAATTTATTCTTTCTTGGTTTCTGTGTGATTCATTGGGACTTTCTACTAAAACATAAGAGTAAACAAACAAAAACTACTTCCAGAGAAATGTAATTTAGTGCATAATTACCACTTAGTGAGAAGGTTGTTAAATAGAGTCTGGGGGCTGATATCTAGGGATAAAGATGGAGGAACACACTGGACTCCCAACCATTCTCAATCCATATGTGGAATCACCATATTTCCAATTTGTTGAGTAATATTGAAGCAAGTAAAGAATATTAAAATAACATCAATGCATTTTGGAGAACTGAAATTAAAATTTATTGATAACAGAAGTTTTTATAAACTTTAATAAAACTACATTTATATAATATATCTAAAATATGTTCAACATATCACCAAAATCTTACAGGAAAATATTGGGCCAACAGTGATGAAATGTTAATAAGAGGCATGGATAAACTAAGTTTTTCATCATCCAATGAACATTGAAAGCAATAGGGTCTGAGAAACAAACTGAGGGTTCTAGAGGGGAAAGGGGTGGGGGGGATGAGTTACCCTGGTGATGGGTATTAAAGAGGGAATGTACTGAATGGAGCACTGGGTGTTATACACAAACAATGAATCATGGAACACTACATCAAAAACTGATGTAGGGACGCCTGGGTGGCTCAGTCGGTTAAGCGGCTGCCTTCGGCCCGGGTCATGATCCCAGGGTCCTGGGATCGAGCCCCACATCGGGCTCCTTGCTCAGCAGGAAGCCTGCTTCTCCCTCTCTCTCTCTCTCTGCTTGTGCTCTCTCTGTCAAATAAAATAAAAATCTTTAAAAAAAAACTAATGATGTAATGTATGGTGATTAACATAACATAATATAATTTTTAAAAAGCAATAGAAAACTTAAAAATTCATTTTAAAAAATGTGGGTCAGGCATCAACGGGCAGCTTGTTGATATCAGAAATCATTCGTTTAAACTTCATCCCTATATCATTAAGAAGACAGTCTTGGGGTGCCTAGGTGGTTCAGTCAGTTAAGCGTCTGCCTTCAGCTCAGGTCTGGGATTGAGTCTGGCATGGGGCTCCCCCCTCAGTGGGGAGTCTGCTTCTCCCTCTGCCCCTCCCCCTGCTCGTGCTCTCTCTCTCTCTCCCCACTAAATAAATAAAATCTTTCATAAGAAAAAGAAGACAGTCTTGCTGCTTGTGGTTTTTCTAGAAAATAAAGCAAGTATCTATCATTTATACCTTCATCTCAATTAAGTATTTTATGTTAGTCAAATAAAAATTGACATCTTAACACACAGAACTTATAATTTAGTAGTTTATTACAATCTATTTCCCACAAAATTAAGGATGTATTACAATGGTGGTGCAAAAAATTTCCATAAGAATACAAACAGGGGAGATTCTAGTTTTAATGTGAAGATTAAAGAAAAGACTTCAAACAGAAAGTAAATTTGAGGGATGGAGGAATAACAATAGTTAGGAAGAGAGGCCAAAAATCACGTGAAGAAACAAGTGTATGTTATAACTTATTATTATTATTATTATTTTAAAAGAATGGACACATAGAAATACTTGATTCTCAAAGAGTTCTGTCACCTCCAGAATCAGAGTTACATACATTCAAGGAAACTGTGAAGAGTTTAGTTTGACTAGAAATTGAGGAAAAGCAACAAAACTAATATTTACCGACCATATAATATATGACAAAGATCAATATTAGGTGCTTAATATATGTTTCCTTCTTAATTACTACAACGACTTCTAAGTTAAACACAATTGTCCCAATTTTTCTGGCAAAAAACACAAGTCTAAAGTTTTATGTGTCCATGGTCAAATCATTGGTGAGTACTGAGGTTAGGATTTGACCCCAAGGCCATCAGATTTCAAACGCTATGCTCTTCTCAACATCTCCATTTTCCCTAAACTATGTCCTTTAACACTGTTCTCGGTAGGTACTCCATAAAAAAGGTATTTTGTGAAAAAAATTCATTTGGGAAATATTTCAATCTACATCCAATCCCTGACTATTAATTCACACTAGCATTCTAAAGGGTCTGAGAATTATAGAAAAGACACTTGATTAACTTTCCTTATCATACCAATGCCCAAATGCACTTGACTTTGGAGACTTTTTTTTATTAAAATATAACACCTATTAGTCTCCCCAAATGGGAATCCTGTGGGAAACACTATCTTACTGGAAAAGCATAGAGTGCATGAGTGGGAGTCCTAGGACATTTTTAAGAGTTAAAGTCAAAATACTGAATCAGCAGCAGAACACAGACTGCTTACAAGGACAAGCTGAGGAGAATGGACTTATTTCCGCAAGCAACTGGGAAAGAATTCTTGAAGGATTTTGGAAAAGAAAGTGATGTGGTAATATAATATCCCAAATATTCCATGTATTTGAATATTTAATAATAATTATAGATTTTTCAGCAATAATTTTTCAGACGTCACAACCTCTGCTAACATTTAACGCCTCCATCTTTATATAAGAAAATTTGCATCTCTTGAGTAGAGTGAATGCCAAACTTCACTAGAATAATGGTTCTACTGTTTTTGGTTTGCCACCATCCATCTTTTAAAATCATTATTTTAATGGATTTATGATTTACCATGATGAAAAACTGTTGAATACTAATACCCAGAATAACTTTCTTAGAGGCAGCTCTGTGCAATTAAAGGCTAAAATGTTTTCAGCCTTGACACATCAATTAAAGTTTGCTTTTCTATAAATTGTGTGAATTGTTTCTATGGATAAATAATGTATTGAATGGAAAGATTATAGCTATTTATGTTATACCTGCCTGTGCCACAGAAGTGTACACACTTTATGGAAAGAGATGGCTTTGAACCAAATTTTCTAAACCACTAAAGTGCCCCAGTTCCATGAGGCTTATCACTTGTTGTTGATACAATGTTAAAATACAGTGTCAAAAGTGTAGTTGTCAGGAGGACCTTCTCATACTGGTGAAAAGTACAGATTGTGGGGCTTCCTTCCAGACCAACTGAAACAATATCTTGGATGGGGACAAAATATAGGCATTTAGGAGAGTTTCCAGGGGACACAGATGCCCACAAAGACTTGAAAAATCCTGACTTATTAGGTCAGAGAGAGGGAAAAAAATCTCACTGGAATTTCAAAAGTAGCTGTATAAGAGCAGTAAACTAGCTGAAGACTTATTAAACAATCATTTTATGTAAAAACGCCACTGAGATGCTATAAGATGCCCTCATGTAAAACTAAAAAATTGTAAAAGCAGAAGAAAGCATGAATGAAAAAGACAATAAACATTGGATGTAATCTTATAAATACACAGGATTCGTATGTGTTAATAATATATATAAGAGCCTCAGATTTTTATAAATAATGATAAATTGCCCAACCAGCACATTTTTTAAACATGAAAACCAAGACTCAAGAACCTAGCCATACCTCGACGATGCAGGCATGTTCCCGACCCAAGGACTTGAAAAATTCCCTCTGCCTACAGGCTCTTTTTCTAGGAACATTTCCTGGATTTCTCACCCAGAAGGCTACGACTAAAGTTTTATGTGTTATGACATAATTTAGGAGTTCAATCCCAGAGATGCAGGAGTGATGGAAAAAAGAGACTAATGAGATGGGAAACTAAGGCAAAGGGTGGAGAGCGCAAACAAGAAAGGTTGTGATACAGTTGACCCCTGCTTGGTATCAAGGCAGGCTAATGTCTCCATCTCATGGGCCCATCTTCTGAGGTCATACAAGACTGTGTCTCAGGATTTACTTCTGCTGATAAAGTGAGAATAATGTTTCATACATCATAAATATTCACATAATATGCCTTTATGTCTTCATTTATCTAGGTCGGCACTGTCGAATAGAAGTTTATGGGATGAAAATGTTCTGTATCTGTCCTCTTCAATCGTATGGAAGCCACTAGCCCCATGCAACTATGGAGCACTTGAAGTGTCGCTAGTGTGACTAAGTAACCAGAGTTTAAATTTAATTTAGATGTAATTAATTTAAATTTAATTTAATTCACTTAAATTTAACTAGCCACATGGGGCTACTGGCTCTAAATTAGTGCATCTCTAGATATTTATTGATAATTTGCCAAACGAATTTTTAAAAACAACTGCCAACTACAAATGAGTCACTTTTAAAGATTGAAATCATGTAGAAGCGAGAGTCTGACCCACATTTTGTATTTTAAATTTCCCTTCTAGAATCTTACATGAGGATTAAATAAATGAAGGGGCAGTTTGATTTAGAACATTGGAACTAGAAGTGTTTCTTGGGACGGAGTTCATTGAATTGTCCAACTAGTCTAAGGCTTTCTATTTTCTCCCTGAATTATGTGATTGGACTCAGTACTAACAAGACTAGGACAAAGGTTCCCAAAAATGGAGTTCAAAATTCTTAAACTTAAAAAAAAAAGATCCTTATTTTACTTCCCCCAGAAGTCTTCCTTAAGTCTGAAGATACCTGCTTCAGTTCTGCCTAGACAGCTTGGTGACCTGGCTTGCTAGGAGTAGCCTCCCGAGGGAAAGAAACCACAGAAATAACGGTCGCGGGAGGGCACAGTGAAGTGAACCTCCCCCAAACCTGCTCCCAGTACCACCCATCAGGGGCTAGAGGAATGGTTTTAAACTCCACACAACACTAGCTTTATGAATACTTGGAATGCTTTTCATTTTCTTCCAGATTTCAGTCTTCCTAGAAGCAGTCAAGCTGTCCTAACCTTTTCTAAAAGTGAAATCCATGTGGAGATAAGAATATTCCCTGAAATATCTCTACAGAAAAGAACAAAGACAAAGGCACTGGGCTGGCACAAGCCATTTTGATTTTATTCCTTATATTTTTTTTTGGCACATATTAAAAATAGAGTGAAAGCCATTCAGTGAAAGGGATAGATGCCATCATAATAAAAATACAATTTGTTATATTGCCAAAATAACAGGGGCAGTAATTTAACAGCACTGAAGGAAACATGTGATAGAAAATTAGAGACAACATTAGGCTTAACCCAATTAAGATGGCATACATTTAATGACCTCCGGAGAAAGTTAATTTTTTAAACCACTCTCTCTTCTCTCTCTACCTGGAAATATCTCTTTATGTCTAACTTAAATATCTCATGGCGCAATTTAAATTCATTTCCTTTTTGTGATACTCAATGGAGTAAAAAGTGTGGACTACTTTCCTTTGAGGGATAAGCCATAATTTGTTTAAAGATCGATAAATATGCAGCTTCTCAGATTTCTCCAGGCTAATGACTCTATTTAATGTTTCCTTAGAGGTCTCCATTATTGTTGTCATTCTACCCTGAACTCTGTCTAAATTCTCTGCATTCTTTTTAAGTTGATGAGCCTCTCAGTCATTTTCGTAGATTGTGACTCTATATGCCAAGTGCATGGTGCACAGCACTCCACAAAGAAGCTTGGCTGCCATATATGCCCTGTCATTATACATAATCTGCTCTGTGCCCGGGTTTCAGTATTGTCTTAATGTACTATACTGGAGAGGAGTCAAAGTATGAACAGAAATGCCAAGCAACTACTCCACTTCAGTGATATTTGTAGATCTGTAGGTAAAAGCGGTCTTTCCAGTATTTACCTTTCTCACTTGATTTTTTTTCCTTTTTGTTTTTTTCACTCTTAAAGTGTAAATTGCTGCAATCTGGCTGTATATGTATACAGTTTGGTGGCTGTGTTTTAAAGTTTCCCCTTGTGTTGTTCTCTGAAAACCCTAACAAATAGATTAGAATACTTGATTTCCTGCATTTTCCTTGCTTATTGCCATTTTCTTTTTCAAGCCTTGAGAAAATGACTTGACATGGTGTATGAATGTATACCTTTCATGCCTATATGCTTCCCTCTGACGTTTATAGCTCTATTTATTTTTCTTCAGATTATTATTTCATCAGTTATCCTACTGCTTCCCGAGCGTTTCACAGGCAAATCTCTTTTATTTTCTTAGAGTTGTACAAAAAGGTAGTGAAATCATGAATAGTCTAGGGGTTTTAAATATAGAATGGGTATTAAATGGACTCAAGTAACTATTTCATCTAGACTGGGAAAAATTATTGAATTTAGAGAACTGGGTACAAGCGCCTTAAGAAAGATTCCTGAGTGATCACTGCTGTATCTCCTAAACGTTACTTTGTATTTGTGCTTAATGTTATTTGTATTTGTATTTAAGCATTCAGTTGTGGCGTGTTCAATAGCTCACGCTTGATGATCATAAGATCACACTAAAAAATACTGCTTTAAAAAAGGAGTTGAGGGGTGATTGGGTGGCTCAGATGGTTATGTGTCTGCCTTTGGCTCGGGTTGTGATCTCGGGGTCCTGGGATAGAGACCCACGTCAGGCTCCCGGCTCAGTGGGGAGTCTGCTTCTCCCTCTCCCTCTGCCCCTACCCCTGCTTGTGAGCGTGCTCTCTCTCTCAAATGAATAAATAAAAAATTAATCTTTAAAAAATAAATAATAAATAAATAAAAAAGGAGTTGATCGGTGCAACATACTTTGTGTTGTCAAGGCATGTCTTCCACAATAAGAGTTTGAGGTCTTTTAATTTCACAATTTCTTGAGTAATTTTCACTTCAAGCTCTGGAATGCTGATAATTTTCACCTATTTTAGTACAATTGTTACAATTCATTATTCTTGTTAGCAGATCTGTTATATCCAGGGTTAAATTTGGCTTACTAGTTTTCTTAGAATCAACACAATGTCTTCTAATGAAACAAAATTTATGCATTTTTGACAATGTAGATCATCATGTCCTCTAAAAAGAGCTTTGGATTGCAATTGAAAATGCTAAGTACATAAATTTACTTCAGAAACAAATACTTTACCATAAAAAAATGAGATGGGTAATCACTTTCATTTTAGTTAACGTCCTTATCAGCAACTACACCCTTTTAGAGTGGCAATCATTAATAGCTAATATTAGATTACTATAGATAACAGAGTATGTTATAGTGTATTTGTTATAGTGACAAGAATTAGTCTAATAAAATAGCAATAATATTTTACATGTAGTTCAGATAGGTAAATTTCCCTTGCTAGTTTTTCTATGGGACTACTGTAAATGCATTATTCAAACAGAGGAGTAAAATTGGTTCTTCTTTTTTTAGAGAGAGGGAGAGAGAGAAGGGTGGGGATGGGCAGAGATAGAGAGAATCTTAAGCAGACTCCATGCCCAGTGTCGGGCCCTACACAGGGTCCTCTGAGGGGCTTGTTGCAGGGCTTGATCTAATGACCCTGTGATCATGACCCTGAGATCATGACCTGAGCTGAGATCAAGAGTGAGAAGCTTAGGTGACTGAGCCACCCAGGTGCCCCTAAAACTGATTCTTAAAAAAGAAAGAGGCATTATTGCCATTCTAAAAGTGGTGAAGGTTTTTGTTTAGCAAAATTGACATTACCATAAAGTAAATATGAGGTGATGGACAAAAATGCTGAACCAAAAACTGGGGACTGTTTACTTTATGAATATATTTATTATATAGTTATCAAGCCAACAGAAACTTAGTCAACATGTGTGGTGAAAGAAACATGGTTTGGGATCAAAATACATGCAATACCACTTAATAATTGTGTGATCATGAGCAAATCACTCTGGAGAATTTCTTTCTTCCTAGTACAAGTGGTAATAACATCACTTCATATAATTAAGTGAAATAAATGTAAAAGTCTCATGGATAAGCTATTCACCAACATAGAATATTTATTTTTTTAGAATATATCATGTGGGGAAATATTAGCATATATGAGAATAGAAGATAGTCATGCTTTTCATCCTCTGCTTGTCTCGTTGGCAAAAATACATTAATATATAATTAAAATTATTACATTTGTGATGGGTACTATTTCTTTTATTAACTTACAATGTATTATTTGTTTCAGGGGTACAGGTCTGTGATTCATCAGTCTTGTACAATTCACAGCGCTCACCATAGCACATGCCCTCCCCAATGTCCATCACCCAGCCACCCCATCCCTCCCACCCCCCCACCCCCCGCCCTCCAGCAGCCCTCAGTTTGTTTCCTGAGATTAAGAGTCTCTTATAGTTTGTCTCCCTCTCTGGTTTTGTCTTGTTTCATTTTTCCCTCCCTTCCCCTATGATCCTCTGTCTTGTTTCTCAAATTCCTCATATCAGTGAGATCATATGATATTTGTCTTTCTCTGATTGACTTATTTCGCTTAGCATAATACCCTCTAGTTCCATCTACATCATTGCAAATGGCAAGATTTCATTTTTTGAATGCTGCATAATATTCCATTGTATATATATATATATATATATATATAT